>NC_056727.1:968096312-968384332 GCF_019279795.1 Protopterus annectens | reverse complement strand
TCACTGAATTCTCCAATTATAGGCCAATAGCTATACTCTCCACTTGCAAAGATTATGGAAAAATGTATTCATAGACAACTCATGCACCACCTAATCCAAAATCACCTTATGGCAGACACTCAGCATGGCTTCCGTCCTCATCACAGCACTACTTCAGCTCTCCTAGCCTTTACTAACACCATAAACCATAATCGCAACAATAATTATATATCCTCAGCCCTCTTTTTGGATCTTTCCAAGGCATTCAATATGGTTGATCACCAACTTTTAATCCACACCCTGCAAACATTCTGTCTAGATACTGGAGCCCTCCAATGGTTTCAATCCTACCTGAATTGTTGACAGCAGGCTGTCCTCTGGCAGAACAAACTCTCTATCCTTCTACCTAACACCCTCGGAGTACCACAAGGCTCTATACTAGGGCCCTTGCTGTTCTCCATCTTCATTAACGACCTTTATACTGTCATCCCAAAAGTCAGCTGTATCCAATATGCTGATGACTCTACTCTGATTTGCTCAGCCACATCTCCAGTAGAGTTATGGTCAGCTACCCAGACCACCTTTAATACAATAGAAACCTGGCTTTCTGAACATCGTCTGATCCTAAATCCCAAAAAAACTAAAATGCTGTTATTTTCACCAACACGTAGGTCTACCGCTTTCACCTTTACCATAAAATCAAATGATGGCACAATAATCTCCCCTGACCTATCTACAAAACTATTAGGTGTCATCATAGACAATAATCTCAAATTTGACCTACATATTAACCAAACTATCAAAACCATCAATAAAAAACTAGGGTCACTTTACAGAATAAAAGCCTTCCTAACCCCTCCAGCTAAAATTGCCATAGCTCGCTCTCCCCTTCTTTCAACCCTTCTGTATGCATCCCCTCTACTCTCGAATTTGAACAAGACTGTCCTTAACAAACTCTAAATTTGCTACAACCACATTGCCAGGTTTGCCACTGGGCTGCCTTTTAGGACACATCATTGCATCAATCTAAATCAGCTTGGTTGGCTTGAACTACCTAACCTAATCCAGTATAACCAACTGATTACGGCCTATAAAATCCTCTATAATCTGGACAATACTCCTGCACTTAAAAATATTATCACCCCCTATAACAATCCTAGACCGCTTCGATCCTCTAACAAACTACTAATTCAGACTAGCAAAATTAATAACACAGCCGGTGATTCTCTCTTTGCAAACTCTGTAAGTAAATCCTGGAACTCTCTTCCAGCTGATATTACCTTACTTTCCACCTTAGGTCAATTTAAAACTAGACTCAAACAACATTTGTCACTTAACTGGCTATGTCAATGTATCAAGCCTGGCTAACTCGAATGTGTAAAAATCTGTTAACCAGTTTACTGTGTAATTTAATTTTATCCTGACTTGTGCTCAGGACTAACTGTAACCTGTGGAACTTGTTTAACTTGCTTACTTATGTAATCTCTGTAAATAGTCTGTTTGTAATATGTAATGCTGGTATTATGTAATGCTGTATCTGCTTACCCTTGGAGCTTTTCTCCCCGGGCCTCTGCTGAAAATGGACATGCATCCAGTCGGGCTATCCCAGTCAACAAATGTAAAATAAAAATAAATAAGATATGGGTTAATGGATCACATTAAACTATATGTAACATCCCTACAAACTCTATATCAATCATTAGATCTTGCTCAATATGTGATGGCTTATCAACCCTTTCATAGAAACCCTAACCTGAGACTAAATAATAAATTAATTGATCTTAAAGAATTCCCCTTAATAATCAACTTAACTTTAATAGATATTTATACACTTCTTAAACTCTCGGCTAATCAGACAAGAAAATAATTAAATTTACCTAAAAATTATCTCGTTATTGTAAGACAAATTAGGGAACGTTCTTTAAGTTAATTTAAAAATGTTAAACCCAGAGAAGAGAATATAATTACATGCTCGAATTTGTGGCAAGCTCTCCAACAAGATATTAAATTTATAACAGCAGCAAATAATTTAATAAAGGAGTTTAAATTCCAAGATAAAGTTCTTGTGTCAAAATATTGGAAAGAGAAAATACCAGAGATAGAAGACAGTCATATGATAAAAGCAATCGACTTGACTAGAAAATCTAGTTCTCTTCAAAAACTGATGTATACCCAGTTGATGATATGGAATAATGCGTATTATACATGCCTTAGCCTACATAAATTTAATTCCAAAAATTCTCCAGGTTGTCCATACTGCAAGGAGCAATCTGCTGATCTTCTTCATATGTTCTGGAGTTGCAAATGCATATACAACTTTGGAACTCACTTAAGATACAACTTCAGAAGATGGGTTACCAAAGTTCAACATTGTCATGGGAATTCATGATTTTACATATTCCCCCAAAAGAAATTTCTAAATCTCAATGTACTGTATTAATCAATATTTTCTTATTAATGAAGCTATACATAGCTACTAATTGGTTGAACCCATCCAAAACATCATGGAATAATTTTAGAGTATTAGCAATAAGGCATATAGTAGCTCACAAACTACTTTTGAACCAACATAATAAAAATATTAACAATCCAAAATATGGGAACAAGTATTTAATATTGTATTAGCATAACATCTTATATTTGAATTTAGCAAGAATTTCTAAACTTTTAAGAGACTCTGTAACAGCAACTTTTTATTACTCGAATTGATCTTATCCACTTTTATACTCTTTGTGTATAATTCAATGTGTCACTTGGAAGCATTTATGTAAATATTGTACATATGTTATGGAGTTAGTTACATTAGTTGATAGTTTTTTTTTTTAATTTTCTGTATTGTTTCAATTTTGTATGGAATATAAGAAAACAATAAAAATTATTATTAAAAAAAAAAAGAAGTTGAAATTTCCCTAACCACATCCCTCCTTGCTCTTGAGTATCTCTAAAACCACCTATGCACTCCTCATACCCCTACAACTCGAAGCACACACAGTCCAAGACCACACATTAGTGCAAGTATATTGATATTTCCTTTTCTGAGTTGTTACATGATCCTAAGCTTTTAAACACTCAAGAGTCGGTAAAAAAGTGCTTTGATACAACAGAACTGACTACTCTAAATTCACACTAGAACGGACTCCTCTAAATTCAACCAATCAACTACCTAGGGAAATTCCACATAAATATGTATATGTGTATACATACAAATGTGTGTGTGTGTGTGTGTGTGTGTGTGTGTGTGTGTGCACGCAAATATATACATAGAGAGAGGGGCATGAAGATGCACACATATGCCAATTTGTGTATATTAATATATCCATATATGTACGTTCATACATACAGTGGATATAAAAAGTGTACACACCCCTGTTAAAATGCCAGGTTTTTGTGATATAAAAAAATGAGACCGCAATAAATCATTTCAAAACTTTTCCCACCTTTAATGTGACCTAAAACCTGCACAATTCAATTGAAAAACAAACAAATCTGTTCGGGGAAATATATAAAAAATCAAAGGCGCAATATATAAAAAAATCAAAGGCGTACAATAAGCTGGTTGCATAATTGTGCACACCCTTAAACTAATACTTTGTTGAAGAATCTTTTGATTTAATTACATCCTTCAGTCTTCTTGGGTACACATCTGCCATCAATTAAAGAGACTTTGATTAACCCTAAATAAAATTCAGCTGTCCTAGTAGGATTTTCCTGACATTTACTCAGTTGCCTGCTACAGCAAAAGCCATGGTTCACAGAGAGCTTACAAAGCATCAAAGGTATCTCATTATTGAAAGGTATCAGTCAGGAGAAGGTTACAAAAAATTTCCACAGCATTGGATATACCATGGAATACAGTGAAGACAGCCATCAAAAAGTGGAGAAAAAAATGGGACAACGGCGACATTGCAAAGAACTGAACATTCCTCCAAAATTGATGAAAAGACAACGAAAACAGGTCAGGGAGGCTGCCAAGAGACCTACAGCAACACTGAAGGAGCTGCGGGAATTTCTGGCACGTACTGGTTGTGTACTACATGTGACAACAATCTCCCGTATTCTCCATATGTCTGGGCTATGGGGTAGCGTTGCAAGATGGAAGCCTTTTCTTACAAAGAAAAACATCCAGGCCCGGCTACAATTTGCAAAACAATACATTAAGTCTCCCAAAAGCATGTGGGATAATGTGCTATGGTCTGATGAGACCAAGGTTGAACTTTCTGGCCACAATTCCAAAAGGTACGTTTGGCGCAAAAACAACACTTCACATCACCAAAAGAACACCATCCCCATGGTGAAGCATGGTGTTGGCAGTATCATGCTTTGGGGTTTTATTTATTTTACATTTGTTAACCGGGTTAGTCTGGCTGAGCTTTTGGCTCATTTTCAGCAGAGACCCGGGGAGAAAAGCTCCTCTGGAGTAGAAAACACTGTATTAAATGTTAGTAACATAGTAGTAAAAATCAGCTATAGGATCTTACAAGCAGAAACCTGGAGAGAAAAAAAGCTCCTCGGGGAATTCAATTATACACAGTATTAACAATTGGCAGACAAGTATGTGAGTCATTACAAACAAGGTTTTAAACAATTAGCAGAAGAAAAATGTGACTAGTTACAATATTATTTAAGCTGCTTAGAGCAAAATGAGTTAATAGGCAGATGCTTATTTAAAGTGGGTAGGATCTAGTTGTATAGGAGTTTGGAAACAAGAAAGGAAAGTAGGAATGGCTGGTAGGAGATGTAGGGGAGGTAGAGTATAGGAGACAGAGTAGACAGGTAGGTTGTTTTGAGACTGTAAGAATTAAGAGTGGTTGGAGATAGAGGAAGGGAAGAGGTAGAAGAGGCAGGGAAATACTGTTAGAGATACATTAAGAGTGAGGTGGTGAAATGATGGTGGTTTCAGGGTGGTTGGCTACAGTGGCAAGACCACTTTGTTTTTAAGTATTTCTTTGTGGCTAATTTGAAACTTTTTCTATGCTAGAGGGATTTTATTCCAAGGGGAGTTGGTTCCAGGATATAGCTGGATTATAGTTATAAAGAAGGCAGCCTATTTTGGTTTTGGATTTGTAGATGTATAATAATTCTTGATTTGAGCTGCATAGCGTCCTAGCAAGGGAATATTTGGATATGATAGTGGACAGGGTGGGGCAGAAGGAGGGTAGATAGAGAATAGAGTGGATGATTTGTACTTGGTATAGTTGCAGCAGCTGAGGGAATTCTAGCCAGTCTAGTTGCTATAGTGCTAAGCAGTGGTGTGACTTGTAGGTTTGGTTAGCTGCAAATCTGGCGATCTTATTATAGGTAGTTTCAAGCTTGGAAATAAGCCTGGGAGAGAGTTATTTGGGCAGCGTTAGTTAAGTATTTCTTGCTACGGAAAAGGTGTCCAAGTTTCTAATGAGTTCTTTTTACTGAGTTAGTAATATAGAGATCAAACTTAAGCTGATCATCTATTGTAACACCTAGCAATTTAGTACTAGATTCAGCTGAGATGATAGTGTTGTTGCAGGATAAGATGGTAAATGTACTTTTGAATGTGATGATGTTTTTAGAGAGGAAGAGTAGGAGCTTAGTTTTTTTTTTGGAATTATGTATTAGTTTGCTATCACTAAGCCAAGTCTCAGTGGTGTGGAAGGATGCCTGGGTAGTTGAGTGGAGGTCAGTTGGGTTGTCAGCAATGGTTATAACAGTTGAGTCATCAGCATATTGCACGAGAGATGACTGGGGACAAGAGGAGTAGAGCAAGTTGGTAAAAATATTAAAGAGTAGTGGTCCAAGTATGGACTCTTGGGGGACTCCCATTTGTACAGTGAGAGGGGAGGATAGTGCAGAGAGCCATTTAACTGATTGCTGGTGGGTTGAGAGATAGCTGGATAACCAGGAGAGAGTACGGGGAGACAAATTTAAGTTAGTGAGTTTATCTAGGAGGAGTGGGTGAGAGACAGTGTCAAAGGCTTTAGAAAGGTCAAGGAATAGGCATGAGACAATTTTACTGTTATCATGAGCTAGGGAGACAATGTTGATGAATGATATGAGTGCAGTAGTAGTACTATGCTTGGGCTGGAAACCATGCTGTGTGGGTATGAGAAGGTTTACCTAGTGAAGGTAATTTATTACCCTCTTGGGAATGCATTTCTCTAGGATTTTTGAGAGTGGAGAGAGTATGGCAATTGCTCTGAAGTTGGATATGTCTGAGGAGTTGCCCCCTTTGTGAATGGGTAAAGAAATTCTTCCATACAGTGGGGACATAAGATTCAGAAATGGATTGGTTGAATAAGAAGGATACAGGATAGGCAAGAGGTTCAGAGGCAATCTGCAGGAAGTAAGAGGGTAGCTTGTCAACAGATGGAGAGCAAGGTTTAAGTTTAGAGAGTAATGACTTGGCATAGTTAGTTGATACTGCTTTTAGAGAGGAGGAGCTAGGAGGGTTTGGAAGAGGTATAGAGTTTGTGGGGGTGCTAGTGTTGTTTCTGGGGGGGGATTTATTATGGAGGTTATTGAGTTTATAAAAATGATTGTTAAATTTGTTGGCTATGTCTTCAGGTGTTGCAATGGGACATGGGTTAGGAGAGGAAGGGTTTCCTAGATGAAGAGTCTGGTTAACAGAGCTCCAGAATTTCTTTGGGTCTGATTTAAGAGTAGAGGGAGGATTGGCATAGAAGTTTATTTTGTCATAATAATTCAGCAATTTACAATGCATGTTTAACTTACAGAAACAGAGTATTAAGTAGTAGCAGTCAGTGTAACTAGGTGGAATATACTATTACCAGACAATATTGAAACAATGTAGCAGTTTCACCAGTTTACCATACATATCATTCAGCACTTTAAAAAGAAAGAGTATTTCTACCTTAGTACTTAAAAAAGAAAGAGTATTTCTACCTTAGTACTATTTAGAGGAACTCTGAATCAGGTTTACTGAAATTGGGAGCAGGCAAAATCAAAAACATAAGCTTCTACTATCCAAATATAAACTATACCAGCAAAAATAAAAAATAACTGGAAAGCTACCTAGAGAGTAATTACTGTACTACTCTATGCAGGGACATTGAGTTTACAGTGTGGAATACAACACTGAAAAAAAGAAAAATAATACTATCACTTACTACAGATACTACACCTGGAGGGCTTTCAGTTGCAATTAGAGCAAATATGGCATCTAGGGTTTTTAAAACCTTTGGTGTGTTGTACCTGAGCAATCACTTGGGGGGTGGGGGAAGGGAGGGAAACCTTCAATAGGAATTTAAAGTAGCAGGGGAGAAGCCAAGGGACTCTGCTAAACCTAGCTAGGATTGCTTTTCTTCAGCTGGAACTGGGGCTTTAGTCAAGGTGGAGGGAATTATGAACAGTTCCAACTCCCTGTCACTTTTGGCCTAAAACCTTCAGGTGTCTGCTAGAAAGCTGAAGATGAAGAGGAATGTCACCTTTCAACATAACAATGACCCCAAGCATACATCCAAATCAACAAAATAATGGCTTCACCAGAAGAAAATTAAAGTTTTGGAATAGCCTAGCCAAAGCCCAGACCTAAATCCAATACAAAATCTGTGGGGTGACCTAAAGAGGGCTGTGCACAAGAGATGCCTTCGCAATCTAACAGATTTGGAGGGCTTTTGCAAAGAAGAGTGGGCAAATATTGCCAAGTCAAGATGTGACATGCTGATAGACTCCTACCAAAGAAGACTGAATGCTGTAATTAAATCAAAAGGTACTTCAACAAAGTTTTAGTTTAAGGGTGTGCACACTTATGCAACCAGCTTATTGTACATTTTTTATATTTTTCCACTAACAGATTTGCTAGTTTTTCAATTGAATTGTACAGGTTATAGGTCACATTAAAGGTTGGAAAAGTTTTGAAATTATTTATCGTTGTCTTATTTTTTTATATCACAAAAAAATGGCATTTTTACAGGGGGGTGTACACTTTTTATATCCACACTGTTTATCTATCTGCGTATCTATAGCTACATATCTATCTATATATATATATATATATATATATATATATATATATATATATATATACACACACACACTAGACAGTACTGCCTTCTACTGCTACTGAAACTGAAATCAAAAATTTAAACTGTTTTCTGAACCTGCAGATTTAATGGCAGCTTTTTAAAAAACATGACATTTTATGCAGCATGAATGTACCTCGATGTAATAATGTATTCAAGTCGCCAATTTTCATTCATGTTTCCTTGACTGATTACGTCACAGCTCCCGTGCTTCTTAAATATACTTACAGCAACCGGAAATTTCAAATTACATATTACATTATGAAAATTATAGTCACACCCGCACCACCTAGCAAGTGCAGCTCGTAATTTACATTTGGACTTCATTCCATAACAAACTACTAACTTATGTAAAATCGATGAATGTGTGTAAATAAACGGAATGACAGCAGTGTTTGTTAACATGTTATAACTGAAACTTCACAACACCTGTAGCTGTGAGTGGAAAGAAGACTGAAAGAAAACAATTTCCACACAGACCATGCGAACGAGAAAAATGAGTAATAAAAGAGAAAAAAAATCCTAGTTGTCTTTATGTTCACATATCCCATCACTCGGTGTAAAACTTGCTCTTTTCTTTATACGAACGTCGAGAATCAAAACAAGACTTAAAAATAAGCAAGTGAATTATGTATCATGATAATATTAACTACATACATGTGTTATAAAAAACGTGAGTGTACCAGCACTACTCCACAAATGCGCGTTAGGTTGTCAACTGTCAAAACCGCTCAGAAAATAAGTTGTTACCCTTCGCCTCCCGAGCACTCGCAACCCCCTCCCCAGGCGCGTCCACTGAAGAAATGCAGTTTCGGAACGCATTCTTGTAAACTAAAACACACACAATGGACAACTTGTTTTTGCACTTACCTTGCTCGCAGATCACTTGACGTCTGCCTGTTTAACTTTTAAGCTGCTGCGTTTTCGTCGTACTTCCTTTGCTGTACTTTGCTATTGCAGCATTGGGACTTTCCACAAACAACTCAGCAAACGCTTACGTCAATACTCGAAAGAACCACTAAGGGGCGCGTAAAACATAGTGACATGTAGGACACACTAATTATTAAAATGGTCTTTATTTATTCTCCACATTACTGGTATTAATACTATTCGTTAACTCATTTTCAGTCGTTTACTTGCATATAAAAAAAATAAAGAAAAGTATTTAGGTAAAAAAACTGTACATCCCGTCTTTAAACCGTTAAGAATTGGCCTTTTATTCACCTTTGTAGGGAATCTCGAATATTTTATTTTTTTGTCACGTGCGATATCAGGAGGACTGCGCGTAAACACATTATTTATGTAATTTGGGTAGTAAGAGAAAGGGAGAATAGTCTGGAGTTTGCTTTATAATCCTGATCAGAGTTCAAGTCTAGAGGTGCGCATAACCAATGTCAATTGCAGTCAGTAAACGTTGTCAGAAACCTGTGACCAAAGTTTTATTCTCCACGAAAGACACTGTAACACTTATCCTACTTTTTGAGTTTTTAGGTTAATTGTGTAACTTTAAAACTACTCAAGAAATATTATTCCACTAAAATCTTGAACGCTTTAGAGTGCGTGTTAAAACTTTGGGGAGAAAAATGGTTCAAAAACCTGGTGGCTGAAAGGGGTCCCCTAGACCAGACCAACTACCTGGTTACCAAACAGTAAATAAATAAATACATCTTGGTGGACCTGCCTAGACTTTATCATATCACACATTTCCTTTGCTTCAGCGGACAGAATCTGGTGTTGTGGATGTGATAATGTGTTCATGTATGTTTTACCACTTTGAGACCCTTATGCAGAGGGTTTTCTGCAATATTTTCTATATTAGTCTTTATTTTTCTAATTTTAAATATTTTTTTTTAAAAAAATATTTTTACATTTTTTCATTGAGTGGATTAGCAGTGTGAAACGAGAACTATTAGTGCAAAGCACATGAGTCTACTGTAGTTGTACTTGTAAATGGCAAAGTGACAAATGAGTAAATCACTGTATCCAAACCAAAAGGTTAAAAAGGTCACACAGACAAACTTTTCACTGAATCCATAGATCTAAGTTTTTGTGCACTGCATTCACATTTCAAACACTGAAACTCCACTGTGTTGTATTGTGCGTCATACTTCTATATTATCTAAAGCAGCTTACTGCTGAATGGATTGAGAGAAGAAGAAAAAAAAAAACAACGGAATTTTTAACATGACTTGAAATATATTCTCTTGCTTTGGGATTTTGTTTTTCTGCTTTTGCCATCACCAATTTCATGTGTTGGGCTTAGCAATGTATGTAGTTTGCATATTTAGATCACTGCATTATGATTGCTCGCTATCCATCTTACAAACTCCACACATGAAAAATGCAGCACTATAACTCAGAACAGCTGTGTGTTTTTTTAATACTGAAAGTAACTGCCCTCACATGACAGCAACAATATGTCATGAGGACTATCCATGCGGTGCAAAATATCCAAAAATCCATTTACGTACTTGGCCATTTACAACATAAACAAACACAGTGACAATCTGCCAGGTACAACTAATAATTGTTTCAGCTGCAGCTACTTCCAACAGACTTGTTTTCCTTCTTCTCTTTTCATTTCTTCTCCGTGCATTATTGGCATATTTTACAACATAAATTCTGAATGGTTTTTGATGTTACTTTGACAACAGTTGCCGTTTTCAATGTGTTCTGCCAGTTACCTAATCATTGCTTCATGTGTAGCCTGTTAGTCCATGGGGTATATTACCAGTCATTGAATATTCAGTTTCATCATTGCTTTTGAGAGTTACTTCATATTCAGCATACAGTTTGATGCAGTCACTTATGAGACAGAACATTCCATTTATTTGTGTGCATGTGTATCTGTTTCTATTAAAATAAATGAGATCCAGTAGCTAGCTAAAATCCAAAGTTGGCATCTCTGTCATTCTTAGATTATTGCATTATTTAGATGTCTTTCAGACTTGTCTTGCTATTTCACCCTTTCAGTCATTCTGTTCAAATTATTCATACCCTCTTCACTAAACATTATGCATGGGAAGCAGTAGAAAGTTCTCATTTATTCACACTCACAAATCCATACCTCTCAACCTCTTGCTGCAAGAAATCTGGACAAAACTGTCTGAGGGCTCTTTCTTTCCTTTTCTTTTGCCACTGCAGTCTTAGATGTGGTATTGGTAATTTGGTGAGTTTGAATCACATTTCTTCATTCAGCATTCTTCACTGAAAATTGCTTGACTATGGATCTTTCGATGCATTTCTTGGCTCATTTATTTTCAGATAAAATAACTTTACCATAGCAAACAAATAAGGTTACACAAGGTTTTATGTAGTTTTACTATATAAAGTGGCTCCTTAAGGTCTCAGTTTCATACTGATCACCAGTTTTAAGTTATTTAGTATCAGATATAATTTGCTTCATGGGTTCAACAGGGAAAGTTTATTGCCACCATAACTGCATTAGTAGCTGTATTTAGAGCACAACCAAAAGCTGTTTACTGAATTTCCTGTTTGCACTTAATTTTAAAATCGTTTTTTTCTCAAAACTTGCATATTTTCTGTCTTTGACCTAGCACTCTTGTGTGGGGTCATTTACTGCACTGTTATAACTTGATATTACTTGTGAACCTCTGCTATCTCTGAAAAAACAAAAACAAAAAAAAAAAAAAATCTTGCTTTTTTCCCACTTTTCTGAGATTTAAAAAAGTTCAGTTACAGGCTTGCTGTTCTTGAACTGTTTGTAAGTGTCTGTGAGACCATTTTTGCTTGGGCTAAAGGAAAGTCTCTTTGTTGATCAGTGGCAGTGAAAAACATTGAGCAGCTTCCCTGCCCCCCGTGGGAGTGGTTACTGACTTGAAACTGTAGTTTTATTGGCCGTATTGGGTCAATTCCTGGCTCTTTCCAGCCCCTGCTATCAAGCACGCTTTAGCGTGCTTTAGCGCGGAGTTGCCACTAGAGCAGCATCGGGCAGCGCCGGTTTAACAAGGTTAAACTTTTTCTGGGTCCCTAAAGTCTGTTCTTCATTTTTTCCCTTAGAACTGCTCTACTAGTAATCTAAACAGTATATCCCTTAACTAAAAAGCTTTTTTTGTTTTTTCTCCAAAAAAAAAAAAAAAAAAAAAAAAAAAAATGCTCAGCACCTGTCTTAAAAGCAACGTCTTTTCAGGCTTAGCACTTCTGTATTATACAAAGTCCCTCACTAGCGAACCCCCCCCAGGAGTACCCACTTCCTTACTAAGTCCTCTCTTATTCAGTTACACCCCTAACTTCTTAATTTCTCTAGCATGTCGAAGGGCCAGATGCTGGCATCCTCTCCTGTCCAGTTGGTGAATCTGGGAATATTGAGGCAATGTTACAATTGCCTCATGTACACAGACAACCCTCTCCTCCTCCCACATAACACAAATACTTGCGAGAGATGCAGCTATTTAGACAAACTGGAGGCTGAGCTCTCTCAACTCAGGACTGGAAAGACCAGACAGGAGGCGAGGGCAACTACACACACCACAAAACCAGTCTCACATAAAGCTATCACAACAATGAATCAAACACATAAACATACAAAGACATACTCGGAGGCTCTGAGCAAAAATTTACCTAAACAGCAGAGGCCTCCAAAGCAGACACCCAAGCAAACGCCATCTCATGACACACCACAGGCAACACATAAACCACAAAATCAGTGTGCAAAGCAGTCACAGCCCTTAAGGCCAAATACAACACCAAACATACTTGTCATAGGTGACTCCATAGTCACACTGACGTCCCACTCACCAGGCTGAACAAGGAGAGGGTCACAGTAAGCTGCCTATCGGGCGCTAGAATCTGCCACATAACACAAGCACTCGGGTCACTCCACAGCAAGTACAAATATGACACAGTCATTGTCCATGCTGGTGTGAATGACCTGAGACGTACCTCCCTGGACTACATGAAAAGAGACATAGAGGAGCTCTCTGATTATGTAGCCCAGACAGGTATGACCCTGACCCTGAGCAGCATCCTTCCTTCACCAAGAATGATGCCACAACATAGAGACAAGATGATCAGCTTTAACAATTGGCTTAATTTCTGGTGTCATTCAAAGGGGATCCAGTGTCTGTCTGCCTGGGATGACATGCTTGACAAGCCACGCTGCTTCACAAGGGACGGCTTGCACCTGTCACCCCTAGGATTCTGGATATTGGCTAAGGCTCTTGCCACCCCCATAGTGCCTTTTTTAGGCAAGGCTCAAATTCTAAACCTACCACCCTAGAAAACAAAAATGGGAAGAAACTAAGGGTAATGCTGCTCAATGCCAGAAGTCTAAATCTCAAAATGCACGCACTCGAGGCCCTTCTCAGTATGGAGAACATCGATGTCTGTGCTGTGACTGAAACCTGGTTCAAGGCTCCTGAGAGCACCCCGGCACTATCAGGTTTTACCTCATATCATGCGTTCCGGCCCCAAAACCCGGACCACACCATAAAAGGAGGGGGTGTATCCATATTCATCAAGGATACCCACACCTCCAGGTTGGTGGCAACGCAAGCATCGGAAACCATCCAGGTGCAATTAACCATAGGCAAAACTGCTCTACAATTTGTAGCATGCTACAGGCCACCCTCTCAAACTCAGGAACCCCACACAGCCTTCCTGAAGACACTGGAGGGTATAAATGTATCTCTAAACACCATTATATTGGGTGACTTCAACTACCCGAATATAGACTGGGAACATTACTCAAGCCCAAACTTTCTAGCCCAAAGGTTCCTGGAGTTCATAAATTCAAATGCCATGGAACAACTAGTCACCGTTCCCACAAGAGGAGAAAATATACTAGATCTCATCATCACAAACATGGGGACAAAATGCTCCAGACCGGAAGTATATCCCTCATTGGTGAGATCAGATCATAAACTAATCTCACTGGATATCCACATCCCGCCCCCACCTGAAACAAAAAAGACCACAGTGAAGAACTTCTCTAAAGCAAACTTCACACTGCTCAAGACTGGTGTGGTATCCTTCAAGGCCCCCGAGCCAGTGGAAACCACAACTCAAGCTGTGGAAGCCCTTACAAATGCCTTCTACGAACACCTCCAGGACTGCATGGTTCAGGCAATCCCTAATAAAACCAAGACTCTTTCCACCAAGGGCAAACGTCCAGTCTGGTGGACCCCAGCCATAAACAAACTTTACAATAAGAGGAGAAAGCTGTTACATGATAGAGCAAAATCCATAAAAGAGAAGACACCTTTGATCATTATTAGTAAAAAAATACGAGCACTCATAAAATCATCCAAGGCCAACTTTGAGAGAAAAATTGCCATAGATTCAAAAGACAATCATAAGGCCTTCTTCAGCTATGTTAGAAACCTGGGTGGAAACTCCCATATATGCTCAGAATTAGTCCAAAATGATACAAAAATCACTGAACCCGCAGACATTGCCAACATACTGGCAGACAGGTTCAGTGCAAACTTCACCCTCTCCCCAAAGGAGAGATAACTATCCCAGAGTGCAGCCTCCCAGACATCTCCAATGTGCAGGTGAAAGCTGCTCTCTCTAAAGCTAAAAACACAGCATCAATGGGACCGGATGGTGTCCCCGGCTGTGTGCTACGAACTCAATGAGGAACTAAACCTGCACATAAGGCAGCTGTTTAATCTTAGCCTTACCACAGGATACATGCCCAAGGAGTGGCGTACGGCAACTGTGGTCCCACTCCACAAAGGCGGTGCCTCTACAGACCCTGGTAATTACCGCCCCATAAGCTTAACAAGCCTGGTCTGCAAAGCTATGGAGAGAATCATAATGGAACTCATAAACAAAGACATAGGGGACTTGCAGACATTGGACCCGACCCAGTTTGGCTTTGTCAAGGGCAGATCATGCCTTTTGAACTTGGTCGACTTCTTCAAAACAGTCACCAAGGCCATTGATCAGGGAAAGGCAGTCCATACAGCCTACCTTGACCTTGCAAAAGCTTTCGACACAATACCCCACTCAGGTATTATAGAGAAACTTACCAGCTTAAATGTAAACCCATATGTCACAAGATGGGTTGCAAACTGGCTAAAGGACAGAACCCACAAGGTTAGAGTAGCTGGCGCCATGTCAGACTCCAAGCCGGTCACAAGTGGTGTCCCACAGGGCTCAGTCCTTGGCCCCCTGTTGTTCGGCATCTACTTCTCAGAAGTACAGGCAAACATAGGAGGACTATGGCTGACAAAGTTTGCAGATGACTGCAAACTGGGAGTCATAGTGGAAAGTACATCGGACACAGATATCCTTCAGAGGGGTCTCAAAGAAACTGATAGCTGGTGCCAGAGCCATGGCCTGAAGTTAAATGCCAAAAAATGTATAGTCATACCCTTTGGGAAAAACAAGGTAACCCCAAGCTACCATATAGGTGGCAATCCACTAAGCACAGAAGAGGTTATCAGGGACCTAGGGACCCAGGTTGACAGTGGCCTTTCTTTTGACACTCACATTGCTAAAGTGGTTAGAAAAACCTTCTACATTGCCCACCTGATCATGAAGGGATTCACATCCAGATCAAGTGAGGTCATTGTTCCCCTGTACTCTTCACTTATCAGACCAATGATCGAGTACAATGCCCCATTCTGGATGTATCTCACCCGACATCTGCAGCAATTGGAGAGACCCCAAAAGTTCCTCACCAATAGGATAAAGGGACTCCAAAATCTGTCATATGCTGCCAGACTGAAGAAACTTCAGCTCTATTCAGTCGCATACCGTCTGCTCAGAGGTGACCTGTGCCTGACATACAAGGCCATGTCCAACCCGGAATTAATGGACATGCTCCACCTCAAAAAATCCAAATCTACCAGATCCACTAGAGCAAGCGACTTAAATCTTAGCACGGATATAAATAGGACATGCTGGAGGGATAGATTTGTCACCCAGAGAATCCCTATGTTGTGGAATAAAATCCCAGTCCATGTGAGGCAGAGCACCTCGCTGGCTCTGTTCAAGAGAAATCTTGACCGGTGGATGGGAGATCGTAGGTTTACCCTGGGAATCATCTCTGTGTCACTGCTGGACAGAGGCACAACAAACTAATGGGCACAGTATTTTTTAACATAAGGGGTGGCGTAAGCCACAAAACTCTGGGCTAGGCTTATAAATGCCTTAGGGCAGATAGCCTAGTATAAAACTATGAACCTATGAACCTATACATGCTGGTGTTACTGTATTTTTTAAGTCAATGTTTGTTTGTGTCTTTCGGCTTTTCCCGGTTAGGGGTCGCCACAGCGGAACTCTGGTCCGCTAATGATTGGCAGTAGACTTTTACATGCTGGCTTGCCGGGCCTAACGCACAACCTTCAACGAGGGAAAGCCGATTCACGCATGTCGCCACACAAAAGATGCTCTAACTGAGAATCGAACGGGCAACGTCTAATTGTGAGGCGACAACGCCACCGCAGCATCACCACCGTATTTTTTAAGTGAATGATAAATATAATTTTGTTTTAGAGTATCCGCTATTATGGTGAACATACAGGTACAAGATATGCATTCTAATTATATCTTCATTTAAAATTATAAGCATATTTCTTTTCCTACAGAAGAGCTACTTAATGGAAGAAGAATGTATCTGCATTACTGCAGGAAACAGGAAACTGGTTTGTCTCATTGTCACCACCTCATGAAGTAATTAAAACTTGACCTGAATGAATCAATTTAGGATTTGTCTAAATGTATTTCTCTTTCATATGAATTAATGCATATTAACTACTGTTCACTTCTTTACTACACACTTGTTCTACTGTAACAAAGGCAAAACTATTAAAGTTGCAATTCTTGGATATGCTTGTCTAAATGTCTTACTCTTTCATATGAATTAATACATAATTATTGTTCAGTCCTGTACTACACGTTCTCCTGCAACAAAGGCAGACTGTTAAGGTTGCCTTCATTAGATATACATGGATTTAATTTAGCATTAATAAATTTAAACATAAAGTATCCTTCACCTTCCTGATTGTTATGTAATTTGTTACAAAAGTTAAGGTGGGCTGCTTCTAGCACAGCAGATAATCATCAGCATCATCAACCTCCTTTTTACATTTTCTACATGGATTCAGGAAGTCGTGTCAACTGTCACCATTTCTCTCTGTTCCATGCCACTCTCCTGCCTTTTTCAATACTCATGCCTGACTCTCACAGATCTTCTCTGGCACAATTCAGTCAACTCTTTGCTGGATGTCCTTGTTTCCTCATACCTTCTTCCTGTCTGTCTCAATCTTCTTCTCTAGATTGTCTTCTGCTTTCCTGCACATGTGCTCGAACCACTGTAATCCATTCTCTTTGACCTTTTCTGCAATTAGAGCTACTTTGACTTCTGCTCTGATGTTCTCATTTCTTCATCTGTCCCACAGTATGCATCCCACTACCCATCACAGGCACTGCATCTCCATAACTGCTCTGCCTTTGCTGCCCATGTTTCCATGTCATACAGTAGTACTGGTTACACCACTGTTTTGTACACCTTACTTTTCAGCTTCTTTATCATTCTTCTGTCATATATTATGCCTGACACTCTGCTGCACCCCCTCTGATTCTAGGTTTGACTTCCTCATTCAGACATCTCTTTTCCTCAACCACCCCTCATAGATACCTGAAGATGTTAACCTGATCCACCATTTTTCTTTCTATCTCAATTCTCAGCTTCTTCTGAACTCTGCCATTTTCTGCCATTATAACTTTCCTATCTGTACTCATTTTCATCCCATGTGCCTTCACTTTTGCATTCCATTTCCCTATCTTTTGCTGAAGTTCTTGCTCAGAGTCTGCCTATAATGTGACATTGTCTGCATACACCAACTTTGTTAATCTGTCCCTTCTGAACTGTTTGCTAATGTAGTCCATGACCAGTATGAACAGCAGTGGATTCATAGCTGAATCTTGGTGCACACCCACTCCCAATGGGAGCCCCTCTGTATGACCAAACACTGTTTGTACTGGAGTCATTGGTTCCTTGTACATAGCCTGCACGAATTCTACCAATGTCTAGAATAGTCAGTTGAACTCTTCCCTCATTTCTAGCTTCTTCTGAGCTATCTGTCTCACTGCAAATATCTGACTAGTTGAGCCACATCCTGATCTGAGTCACCATCTGCATAACTTTCATGCAGCACAGCAGGTCAAAGGCTGTTTCCAAAACTATTTTAAAACAATGAAAACAATGGCCATGCAAACTTAAAAAAGCACAGTCTATCAGTTAAGGAAAAACTATTACAAAACCATTTATTTATGTTGGCACCCTCTAAAAAACAAAATGAAAAAAATGGAAAATATGTGATCAGTATTCTATTTGTAAGATGCTTGCCCAAACTGTAGGTTTGTAGATAAAATAGAAACAACCCAATGAGCGGAAGTGATGAAGACTTATGTGAAATATCTTTTCGTGCCACAAGCTCTGAATAAGCTTGTGATGACATGAGGTAGTGCCAGCTATACCAGAAAGAAAGTAGGTCAATATGTGTAACATATGCCAGCATAGCTAGCTGGAGTTTTGGAAAGAATTTTATGTCATATGTATGTCAAACTGATTTGTACAGATGCTTGTGTTAAGAATGTATTTGTAATGCTGCTTGTGCTAAAAATGTATCAACAGTGGGTCTTGCTGGACAGAAAAGAAATATACATGTATGGCAGGTTGTATGGTGGTAAATGCTGAAATGTATATATGTTAAAAGAGGATGCTGGAAGGGAGGGGGTTAAGCTGAGCCCAGCTTACCTTAGGAAAAATAGTCTGAAATTAAATTACTTGGCATAAACTATAAGGATTGAATCTCACAGGTCTAAGTGCAGCCAGAGATGCAATGTCTGTGAACACAAAGACTAGGAATCCTGCTGTATTATCCTTAGTAGTAATTGCTACCCTGGAAGGGTGGAAGTGTTGAAATGGTTTTATACCTTCCAGATGCTATAATACATCTTAGCATAGCTCTATGTGTGTATTGTGACACATTGTGCAATATCCTGGTTCAGCTTCAAGTAAAGAGGGTGGTGTGGGAACCACAGAGTCAGGTGACTAGATGTGATGCCATTCTGTAATCCAGCACTGAAATGATGCTTTAATACTAGATGAGACAGAAATCTCAGGGCAGTCTGTTTGTGAAGCCTGACAAGACCATTCACCCACGCCACCTTCCCTTGCTCTATTATGTAAGTAGGAAACAGTAATTCTTTACATTAGTCAGGAAAATAAATGAGATTAGTTAAGTATTGTTTTTCTATATCTGTGTGAATCTTTCCATCTGTGTTATTTTTAAAATTTCCTATGATTGAAACTCTGGTGTTTATTGTAAATTGTTATTTAGTATTTTCATGTTATTTTATTATTTATTATTAAATATATTTAAATGTTTCATTGTGGCTGGTCTTTTTAGGAAATATTTAACCTTTGAGAGTACTTATATTTATTTATTGACCCTGTAGCATCACGGTCCTGAAAGTCTTGCTGTTCAGTCAACATTACCAAGTAGCTGCCTGGTGGCAGTGGAACTACCTTATAGCCTGGCAGATGTGGTAGAGTGGATAATCTGTGCCAGTCTTTCCCAGGTGTGTGTGTGTGTGTGTGTGTGTGTGTGTGTGTGTGTGTGTGTGTGCGTGTGTGTGCGTGTGTGTGTGTGTGTGTGTGTGTGTGTGTGTGTGTGTGTGTGCATGAGTGCGTGCGTGTGTGTGTGAAAATCAAATATCAATGAGAGTGTGTGTCAGCTGCTTGGAACAGGGACACAGAGATCCTTAGTGGTCAGTGAGGATTCTTATTTGAAGCCTGGAAAAAGAGAGAGAGAGAGAGAGAGAGAGAGAGAGAGAGAGAGAGAGAGAGAGTCAAGCCCCAGAACTGGAGTGTGTTACTATGTTATCTTAAGGGAAATTATGCATGGTGCATAGAGCTGCATCTGAAACTACTGTGTGTATGTCTATTTCTCTCAAAGTGAACTTTCCACCACTGGTGTCTGTGGTGAGGATTGAGGCGCCTAGATCACTGGCCCAGAGAGTGGATATTACAGAGCTAAATGAAACTGATGACAGATTGAATGATTACTTAAAAAGGATTGAAGATCATGCCAAACACTTTGAAAATCCTCTTATGGAGCCCTCACACTCTCTTTTAGAGATGCAAAGAGAAAAGTCATTAAAACTCATGCAGTGGGTAGCCAACTCAAAATCAAGCAGCTTGAAGGAAAAGTGACCCATACGGATGATATTAGCCTGAAGAAAGAACATTCTGAATCCAGCCGGAAATGCAACATCTGTGAAAACAAGGACTAGGAATCCTGCTGTAGGTTAGTGAGGATTCCTGAAAGAGATGAAGCTGGGTACCTTGAAGCATTTATAAATGCAGAGCTGTATAAATTATTTGTAATGCTAGGGGAGAGGTTAAATTTTGAGGAAGTTCATACAGTCTTTGTACCTGAGTTATTAGCAGAACTGAAGAAGCCCAGGCAGTTAATTGTTAGGTTCTCCACATACACAGAAAAAGATAGAGTTCTGCCAGTTATGGAAGCCAGGGAAAGTGGTCAGATTTAATGACACATGGGTATTTTGAGAACAGTATTTTAGGTTAGAGACTCATAAACAAGGAGGATGACTTTTATCAGTGATGCAGCAGGACAAGGTGAATATCCTATAGCAGAAGCCATCTCAGTCATTATGGCTGCATCTTAACGATAAAGCTCTCCTATGCATAATTTTATTTCTTCATCTATGTTTTGGCTTTGTAAACTGCTTCTTTAACTAAATGTTGAAGCATATTCTTGTATCTGTAAATATGATTTGTTCATTTCTTATGTGATCCTATTCAACTGGGCTTTGAGTGCAAATTGATATTTTGCATATATATACATAATTATATAGTAAGACATGTGCTGTGCTGGCCTAGTTAATTTTTTCCTTTTCCTTTGGGGATGCAGATAACATCATGGAACATTAATAGGTTGGATAATCCTGTTGTGATAGAGTGTTTACATATATATGCATTCCCAAATAGTTTGTTTTCAAGAGACACATTATTCTGTTCAAGAGCATGCCAATATGATTAAATCTGAATATAAAACATGGTATTTTTTATTTATCCTGTGAAGGAACTAAAGAGAGAGGAACAACTTTGCTACTGGCCTGGAGAGTTCATCTAAAGTTTTAATACGGTCACACTGTTACCAAGACATGACAGGTACCCAGCTTTCCTCTACATATATGCTAGTCTGTTCACACATCAGATTATAGAAATATAGGATAGTTTTCAAATATGTTCCATATCTCTAAAACGGAACATGTCAGCATGATTGGTTGTACTTCATTCTGATGTTGGTATCTGTAAGAATAAATCAGATCAAGGTGGGGACATCTACATAGCATAACAACACAAGTATAAAAGTTTCTTTGTTCTTCAGATTATGAAAACCATGGTATTTTTCATATATTTGTCCACATGTATGGAAAGGAATTTGGCAATGTAATAGGTCATGTTTCATTCTGAAGATGATCTTGTTGCAGAGAAAATGTCGTCTGAAACCAGGCATACATGTACTACAGCTGAAGGTATATAATTTAATTTCTCATATTATGACAAATATGATACGTTTTATATTTCTGTAATTATCTCGAACATAGCACAATGTTGGTTGAGGTCTCATTTTTTTAAACCAGGTAATCTTTATTTTCCATCTTACAAAACTCTTTACACACACAGTGCAATCCTCGTGCATGGTACACTTTATATATTTACCATGAACATCTTTTTTTCCTTGTTTAAATGTAACAGTTGTATTTCCTACCAACTCCGGTGTGCAGGGTTTACATTGTTCATCATTAAACATTTCTTAATATATAACAAACAAAATGGTGTACAAGGCAGGCAACCAAAACTCATAAATAGAAAAACACCTTCCTGCCAGTCAGACCAATGGTGCAAATAACAAACAAACTTGTAGTTGCCCAAAATCAGTTTAATCCAACAATAATCACAATAGTCAAGCGCTTTCCCTTTTCTAAAGAAGGAAAGTGTGTATATAGCAATAGCACTGCTCTGAATTCTTTACTATTTGTGAAAAGCAATTTCTAATGATCCAGCTTTGTTTAATAGGGTGAGCACAAGCCCAGTTCCAAGGTGGACTGCAAAGTAAATTCAGCAGTTGTGATCTGCAAGCAAGTTTAAGGATTCCTGGGTTAGAAGTCAGTTCTGAAGAAGTCCAGCATGTGCTGGACGAAAGCGCTTGACTATTGTGATTATTGTTGGATTAAACTGATTTTGGACAACTACAAGTTCGTTCGTTATTTGCACCATTGGTCTGACTGGCAGGAAGGTGTATTTCTTAATATATAGGTCCTTCATACAAACCACTAACCTATGGTTCTCCGGATCATGATTAACTGTGGACTAAACAAATACACCTTTAAACAATATGCAAACTTAAAACATGTCTTCTTCTGTTCATTTCTTCATCTCTCTCTTTTCTTAATCTTCAACAGTCCTCTCTGGATCTCAGCTTAGACTAACATTGCCCCCTTCTCCTTCTTCCATTAACTAATAGTACTTCTCTAGCTCAGTGTTACATTTCCTTAAACTGTTCTTCCTTTGCCACAATCTCAGTACTACGTAATCAACTTCTACCAATTTTTATCTCTTTTCATTTACTTTATTCCTATCTTGTTCCTTTGTTTATCTCAACTCTTCTTCGGCTAAGTGTTTTATCATCTGGATTACCTTGCTACCTTTGGGGACCTCTTGCTTCTTTCATTTGTTTATTATAGCTTTCCTTCTATGGTCATCACTAGCCCTCCTATTCCCTTCCTTTCCTCTGGTGTTCTTTCCTATTATCCTGGTAAAAACAACTTTTTAGTGCAGTTTCTTATCTCAGGACACCCATTGCCCATCTCCAGCCTAAATTCCTCCAGTTCTTTATACTTCCAAAATATATGACCCCTTTGTACCTGTGCCTTTCTTACATCTCCAGCAAGTCCTCTCTTCAGTTGGGAACAATTTTGCCAATTGCATAAGAGGACCTTATGACTCAATGGAACAACATTCTTGAGGAAGCAGGTTTGAAACTGGTGGGCATTCGTATTAAACACAATAGAAAATGCAAGCTCTGGTTGCTAACAAAAGCATTACCCTTGAAGAAAAAACAAAAGAGCTTGTTGTACCTGATAGCAAATTCACTGAGATTTGAGGCAGTGTGGTTGCCACAAAATAAAAGTTAAAAGAAGTTAAACTGCAAAAACTTGAACATGAAGTCATACATTTCAGGGACTACCAAGGGAAAGGCACAAACAGTGACTTCATTTCGAGACAGAACCTATAAAACAGCATCCCAGTACCCAGAAATGGAAATCTAAGATTAAACATTTGGATGCATACCACCACCCCCTACAGAAGTTTAATTCTTCTCCTAGATCAGCCAAAAGTTATCTGGGACATCACCAAGATTTGTCTGCTAGGGAACCTAACACTGATGCTCACTTCATGCAGCATACTTCACAGGTTTTTCAAGGGGGCTCTATTCCTTTGGAGCCAGAAATCCATCACAGGAGAGAGCTGCAGGTAGATGTTCATCTTTATTCTACTCTGAGGAATCAGAGAGAACGGCTTGCTCAGCAGGGATACCAAGGCTCTCTTTACTTTTGCAGGGGCTGCTTCTACCAAGGGAATAGATACCTGAAAATCTACCAAAACTACAGAGGCCTCCAAAGCAGACACCCAAGCAACTGCCACCTCAAGACATAAGGCATGCAACACATAGTTCTCAAAGTCAGTGTGCTAAACAGTCACAGCCCTTAAGGCCAAACACAATGCCAGACACACTTGTTATAGGTGACTCCATAGTCAGACACACTGACGTCCCACTCATCAGACTGAACAAGGAAAAGATCACAGTAAGCTGCCTGTGAGGCGCTTGAATCCGCCACATAACACAAGCACTCAGGTCACTCCACAGCAAGTACAAGTATGACTCAGTCATTGTCCATGCCGGTGTGAACGACCTGAGACGTACCTCCCTGGACTACATGAAAAGAGACATAGAGGAGCTCTCAGATTATGTAGCCCAGGCTGGTATGACCCTGACCCTGAGCAGTATCCTACCCTCACCAAGAATGATGCCACAATACAGAGACAAAATGATCAGCTTTAATAATTGGCTTAATTACTGGTGTCATTCTAAGGGGATCCAATGTCTGTCTGCCTGGGATGACATGCTTGACAAGCCACGCTGCTTCAAGGGATGGCTTGCACCTGTCACCCTGGGCTTCGGATATTGGCAAAGGCTCTTGCCACCCCCATAGTGCCTTTTTTAGGCAAGGCTCAAATGATAAACCTACCGCCCTAGAAAACAAAAATGGAGAAAAACTAAGGGTAATACTGCTCAATGCCAGAAGTCTAAACCTCAAGATGCACGCCTCGAAGCCCTCCTCAGTATGGAGAACATTGATGTCTGTGCTGTGACTGAAACCTGGTTCAAGGCTCCTGAGAGCACCCCAGCACTATCAGGTTATACCTCATATCATGCGTTCCGCCCCAAAATCCGGACCGAACCACAAAAGGAGGGAGTATCCATATTCATAAAGGATACCCACACCTCCAGGTTAGTGGCATCGCACGAAGCATCGGAGACCATCCAGGTGCAATTAACCATAGGTAAAACTGCCCTACAGTTTGTAACATGCTACAGACCACCTTCTCAAACTCAAGAAACCCACACAGCCTTCCTGAAGACACTGGAGAGTATGAATGTCTCTCCAAACACCATCATATTGGGTGACTTCAACTACCTAAACATAGACTGGGAACATTACTCAAGCCCCAACACCCAAGCCCAAAGGTTCCTTGAGTTCATAAACTCAAATGCTATGGAACAACTAGTCACCATTCCCACAAGAGGAGAAAATATACTAGACCTGATCATCACAAACATGGGGACAAAATGCTCCACACCGAAGTATATCCCTCATTGGTGAGATCAGACCATAAATTAATCTCACTGGAGATCCACATCCGCCCCACCCCAGCAAAAAAGACCACAGTGAAGAACTTCTCAAAAGCAAACTTCACACTTCTTAAGACTGGAGTGGTATCCTTCAAGGCCCCCGAGCCAGTGGAAACCACAACCCACACTGCTGAAACCCTTACAAATGCCTTCTACGAGCACCTCCAGGAATGTATGGATCAAGCAATCCCTAATAAAATCAAGACCCTTTCCACCAAAGGCAGGCACCCGGTCTGGTGGACTCCAGCCATAAACAAACTCTACAACAAGAGGAGAAAGCTACTACATGACAGAGCAAAATCCCTAAAAGGGAAGGTATCTCTGATCAATACTAGCAAAACACTACGATCACTCATAAAATCATCCAAGGCCAACTTTGAGAGAAAAATCGCTAATGACACAAAAGACAATCATAAAGCCTTCTTTAGCTATGTTAGAAACCTGGGTGGAAACTCCCAGATATGCTCAGAATTAGTCCAAAATGATAAAAAAATCACTGAACCCACAGACATTGCCAACATACTGGCAGACAGGTTCAGTGCACATTTCTCCCCTCCCTCCCCCCCAAAAGGAGAAATATCTATCCCACCAGAGTCTAGCCTCCCAAACATCTCAGATGCCCAGGTGAGAGCTGCTCTCTAAAGCAAAAACACAGCATCAATGGGACCGGACGGTGTCCCCGGCTGTGTGCTACACGAACTCAATGAGGAACTAAACCCACACATAAGGCTGCTGTTTAATCTTAGCCTTATTACATGATACGTACCCAAAGAATGGCGTACGGCAACTGTGGTCCCACTCCACAAAGGCGGTGCTTCTACGGACCCTGGAAATTACCGCCCCATAAGCTTGACGAGCCTTGTCTGCAAAGCTATGGAGAGGATCATAATGGAACTCATAAATAAAGACATTGGGGACCTACAGACACTGGATCCTACCCAATTTGGCTTTGTCAAGGGCAGATCCTGCCTCTTGAACTTGGTCGACTTTTTCGAAACAGTCACTAAGGCCATTGATGAGGGTAAGGCAGTTTACACAGCCTACCTTGACCTAGCAAAAGCGTTCGACACAATTCCCCACTTGGGCATCATAGAAAAGCTCACCAGCTTAGATGTAAACCCATATGTCACAAGATGGGTTGCAAACTGGCTCAAGGACAGAACACACAGGGTTAGAGTTGCTGGTGCCATGTCAGACTCTAAGCCGGTCACGAGCAGTGTCCCACAGGGCTCAGTCCTGGGCCCCATCTTGTTCGGCATTTATTTTTCTGAAGTGCAGGCAAACATAGGGGGATTGTGGCTGACAACATTTGCAGATGACTGCAAACTGGGCACCATAATTGACACTCCATCAGACACAGGCATCCTCCAGAAAGGTCTCATAGAAATGGATAACTGGTGCCAGAGCCATGGCCTTAAGCTAAATGCCAAAAAATGTATAGTCATACCCTTTGGGAAAAACAAGGTAACCCCTAATTACCACATAGGTGGTAATCCATTAAACACGGAAGAAGTTATCAGGGACCTGGGGACCCAAGTTGACAGTAACCTCTCTTTTGACACTCACATTGCCAAAGTGGTTAGGAAGACCTTCACATTGCCCACCTGATCATGAAGGGATTCACATCCAGATCAGGAGAGGTCATTGTACCCCTGTACTCTTCACTTATCAGACCAATGATTGAGTACAACACCCCATTCAGAATGTACCTTACACCTGCAGCAGTTGGAAAGACCCCAAAAGTTCCTCACCAAAAGGATAAAGGGGCTCAAACATATGTCATACGATGCCCGACTGAAGAAACTCCAGCTCTATTCAGTCGCATACCGTCTGCTCAGAGGTGATCTGTGCCTGACATACAAGGTCATGTCCAACCCGGAATTAATGGACATGCTCCACCTCAAAAAATCCAAATCCACCAGAGCCACGAGAGCAAGAGACTTAAACCTCAACATGGATATAAATAGGATGTGCTGGAGGGACAGATTCATCACCCAGAGACTCCCTACACTATGGAACAGAATCCCAGTCCATGTGAGGCAGAGCCCCTCACTGACTCTGTTCAAGAGAAATCTTGACGAGTGGATGGGAGATCGTAGGTTTACCCCAGGAATCATCTCTGTATCACTGCTGGACAGAGGCACAGCAAACTAATGGGTATAGTATTCTCATCCTAAGGGGTGGTGAAAGCCACACACACTCTGGCTAGGCTTATAAATGCCCTAGGGCAGATAGCCTAGTATGAACCTATGAACCTATGAACCTATGAAGGGGTTCATGACCTTTTATCCAACAACAGGAATCCAATCCCCAGACTTTGGTCTGGAACCACTCTTCTAAACCCCTCTCTGTTGTAGAAAGAAATGTCCTGGAAAAAAGCATGACTTTTATTCTCCAGTCATAACTGGAGTAAAGTGGTAAACACCATCTGACTTAAAGCAGAAGCTGAATTTGCAAGTATGTTTTCATTATAAAGTGAAAGACAATATCAGTAACAACCAGAACAAGGTACAATGGAAAAAGCAATTGATTTTTGCCCCACTATTAATTCTACAGTGAGTGCTTCTGAGAGTGAATGTGAGGCAAGCATCAGAAGAGCCCACAGCAAACCTTGCCACAACAAGTTTTACAATATAAGCAAAGATTAAATTAAAGCTCTTAGACACATGAGCACAGATAAATCACATCAGTTCATGAATGCTGACAAAGGAGGGGGCATATTTGTTACTGACACATATATTCAAAGCATCAAAGGGATGCTTAGTTACACTGACGTTTATCATTTTTATTTATTTATTTAGCATTTGTTTACCAGGAAAGTCCGACTTAGAATGAAGCCAATTTTCAGGTGAGGCCCGGGAGAAATGCTCCAGATGCATGTCTTTATAACATGGGAGGAAACCAGAGCACCTGGAGAAAACCCACACAAATGCAGGGAGAACGTGCAGACTCAGCACAGAAGGCACCCCAGCCAAGAATTGAACTGGAGAACCTCTTGCTGTGAGGTGACAATGCTACCGCCGCACCACTGCACCATCATAAAGTCAGCATTCAGTCTGTTACTTCTGCATATAAGAACATACATGATATCCTGCAACAGCTTTATGAAGAAGATCTTATCAATGAAAAACTTCATGATTTCCTAGCAGTAGCCCATCCTAAGTTATCTAGATTTTTTGGGATTCACAAGCTTCACCAGAATCTTCAGGATCCCCCATAGGGACCAGTGTGGTAGCAGGGGAAGATGGCATCACAGAACTAGAAATTATTTTTCTGGAATATCATATTAAACCCCTTGGCTAGGGGGGTTAACTTCTTTGTGTTGGAAAAGCTCAATTTTCTGAAGAAAATTAAATCAGTTCCTGTCACTGGTGATTTGATTTTGATGACTACTGATGCTGAGGCACTCTACACTGTGCTGTCCCACGTCTACCGTATAGAGGCTGAGAGATTCCATGATAAAGGAAATCTTAGCCCTCCTAGGTGAGTTTACCCTAATTTCTAACTTACTGCATTTAACACTGCACAACAATTTTTATAGATTTAATGGCAGTATTTACAAACAGAAATGTAGAATTGCAATGGGAACAGCTATGCCCCCTAGCGGGTCTATATTAGAAGACCAAATGTTTAGGTGATTGAACACCTAAACATCGATCTTCTAATATCGAACCGCACAATGTCGAATGTCCCAGGAAAACACATCTCTCGGCCACAACACAAAAAACATTACATCTAAATTAAGTGGGGGGCTTCACCCCCCCCCCCACCCCAACATGGGGGGCTGTGCTCCCACACCCCCCCAACAACAGTAGGGAAATAGCAAACTCTGGCGAATGGCTCAGGGAAATCTTTCCCTGCATTAAATCAGCCGTTAACTGATTTTTGCTTTCGATGTTAGAATATCGATGTTTAGGTGTTCAATCACCTAAAGATTCGGTCTTCTAATATAGACCTCCCTAGCCTTGCTAACATGCTGTTAGCTAAGTGGGGGAGTGAAACAGTCTATAACTCACAGTTTTGGTGCCTCATCAAATGTTACCTGAGATTTGCTGATGATATTTTATTGTAGGGGAAGGATCAGTGGAAGCTCTTAAGAATTTCTTTGCACACACCAACTAACTTTTTGAAATTCACCACTCATCACAATTACCATAAGGTTAATTTTCTGTATCTCATTGTTTATAAACACAGTCACATTTTTACATTAGTTTATTTCACAAACCCACCTGGGTAAAATTACTGCATCATGCCAGCAGCATGCACCTCAAAATGACTAAATGTAATGTAATAAATTCTTAGGGCATGCGGATTGCTCATGTGTCCAGAAAAACACCAAATTTTATGAAGAAGCCCCACAAAAATTTTCTTGAGAGGGTATGAAAGTGGGGCTGTTAGACATATTTTTGATCTTATTAAGGACCTAAAAGGAAGACAGGACACTTTCTTGTATGAACCACAAAGAAGGTTTTATGTGATTTCAGAAGTCCTACAATTACCAAGGGAAAACAAAACTGAAGAGAAGTATGACCTTAACGTTAAGTAAAGATACCTATGAGATTTAAAGGATAATTTGTGACATCTGGTCCATCTTATGTTGTAACTGACTGGTGAGCAACAGTCTGGATCCTGATCTTTCTTTTGTTTTCAAAAAAGGTAGGAATGTTAGGTCTTATTTAGAAAGGATGTTCAACAAGGACAATATAGAGAGGCTTAGTACCTTAAAATGTGAGCCCCCTTCCTGTACATTTTGTGTGTTCCTGAGTTGCAGAGATTTTTTTCACCTGCCCCAGTACAGGTAAGAAATATAACCGTAAGGTAGCTTAGAAATGTAACAGTGAAAATATTGTTTACAGAGACCAGTGCTCCAAGTGTCAAGTTTTTTTCATTGGGAAGATTATTTCTATGTTTAAAATGAGGATAGCCCAACATACTTCTGACATTAGAAATGGACTAAGCAGGAAGCTTCCTGCAAAGCACAGCATTGAATCACTAGGTCATTATTTTTTCATTTTTCACATTTTGGACATGATCAAGATGGATCCACTTGAGGGGAATTGTAATGCCACTCTTGAAAAGAAGATACTGGAATGGCAAATTAAAATTAATGCCTCCAGCTCGCTTGGATTAATTCTGATTGTTCAATTAAATGCATTCTTCTGCTTAGGAAACTGGACCACAAATTATTTTATTAATGATTTTGACATGGCATGTTTGCTCCTTTCTTCACTTTTCCTAGAAATTTTTATGCCTGTGCTTTTGATGGTTTCTGCTGATTTTCTGTTCTGCTACAGCATATATATTTGCATAGTGATTTGCATTTTTCCACATTTTATTGATTGTTTTCCTCCCTATTTTTAGTGTATGACTGTTTTTATGGATCAGTTTTAACAGTGATCTGATGAAGCCCTATGTGTGAAAGAGCTTTTCTTTTCTGTTTTAAATACATGTATGATTCCAGCTTTTATTTTGATTGTATTTTTAACTGTGATTTTTTTATATCACATCCCAAGATCACTACAGTGGGTGTTGTTTTCGTGATTCATGTGCCTGTTGTCACAAACACACACACACACACATACACACACACACACACACACACACACACACACACACACACACACACACACACACACGCGCACACACACACACTTGGAAATGTCCTGTTGTCACCTTGGTGCTAAATAACCTTTACAAAGGGAATTGTTGTGTGACACCTTGTCTGGAGACAAGAGTAGGAATTGATTACTAGTTCTGTGCTTCAGTTTATTTGAACTTTGTTTTATTAATACTCTTTCTGTTTATTATTTTAATTTGGATTGTAAAACATGTCTTGTTTTACATTAGGATAGTTTTTAGTTGTAGGCTAGGCTCATTACAATGTATGAGGTTGTCAATCATGATTTATGATGGTTTTGCTTTTTATATACATATTAGTTTTCCATGGGTTAAAGGTGTTAGTGAAAAGTTCATCTGATGAAGTACAGTTAGTGGATGAAATGCTTATCTTAAATTACAGTTTTTCTGGTGACTAAGCCTGTTTGAGCTTGCTTTTTCAGTATCTTCATAGAAGAGGAATTAACATCTGAAGTACTGGACTCTTTGTTACTGTTGCTTAATATTGTAACATTTAAGTGTTTTTATTTTTCACAAATAACAAACTAAAACAATGAGTAAGAAGGTCTCTGAAAAAAACAACCAGTAAAAACAAAATGAAAACTCTAGCAAAGCTTGAACTTCCACTGAGTGACCTCCTAAACCTCTTGTATCAGAGGCACATGAGATATATGCAAATGATCCTTAAAAACATCAAGTGTTTCAGCTAACTGGCAATTCTGCATGCCCACACCTTGATTTGTTGTTTTAATGAACAATTTCAGGCCAATAAAGCCAAACCCCACTGCTTGTGGATATGCATATTTCAGCCTTGTTATAACCTCATCAGCACAGCACAAGCAGAGTGTTTGACTAAACGTTCGAAACACAGGGCTGTTATACCCTGCTGCTGTCCATTATCATTAGGGTCACTGCAAAAATATCCCAAACAACAAACTGAAACAATGAGTAAGAAGGTCACTTAAAAAACAATCAGTAAAAACAAAATGAAAACTCTAGCAAAGCTACAACTTACACTGATTGACATCCCAAACCTCTTGTATCAGAGGCACATGGGATATATGCAAATGATCATTAAGAACATCAAGTGTTTTAGCTAATTAGCAATTCTGAATGCTCATGACTTGATTTGTCATTGTAATAGACAAATTCAGGCCAAAGTCAGTCCTCTACCTTAATGCTTGGGGGAGCTATCTCCTCACATTGTGGTTTTAGACATACTTGTAGAGACATTTCCAAGCAAATATTCCAACTCTCTATGCCTTCATAATATACCTTGTCAACTTCACTATATTTCCTCATTCTTCATTTGTTATTAATCAACCTAATAGCTCTTCCCATTTTCACTTCACGTTTTCTTCTAATTTTTCATTCTTACTTTGAATTCAGTTCCACCCTGTTTTTAACAGTCCTCTCATCCCTTTCCTTTTACTCCCTGCTTTCAATTTACCCCTAATTAATTCCAGGGATTAATATTTTTGCCACTTACTTTTAATACCTTGCTATCCCCATTCTAATTTATGGTGTATTTGAAATTCTTCTTTTAGTTCTTCCGCAAGTCTTCAGACATTCTCTCACTATTAGTTGATCACAATAGTTTGTCTTGTCTTATTTCTTCCTCAGTCTGTAGGTCTTTCCCCCTCCTCTCTTAATCTACCTGTTGGTTCCAATCTGTGCCTCCATATTTCCCGATCCCTATCATGCCAAAGTACCTGGAGTTCTTTCCTCATCTCCTTCATCCAGTGTGATTGTATGTCCTCAAACTGGCCTACTAATAGAGCTTCTAGCACATACTTTCACTTTCTTCCTTTCTCTATCTTCTCTTTTTCTAATATCATCTTTTTCCACTTTGTGCTATAATCAGCATCATCATAGCAATCTAAATACATTCACTAAGAAGCATGCTTTAAGATTAGTTTTCAGATTTGGGGCCATAAAAAAGCCTTCTTTATCTATCAGAGGTGTGGCTTTCTCCCACTTCACTCTTGGTCTTTCTCCTTCCCATACAAAATCCCTACATATTTGTTTTACATTTTTTCAACATAGCTTTTCCTGGGGATTCGCAAAAAGTATACATATTATGGTAATATATGCAACTGTAATAACTATATTCTTTGGACTATCTCCATTTTAATTGTTCCTCATTCTTTCAATTATTCCTTTGTCTTAATATACATACACTCATAAGTGTGTCACATCAAGTCCTGCACTCTTCCTCTTAATCTCACTGCCACATACCCTCCTTGGAAAACTTTCTGCTTACCCATGATTCCTTAACTTATTAAAATAGCTCTAGTTTTATCTTGATTTATCTTGTGCCCGTAGACTTTACCATACCTTGATATTATTTCCCCTAGATCTTCCCCCTGCCTCCTTAGTGTAACTGGCATATTACCTGTATATAGCAACATTTCCTTTCTGAGTTTTCCCATCTGCATCCCTTCAGCAGTGATCTCCTTACTACATCTGCTAATGTTCCTATGTACATTGCAAATGGGGGGGGGGGGGGCGGCAGCAAGCATCCTTCTCTTGTTCCCCTTTTAATTCTAATTCCTTTTGATAATAGGTTCATAGGTTCATAGGTAGGTACTAGGCTATCTGCCCGAGGGCATTTATAAGCCTAGCCAGAGTGTGTCAGCTTTCACCGCCCCATTGATTAATTAACTGAGTCTCTGTCAAGAAGAGCCAATGAAGTAATCCTAGGGGTGTATTTTTTGTTACCCATCCACTCGTCAAGGTTCCTCTTGAAGAGTGTTAGTGAGGGGCTCTGCCTAATGTAGTTAGGAATTTTGTTCCAAAGCATGGGGAGTCTCTGTGACAGGAATCTATCCCTCCAGCATGTTCTATTTATTGTTGTGGCGAGGTTTAGCTCACTAGAGTGAATGGATTGCAGTGACTTGGATTTCTTTAGGTGGAGGATGTCCATCAATTCTGAGTTGGACATGGCTTTGTAAGTCAGGCAGAGATCACCTCTGAGTAAGTGATATGCGACTGAGTACAGCTGGAGTTTTTCCAGTTGGGCTGCATAGGACATATGTTTGAGGCCAATAATCCTCTTGGTGAGGTACTTGTGTGGTCTTTCCAGCTGTTGGAAGTGTCTTGTGAGGTACATCCCAAATGGGGCATTGTACTCTATGATGGGTCTGATGAGTGACGAGCAGAGGGGCACTATAACCTCTTTATTTCTAGATGTGAAGCCTTTAGTAATTAGATGGGCTACATAGAAAGATTTCCTAACTACTTTGGCAATATGATTGTCAAAGGAGAGATTACTATCTACCTGGGTCCCCAGATCTCTTATTACCTCTTCTGTATTAAGGGGGCTGCCACCTATGTGGTAATTCATGGGTGTTTTGTTTTTCCCGGACGGGATGACTATGCATTTTTTGGCTTGAGACCATGACTTTGACACCAGGTGTCCATCTCAGTAAGGCCCTTTTTGAGAATTTTCATGTCAGCCGGAGAGTCAATTATGGCTCCCAGTTTGCAGTCATCGGCAAATTTGGTTAGCCATAGTCCTCCTGTGTTTGCCTGTACTTCTGAGAAGTACATGCCGAACAGTAGGGGTCCCAGGACCGAGCCTTGTGGGACAACATTTGTGACTGGTTTAGAGTCGGACCTGGAGCCCGCTATTCTTACCGTGTGAGTTCTGTCTGTAAGCCAGTTGGCAACCCATCTTGTGACGTAGGAGTTTATGTTCAGGCTGGTGAGTTTTTCTGTAATTCCAGAGTGGGGAATGGTGTCAAAAGCCTTGGCAAGGTCAAGGTAGGCTGTGTGAACTACCTTCCCCTCATCTATGGCCTTGGTGACTGTCTCAAAAAAGTCAACCAGGTTTAGTAGGCATGATCTGCCCTTAACAAAGCCGAACTGGGTCAGGTCAAGTGTTTGGAGGTTCCCAATGTCTTTGTTAATGAGTTCCATGATGATGCACTCCATAGCCTTGCAGACCAGGCTAGTCAGGCTTATGTGGCAATAGTTACCAGGGTCAATTGTGGCCCCTCCTTTGTGGAGTGGAATAACCATTGCTGTGCGCCATTCTATGGGCACATAGCCTGTGGAGAGGCTGAGATTGAACAGTGTGTTTAGGTTGGGGGTTAGTTCGTTCTGTAGTTCGTGCAAGACGCAGCCTGGGACACTATCTGGTTCCATTGACACTGTGCTTTTGGCTTTTGAAAGGGCTGTTTTCACCTGTGCGTCTGTGATTTCTGGGACACTACACTTTTCCGGTATTGTTGTGGGCCCTTTTTGGGGTGATAGGGAGGTGAAGTTTGCACTGAATCTATCTGCCAGGATGTTGGCAATATCAGTGGGTTCAGTATATTTTGTGCTATTTTGCACTAGCTCAGAGCATATCTGTGAGTTGCCACTTAGATTCTTGACATAGCTGAAGAAGGGTTTGTGGTTATCTTTCGAATCCTTGGCGATTTTTCTTTCAAAGTTAGCCTTGGAGGATTTTATGAGGGACCTTAACTTCTTACTGATACTGATCAGGGATGTCTTTCCTTCTTGGGATTTGCTTTTTTTCTGAACTAGTTTCCTCCTTCTGTCATATAGCCTGTTTATGGCAGAGGTCCACCAGACTGGTTTCCTTCTCTTAGGGGAGTGAGTCTTGGTTTTGCTAGGGATGGCACAATCCATGCATCCTTGTAGGTGCTCATAGAGTGCATTTGTAAAGGTTCCTGCATCTTGGACACTGTTATCCTTTAGTGTGAGGGCTGTGAAACTTACCACCTCTGTCTTAAGTAAGGTGAAGTTTGCTATCAAAAAGTTTTTCACTGTGATTTCCTTGGTTGGATTGGTGGTGGTGTTGTGTGGACATCCGGAGTGACTAGTTTATGGTCTGATCTAACCAGTGAAGGGTTGACCTCCGGTGTGGAACACCTATCGCCCATGTTGGTGATGACCAGGTCCAATATGTTTTCACCTCTGGTAGGGGAGTTTACCAGCTGATCCAGGGCATTTGAGATGATAAATTCCAGGAAGTGCTGGACCTGGGAGTTTGTACTTGAGTAGTTTTCCCAGTTAAAAGTAGGGTAATTGAAATCGCCCAATATCAGGGTGCTTGGTAGGACCTTCATGTTTTCCAGTGTCTCCAGAAAGGCGGAGTGGTGGTCCTGGGTCATGGAGGGTGATCTGTAACAGGTCACAATTTGCATTGCAGATTTGCCTGATTTTAGTTGCACATGGATGATCTCAGAGGTATCATGCTGCGCCACTAACCTGGAGGTGTAGGTATCCTTGATGAATATGGATACACCCCCTCCTTTTGTGTTTCACTCCATGTTCTGTGGCCAAAATGTGTGGTATGAGTTGTAGCCCAGTAGTGCTGGGGTGCTCTGTGGAGCCTTGAACCAGGTTTCAGTTACTGCACAGATGTCGACATTCTCCATACTGAGGAGTGCTTCGAGCACATGCATTTTGAGATTTAAACTCCTGGCATTGAGTAGCATAACCCTCATTTTTTATTTGTGCTGTTTACGGAGGTGGATTTGACTTTTGAGCCTTGCCTAAAAAAGGCACTATAGGGGCAACAAGAGCCTTGGCCAGTATTCAAAAGCCTAGGGGTGACAGGTGCAAGCTGTCTCTTGCGAAGCAACAAGGCTCATCGAGCATGTCGTCCCAGGCTGACAGACACTGGATCCCCTTTGAATGACACCAGAAGCTTAACCAATTGTTGAAATTGATAATTTTTTCTTTATACTGCAGTATCATTCTTGGTGAGGGCAGGATGCTACTCAGGGTCAGGGTCATACCTGCCTGGGCTACATGATCAGAGAGCTCTTCCATGTCTCTTTTCATGTAGTCCAGGGAGGTACATCTCAGGTCATTCACACCAACATGAACAATGACAGAGTCATATTTGTACTTGTTCTAGAGTGACCTGAGTGCTTGTGTTATGTGGTGGATTCTGGCTCTTGACAGGCAGCTAACAGTAACCTTCTCCTTGTCCAGCCTAGTGAGTGGGATGTCAGTGTGCCTGACTATAGAGTTGCCTATTACTAGTTTGTTAGGTATGTTATTTTGCCTTAAGAGCTGTGATTGTGTGGCACACTGATTTTGTGTTTTATGTATTGTCTGGTTTGTGACGGGAAGTGCAGATTTTTTGGGTGTCTGCTTTGAAGGTCTGTGAAGTTTTTTCAGGTTTTTATTTAGAGCCTCAGAGTATGATTTTTTTGTGTATTTATGTGTATTTTTTGCCAGTGCTGGTTTAGTATGTCTATGTGAGGCTGGAGGTGTGGTGCAAGTGTTAACATTCTCTTCATGACTGCCTGTTCCAGTCTTCGATGGAGAGAGCTTAGCCTCCAATTTAGCTATATAATTGCATTTCTCGCATATGTTAATGATTTGTGGTAGGAGGAGAGGGTTGTCTGTGTATCTTGCTACCTTGGTCTCTGCTTTTTCATATAACTCCTTTATCATAGTTATCCAGTTCTCTGGAAATCCACTTCTTGCTACATTGAACAGGAACTCCCAATTTACACCACCAAAGGCCTTTTCTGCGTCTAGTGAAATCACTTTCAATGTTTGCTTACTGTCCTGTGCCTGTTGTATTAACAGTGGGGTATTAATTAGGTTAGCTGCTATCCCATCCCCACTACACACACACACACACACACACACACACACACACACGCACACACGCACACACACACACTCACACACACACACACACACACACACACACACACACACACACACACACACACACACACACACACACACACACACACACACACACACACAAATCAAGTCTAATTTTCATGTGTCAGTCTGGGTACAATCTTTCCAACTCTTTCTGCCTGAATCAACATGAAAAGCTTGTAATCATGATTCAGCACAGATGTAGATCTATAGGATGGTGGATGCAATGGGTCTTTCCCCTCCTTATGTATTACTGAGACCACTGCCTCCTCCCATGAATACAGGGAAGGGTCCCTTTCCAAATGTCTTTGAATATTTCTACTCAACTTACTACATCTTCTGCTTTACTAGTTCTCACAACTCATTTGCTAAACTGTCACTCCCTGGTGATTGAACCTTAGCCATTTTCCTCATACTTTTCTTATTTCCTCCATATTTACTGGATCCAATAACATCTGTACTTCATACTGTTCCAACTGTCTTAATTCTGGTCAGTTCAACTTATCTCTTTGTTCTCCCTGTTCTTCACCCCCTTTCCTCCCTGCATCTTTCTGGTACAATTGTGGTCATATCCTCTAATTCCTCTGCTATATCTGTTAATCTCCTTTTTGTTCATCCATCATCCCTTGCTTTTAATTCACAGATCCCTCTTTCTACATCTTGCTGTTTTATTCTCACAGCTAATGCTTTAGTTGATTTGGAAATATAAACTCTCTACTGCTATCCTTTTTTCCCCACAATCTATCGTCTTTCCATTTTTGCATATGCTTACTACATTTTCTTTCCCTTTCTTTCCTGTTCGGATTTCTCTCTCATCTCTTTTTTGTATACTTACTAAACCTTCCATTGATCTGTTCTTACTTTCATTCCTTAATTCCCCTTTCTCTCTTTGATATCTCTGTTTTAATCTCCTCTTTAATTCTACCCAGCCACCCAGTTCTTGTTTGTCAGTATCTAATTTTTCCTGAAGTACTTGTGTCATTTTCTCTCTCTTTCTCTGGCAAATGAAGAAGCATTTACTGTATGTCTTTCTGACTGAAACTCTCCGTCTCCTATTTTTCAGCCTATCATTGCAAGATTTGAGATTGTCAAAGGTGCTATATTTATTTCTCTTATTAGAAAAGCATTTTCTTTGGTTATATAACTGTTATCTATTCTGGACCATCTTTGATGTCATCCAGAAAAAAATGTGTATACTTCCCTGCTTTCTGTGTGACCTCCATGTATTTTCCTTATATCCATCCACCCTACTGACTGCAAGTATCTTCTTAGGAATTAAAGATGTTTTGTCAGTTTACTTGTGTTTGGACACCCATTCACCTCATCTTTCCTCACAATGATATTCCAGTGTCCTAGGCATATTGTTATCCCCCCTGGAATGTATCTCCCGTACTATACATCTTATGGCTTTAATTGTCGCTTTGGGAGAAATTTAAATCACTATTATTGACATCTTTCTTCCTTCTGTCTGCCCCTTAATTCTGGCATACCTTCTTTTTTTATCCTCCAGTCTCTCATCTATCTGTAATGCACAAATCCTGCTAGTTAAAATCACCACTCGCCTCTGTTTTCTTCCTCAAAAGGAGCTTCGTAATACCTTATATCCTTCCTTCCTTAGATTTTTTTATGGTCTTCTTGGTTTAGCTGTGTTTTCTGCAGTGTTATAACCCTGGCATTAATATTCTGCAGATGTGCCAACAGCCTTTAACGTTTTGCCTTATTGCTCAGCCCATTTACATTCCATGCTTTATTTTCTATCTTAATATCCTCCCTCATTATTCAATGATAACTTTCCATTCATGTCTTTTTGTCTTTCTTTCTTTTGGCGTTGTCTATTAATGTAGTCTCTGTCTTTCCTCATTTGTCGCATATTTTGCTTCACTTTCCCTGCCCTTCCCATCTTCACTCCCATTCCACTTATTCCCCTTCTTTTCTCCTCTTAAAACTACATACATATGTACATCTCAGACTTCGTCGTCCAGAGTTATCAGCATTCTGTCTGTCTTAGTCCAATCTCTGATCCTGCTTATTGTGATAACTATAATGTTACTTTTACACTCGAGTCCCTTCTTGCTCCTGTCCTACATCTTTTAATTTCTCCATTCTACCCGTGAAACCCTTCGTCTTTTGTTTTTCTTTCTTAGCCATGTTTAATTCCTTAGTCTCATCTTCCTAGTATCCTGATTCACTTTCTACTAGCTGCTTCTGATTGTTTCATCCTGCCCATGTCTTCTTTTTATTAATGATCTTTTTAACAAGTACCCCTGCATGTCTTATTTACAGACTGTCAGAGGCGCAAATATTATTGTATGTCCTATTTTCTTCATAATGATCTTGCTTCCACTGTGTTGTTTAAAGTATACCCTATATTCTTAATTGTGCCTGCCTATCCCACTGATCCATTTTTCACTTCTCTTCCCCCCATGTACTGTCTACTCTTCTTTACATACATACTACTCTATCTCCTACATACATGCATACAAATATTTCAAGCACGGCATTAATGCCCCTCTAGCTTGCCAGTATACCAAAACACTTGTTCCCAAAATAAGTGTCCAGCCTCTTCTTAAAAATATCTAAACTAGTGTTTGCATTAATGTAATTTGGTAGTCTGTTCCATGCATCAGCTACTCTCTCAGAGAACCAATTAGTACCCTTCTCATTCTTATCGAATCATCTACATAGATTGTCTGATGATTCTCTAGTACTTTTTGATAATCCCAAATATTACCAGAGGTAGTTGTCTCTAAATGCCCTATATACTTGTATAAGATCTCCTCTTAGATATCTGTAAAAAACACTGTACAAGTTCAGATATTTTAGTGTTTCATAATAACTTAAATTTTCACATCCATGGATGCCCTTGGTATATTTCCACTGTACTCTTTCTAGTTTACTGATGCTTGTTTTCTTATAGAGTTTCCATATTATTATTCCATACTCAAGTTTGGGTCTAATATAACTAACAAACAAATATTTCATCGTTTTTGATTTCCTAGACTTTATAAATCTTTTTATACAACCTATAGTTCTATAACTATCATTAACCACTTGGTTGCTATGATTAGAAAAGTGTGCTGTATTAAATATTCACTTTTCAAATTATGTTTCCCAAATCTCATATACTTAGTTTTTGATGTATTTATCAACATATTATTCTCCTGTGCCCAGATGGTCAATTTAGTCAAGTTATTTTGCAGACATGCCTTATCCGTGACACATGTAATCCCTGTATATAATGACACTGCAGGGAGAAGGAACAGCAATGATGAGGCATTATCTTATTTGAACTGTCTTTTTTGACATCAGACAGTTGAATGCCCTGGTTTGTGTTTAACAGGTTATATTAAAATCAGCTTGTTTGATTTCAAAAACAGAATTTTGAGGTATAAAACAGAATCAATCACGGGTTGTTGTCATGGTACCTAGTTTTGCCAGCATTTTCTTCACTACATGGAAGGCCAAATATGGCCTGAACTCTCAATTTAGAAAATACCTCAGAGTTTACTAATGTTTTATAGATGACATTTTCATAACCCGGAGTGTAAACATGAACTCTTTAAAAGCTTTTCACAGTCACATCTTTATTTTTACACAGTTTCTGAAAATCACATCTAACAGTAATGTTTAAATGAGTGAATATCTTAGACATATGTCTGTACAAAAGGGATATGAGTTTTCATGTATATTCAGACACTCATAGTAAGCCTCTGGATGTCAGCTCTTAATTATGGCACCATGTACCAATTGCTCGTGAAGAAAGTATATAGACAAATCACGAGACAGTAGATTACCACAGTTAATATCAAACAGAGAAAGGGCTGTTGCTAATGTCCAAAGTGTGAAGGAGGAATTCTTAACAAGGATCTACTTGAAAATGCTATAAGAGATGTCCTCAACTGATCACAAATTTCATGAACCTGGATAATATACATTAGGACATCACATAGACAAACTATCAGTTGGCCATGAAGTTAATCTACAATGTGGATTCTAACAGTTTACCAGCACTTCTGAGCCAGCTATTTCATTGGAAGCCTTTTTGTTGAAAAATGAATATTGTGGTTGCAGTATGTGTTTCACAGTGTGTGCTGGCAGGGACTCTCAGCAAATTCTTCCCTTTTTCTTCACTGTGGTATGACTGTGGAGTCAGTGTTTACAATTTTTGGGGGATATAAGCCTACCACATGAGGGGTGCTGGGGATTGTTTGTTTTCTAAAGTTTACTCAGTGGAACACAGGTAAACCAGCTAACAGGAATATTATCAAGATGGGGAAAACCACCATCATTAATATTATCAGGAATACTGGAGAATTCAGAAGGGGTAGCCATGAGGCTTTGGTGGGAAAACATCTAAACCTTGCAGGAGCTACAAATGGGTGCTGCTAGGTCTCTGCACAGAAGGAGAGAATTCTTCTAAGCAGGTTTATCACTATTGACAATGAGTGTTTAGTGTATACATTGTTTTGCATGGTTAACAAGATATCACACAGAACAAAGTGTTTGTTCATTTGCAATTTGGCCAACATGGTTTGTGTTGCATTTTGTAGCAAATGATCTCACTTTTATGTTGCTAAAACAAGCTGGAAGTCGAACATCAGGATTTATGACCACTTGTGTGCACTGTATAGGTTTGTGCACAATGCCTTATACAAACTCAGCACAAACTGTACAGAATTTTCTAAATTTCTTTTTATCTATTAGAGCAGGTGGAATGGGTTAGGAAGGGATGTGACATAAACAGACTTCTAAAAGTGTAATGCTTCAAATGTTGAGTCAAATTAAATTGGCAATTTGAAATGTTTGCCCAAAGGAAGGAGAGTGCAGCACTAACATTAAAGGGCCTCGGCCTGCAGTCAGTTGTTTGCGATGTAATGGGCCTGCATTGCTATTACCTGGTTTGCATTTTGAATTCTGAAATTTATATTGGTTGACTTAACTTCCCATTTACATATTATGGTCTTTTCTGAACTCTTGCCACAGCCTAAAGGAGTCTTGGCATCTTGAAAGACAAAAGCACCCATTGCGCTTTATATAGTTTGAACATCAGTTGTATTGTATTACGTTTTTTATCTTTTTTTTTTTGAATATTTACTGAGATTTGGACTTTTTAGGCATTTTAAGATTTTGTTTTTAATTCTATTGATGCTTGCTTCCTCTTATGCATCCTGTACCTGATAAACAATGTGCATATTCTGCTCTTTCCGAGTAGGACTGTGGCATTTTTGCTAAGCAGTCTGCCTCATTGTTTGTTCTGTCTGGGCAACATTGTAATACTGTTCCTAACCTTGACCACTGTCTGGAATTTATTTGTTCTCCCTGTGACTTTGTGGTCTTTTCACCTCTCCATTTTTGTAGGATGTCTAAAACCTTTTCTATACCCATGGCTCCTTTTTAAGGTAGAATTTACCTACTGGGCATCCCAATGGAGGAAATTCCACTACAGATAGTATCAAAGCAGTACTGCTGAATGCTAAAAGCATAAACAATAAAATGTCTGAACTTAATGACTTCTTTACTTTTGGACACATTAGCATTTCTGTAACTGCCAAAACCTGGTTCCACTATAGTGATAGCACTATCTGCATTTCAGGATGCAACACTAATCATGCATTCATCCACTGGTAAAAGTAAAGGAATATCCATGCTTATTTGTAACCCAACTAATCCTTCCTAGATTTCACATGATACGTGTGGTACTGTTTGAAGTCTATTACAGGGTGATGTCTATGACCTTGCCAAAGCACTCAGAATGCTTATACCAGTTATAAATATAACTATCAAATCAGATATATTTCTTAAGGGCAAACTCAAATGCTGACAGATAAACTTGGAAATGTATATCACCAACAACAATACACAGAGATATTTCTGGACTTTGTATATGCTGATATACTTGACCAAATTGCCCACCAATCTGACAACGGTATCAGTTTTCTGGATCTTGTACTACTAAACATGCTACCCAATTGCACCATCCCTCTTGTTCTCCCTTCATTCAACAATTCTGCCCATCTTGCTGTGACCTTCTACCTGATAATCTGCTTTGTGGCCTTAATAATTCTTAAACATTCAAAGATTACTAGAAGATAATTTACTTTCTATTTACCAATCTTAATGACAATCATAAAAGGCATAACTATCTATCAAACTTTGTACCTCAGCCTGCGGCCTACTCTTCTGAACTGTACTTCCTTTTAGGAAGATGTATTGATGCATTCATACCCATCTAATGCAAACATAATCGAAAGTTTAAAACTAAATCAGTGTTGTAGAACTCCCATATCAACAAACTATAATTAACAAATAATAATTTTCTGACCATGTATAAAAGATGTCCACCTCATCACTATAAAGGGATTTAAAACTGGTAAGTAAATCCCTCAAGTTTTCCATGTAGAAATACAAGACCAACTACAATCTTAGGGTTGAAACCATATCAGAAGAGAAATATACAGCCTTCTTCAGTCATATTAGTTAGTTTAGAAGTAAGCAATAATTCTGTACTGAGTTTATATCTAATGATGCCTACTTCTCTGAGCTTAAGGATACTTTTAATATTATTGCAGTCAAATTCTCTTCCTGCTTCACCCTCTCACCTTACTCTCTTTTTCCTCATGCCTTTCTGCCCTTTCACAAAATCAGTCTGGACAAAGTCCTTTTGACATATTTCAGGATTAAAAATACCAATTCCATGGGTCCTGACTTTATCCCTGGATATCTGCCCAGAAGTACTAAGTTCCAACTAAAAAAGCCATCCATTCATCTACAGCCCTTTTTTCCCATTTTTGCACATGAGGTTGGGGTATCACTTCAACAGTGACAATCATCTAGAGCCAAGGTTTACACCACCAGGTGGCTAGCCCTGCCACAGTAGTTCTTCCATACCACACACTCACACGTATGGCGAACTTAGAGTGTCCAGTCCACCTTCTGCATGTCTTTGAAATGTGGGAGGAAACCAGATCACAAAGATGAAACCTACGTGAACACAAGGAGGACATGCAGACTGTACAGAAGGCACAAGAACCAAAAACTGAACTGGAGAACCTCTTGCTGTGATGTAACAACTCTATCTGCTGTGCCACTGTGCCACCAAACTAAAAAATCACCTCCATGAATTATTTAATGTGAGTCTCTTCACTGGTAACAGCCACAAAGTTTGGAGTACATATATTATAGTGTCCTAGCACAAAATATGTTCCCCAACTGACTCTGAAAATTACAGTTTTATTAGTCTTACTACTTCTGACACTTTGCACAGTGGGTTAAGGCAGTGAGCTGCTGTTCCTATGGTACAAGGTTTGATTCCCACAGTCCTTATTTGTCTACAGTATAACCTTGAGCAAGTCATTAACCAGATATTTCTCCTGGTTTGCACTGAAAGGGAATTGTGTATCCACTGGGTGAACCTGGTTAACGAGTTGATATTATTATCATTAGCAAGTTTATGTAACATAATATACCTAAGATAATAAACAGTTCAGTTTTGCAAAAGGCAGGTCATCCCTTTGGAACCTAGCTGGGTTCTTTCAAAGTGTTACTGAAGCCATAAATAAAAGGCAGACAGTCCACACTGCCTACCTGGGCCTTTCCAAAACTTTCAACGCCATCCAATCATGCTGGGATTATTGAAAAGCTCTTTCAGATCAACATTAACTGTACACAGTTTACTAGATAGCTATGGGAAAAGCCAGATCATTAAGACTGGGGGTATTTGGAAAAAAAAAACATCACCAGCATTGTCCTATAGGGCTTTGCCATGGGCTCCCCTCTTCTTTGGCATTGAAGTTGATAGGAACAGACTATGGCTAGCCAGCTTAGCTGATTATTGCAAACTGGGGTGGTTTTCAAATCCCAATCCAGTTTTCAAATTTAGCAGCGAGGGTTGCAATGAACAAATGCTTGGTATGTTAATCAAATGTTTATCCTTAACACCAAAACGTAGCATAGTTTATTTTGGTTAATCTAGCATCATTACCACATACAATACTGATAATATTTCACCTAAGTAGAAACCAAACGCCTCACAGGTACGGTATGCTAGGCCAAACCATTACTTAGTAGAACACCAGTGGCCAGCATATGAAGTATATAAACACTTCAATGACAAATATAATAAAAATAAATATTTATTTAAGCATGAAATGCAACAAAGTGCACTAATATCAAATCAAACCGGTTTCGGCTACCCAGCCTTCATCAGTGAAAAAGCATTTGTCATGCAAAATATTTCATGAACATTTATAGATACTACCAACCAATGGAAACATGGTATAGTCCATCTCAAACACAAGTTTGCAATGATATTCAAATAGTTATATAACCATAATGTAGTAGAGGCATTTTGAAAAATACAATAGTACATCATTAGATTATTATTAAACTGATACAGATTTTTACCAAAAATATAGCATATGACCTTAATAATATATATAGTATTGTATTCTACATAAGTTCAAAATTCTATTGGCTGTATCCTAATGTGATGACATACACTGTGAGCAAACTAAAAGATCCACAGAAGCATATAAATATGTGATATACTAATATCAAATACATTGTCAAAATAACACTAAAAAATGTAAATATAAGATATAAATTTTTAACAAAAATATATAGTATATCACAAAAACATTTGATATTTGATACCATGATTTATAATTGAATTTAACAGACAACCTAAACACACAAATGCTATTTTGGTCAACCAATAGGATCTTATAATAGTATGAAAAATAGAAACCCACATAATATTCTGGCAAATATATTATTGTAAGAACAGTATGATATTTAGATACAATGACATATAGCTAGATATATTTAGCAGCCCAATAGGTGGATTTTGTTGCAATCAACCAATATGCTTTAACAACAGCAGCATACAAATATAAAGCCCTCATAATTACCTAGCACATATATAAGAAATTATATCTTATATGAAATATAACAATATGTAAACATAAGGCAAGAACAGTGTCAACTGGTAAGCTAAATATATGGATAAGAAACCCATACAATCAAATTTCCGTTCTTTAAACATAATTCATAAGTACATCTCTTGTTTATATATGTTCTTCCCAGTCATAAAACATGTATTGTATCTATTATGGTTCCAGCATGTGTTATCCCAATTACCTTTCACAAACAGATTATAAGTGGTCATTAAGACCCGGGGGAAATAATGCCCCAAGGTGAATGATCCAATATTGTTCAAAATACTATGCCAACCCTGTTGATTGCTCCTATCCCCAGTTATTTTATCAATAATCATGAACATAAATCTAGCATTAGTATGTTTCAAGGTGTGTCTGTAAAGAGCATTGGTCTCTTTTTTATTTCTGATGTCACTTTTATGTTCACTCATTCTTACTCTGAGTGATCGTGATGTTTGCCCAACATAAAATGCTGAACATTGACAAGTTGCTAAGTATACAACCCAACTACTACTGCAATTGCCAAAGACTCTTAGATCATAAACTCTACTTGTATTGGGACTAGTGAATTGTTTGTTTACTTACTTGGTTACAAGATCCACAATGCCCACATGGAAAAGTACCTAGAAGCTAGTCTTCAGTCATTGCCATCTGTTTATAAATAGTGCCCCCACTTTCTTTATGCTTATAGTGGGAAAACAGGGCACCTAGCGTTTTGCCCCGTCTGTATGAGAACTGACATTTAGGGCCCAAAAGATTTATTAATTCTTCATTTGCTAGTAGTATATTCCAGTTAGAATCCAAAATGTTTCTGATTACATTATGATTCCGTCCATATGTAGTAACAAACCTCAATGTAGACTCAACCTCTGTAGTTTCACGTTTCTTGTACTGTAGTAACATATTCCTATCCTGAATAGCAGACCAAGTACTAGCTGTAAATATATCAGATTTTTTATATCCTCTTTCCAAAAATCTATTTTGGAGATCCAGTTTTGCTTCCTCAAAATCCTTTTCAGATGAACTGATGCGTTTGATCCTCAAAAATTGAGATTTAGGTATGTTGCAGATGGTGTGGTGTGGGTGCATGCTAGACGCATAGAGCAGGGTGTTGTATTGTGGATATTTCCTGTAAGTCTTAGGGCTTAGAGTATGATCATCATTCCTATAAACCGTAACATCCAAAAAATCAATGATGTCAGAGTTATATGTTACTGTGAACTCTATACCCCAAATATTGTCATTCAAATATTCCACAAACTCCTGCAGATATGTAGAATCTGCACGCCACACCATCCAACAATCATCCAAATATCTGTGCCATATGTCAATTTCAACCATGTATATATTATGAAGTGGGTTGTAAATCATGCATTCTTCAAAGTATGCCATAAATAGATCTGCATATATGGGGGTAAAAGATGCCCCCATAGCAGTACCTTGAAGTTGCCAATAACACTCCCCTTGAAAGTAGAAAACATTCTTGTTAAGCACATGTTCAGCCATGCATATAAGTAGTGTGTTGAGTCCTGGTGGATATAAACCTGAGTGTTCCAACCAATATTGAAGTGCCTGCAGGCCCGCCCAATGGGGTATACTGGTGTATAAAGATTTAACATCCAAATTGCACATAAGCCAATGTGATTCCAGTTGTATATCTTGTATAATTTGGAGAAACTGAGTTGTGTCCTGCAATCTGGCCCTGACCACTGTAAGTAATGTTTTCAAATGTTGTGTCAAAAACATTGATAGTGGTTCTGTAAGAGAGCCGATACCTGACACAATAGGTCTCCCAGGGGGTTTGGAAATGGATTCGTGTATTTTTGGAAGCAGGTATAAAATTTGTTTTTGGGGGTCCATTACTGATAAATGTTTGACTGTGTTCTTAGTAATGATTCCTTCTTCTTCCGCCAAATTCAGAAATGTGTCTGTCTCTTTTTTGAAGTTAGGGGTTGGATCAATGGGCATGTGCATGTAACATCTGGTATTGGATAGCTGTTCCTGACCATCGTTTAAATAGTAACCCGTGTTCATAACCACAACCGCCCCTCCTTTATCTGCTGGTAATATAGCGATATTATGATTATTCCTCAGTTCCTCTAAAGCCATTTTTTCAGATGAAGAAATATTCTGACCCATGATATGAGATTCCATATGTGGGAAATGTAAATCCCTAAGGACCGATTGCTGGAAAATAGACACATGTTTGTTCATTGGAGGTTGGAATTCAGATTTGCGAAATCTGAATTCATTAGATCTTTGAGAAGTTTGAGAGGCTTGGTCTGTAAAAAACAGTTTTAAATTAAGATTACGACAAAAACTAATTACATCAGACACAGTATTGTATTCATTAGAAAAAAAGCCTGGTACATATCCAAGACCTTTATTTAGTAACTTCTCTTGTTCGTTAGTCAGTGTAACATCTGACAAATTCAACACATTTTTGTATTCATTGTCAATTATCTCAATAATGTTTGTATCAGTCCCTCTACAGAATCTGTTCTGCTTCCCATGTTTATGTTTGCAGCCACCCCGCCACCTTTTTCCACTTCTAAAGGGTGTGCTGAGTTGGACTTTTTGCTCATAGGTGACTCCTGGAGCTGGATGCTTTCATTATCTGTGTAGGAGGATTCCTCCCCCGATGTGCTAGCAAAAGATCTATCATTAGTTTTGAGAATGGACCTAGGTCTCTTCCTAGTTCTGCCCCTTGCCGTCCCCTGGCTAGTATCCATGAATCTGACCGATCTATGTGATTCAAATGGGCGTCCCCTTTGGTAATCAGTGATATCCCTGTTGAATTTTTTAATTTTCCTTTCCCTTGTTTGTTTCTCATAGTTTGCCAGTTCTTTTGACAGCCTGGTCACTGAGCCTTCATATATAGATAATGATTCATATTTTTTGCATTCCTCACAGATTGATTTAACTTCTGACAAGTTAATATCAATCATTCTTTTATAGTATGAGGCAAGTATTTTAACAAACATCATGGATGCTTGTTGTAATGCTGTATTCCATTCTGTGGTTAGTCTCTCTTCAGATCTACTAACCAATGGCTGTAAACGTATTCTCAGACCCCTAGCGGCCATATCCCTGCTGATATTCGCACAAAATAATCTAAGATGCCAGCTATTGGCTCTAAGGTTTTTTAAACCCTTGCTTAAATTATTAAAAGCCACATCACATCCATCTGATGGATTATTAATAGAATCATTCTGATTATTGCCTGAGATGTTGTCTATCCCAAAGACACCTATGTCATCCCGATCGGCACATAATCCTTGAAGAATTTTTTCCAAATCCATTTGTATTTTTTGATATCAAAAATGTAGAGTAAATAAGCCAAATTGGTGTATAATGCCCAGAAGTACTAGTCAGGCTGTCAAAGAAGTCAGCCACTTATGAGTCCATTTCTTATATAAAGAAACAGATAAAGAAAAGGGTAACTCACTGATACCAAAGAGCTGATATACTATATTTGGGATATCGGTCAGGGAATAGCAAAGTTGCAGAATCAGAAAGAGAGCAAGCCCAAACTAAATGCACATAAGTGTGATGCTAGTTCTTATTCACAATAATATCAGAAAACTATTGGGAAAAGTGTTGCTATAGCAAACAAAAAACACATAACGTTATAAACCATGTCTGAAAACTGTATGCAGAATAATCCAATATCTATATCTTTCAAATCTGGATATTAACAAAATAGTCAAGCACTGGGAAATTGTGATCTTATCCAGTTATTAAAAAATTCTATATAAACACTCTATCCATCATAATAGGTTATGTCCAATATAATATAACATGGAATATTGCACAGGAAATGGCTAATGTTCTACTTCAAAATCGTAATAATATAAATATACAATATTCTATTAGTTTGGTTTCATCTACTGATAAATCTATGCTTATATACCATAACTTATTAAACTTATTCCATATAAACCACAACGGTAGAAGAATGTGGATTAAACACAATCATATATTCATTCAAAATGTTGTCACATTAACCCGTCCCTGGATGATTAGGATATCTCACTTGACCCTATAGGCTTAAGTTGTTGGTATCAACCATATCCTTAAATGTTGATGGAGTATATAGAACAATATTGCTATATCATATCCACAATAATTAAATAGATATAGATACACACACCATATCAAGTTTTTGCTAAGTAACAGTTTTCAACAGTTTTATATATATGCATATATTAAGTAGTCTGAATAGATTCCTGTAACAAAAGATAGTGTTACACAATTATAAATGCACCCATGAGCCCAGTAACTTGCCAAAATGTGAATAGAGGTATATCAGGTATAAGTTTGGTCCCTAGGTGATAGGCGATAGTAGAGAGGGTCCGGGGACAGGGTGGAGGTCGGCAGTGACCAACTATATCCCTGAGTATGTTATTTACATTTACGCTTGGGTAGTATTATTAAGAAGAGTCACAATGTAATGTGCATTAGTTACACTGACAATTCGTTATTGCCATAGGACAGTAGTTTCCAAATAGGGATATGCATAGGTCTGGCAAAACAGTAACAACAACACTTTTTATAGCTCATGGATATAGCTGTCATACTTCAGATTTCCAAAGGAGAAGGCTTTTTTCCACCTTCCTTGGTGTGAGACTATTTGGCCCCGTGGGCCATTTTAACAATAGGCAGTGTGTTCTGTTTTCAAAACCTTAAAAAACTTTTTCAGTTTCTCAATTGGACAGTGGGGGTTCATATAGCTGTTTGATTTCTATGTCTTCAAAAACATTTTTTAAATATTTAAATTTTCGTGACTGAAATCAAAACTTTTATTTATTCACATGCCCTAGACTTGTTAAGCTTGTATGTACACACTATTCTATTTGGCAACCTGTTTTACATATAATATGGCTTTAATATGTTGGTATTGTATTATTATTATATGAGTATTCAGTTGTTTATTGTCTTCCTAGTGCTTTTTTTAGTGCTGGGACTTTAATTCAGATGAGGTTCAACCATGTGACTTGCTATTCTCAATTAGTGAACTGTTTAAATATTCTCAATAAAGGGGAGGCACTGTTTGTTTGTTTGTTTGTTCTTTCTGAAGAAGTCGGACTGTTAGCCGACGAAAAGCATATGGTTTTAACGGCTTAAAATAAACCTGTATTTTTTTCATTTATATCGAGTTGGACTTTATATTTTCAGTGGAATTGAGACTTGGACCTGGGAGTGTTTGGTGAGTTTATACATCATTATACATGCTATATTTATTTATTACTATTATTTAATGGGGTAGGTGGGCTGGTCTAGTGACATATTCAGGGACAGTTGGGATACTCATTGAAAAAAAAGCAGGCTAAATGAAGCTGCACAAGCAGGACATGTCTGTAGCAAATAAATCATCTAATAGTTATATTACATTAAATACTGTTTAAGTTTATGAGATGGATGAAGACAATTTTCCAAACTCAGTTGCATTGCCATGTATGTTGTTTAATGCATGGCCTAACACATTGTTGTTCTAGGCTGAAAGTTGCATAGCCTTAAATTCTAGGATGCATTGTCTATAAATGTGCAAATGTTAGGGTTATACTGAACATGCATTGTCTCTAGTTTTCATTGAAAGAAGAATATGAGATGCAATTCCATATTGCATGCAGAGTGACTTACAGCAGTAGGGTGACACTTCTTATCAGACTCAACTTTTTATATCCTCTCCCACCTAGACTCTTAACTCAATATACCACCACTACTAACCACGGTCAGAACTAGCTAGTTGTCTTTACATACTTTAAAATCTTGTCTGACAGCTTTGTTACTAATATTATAAACCACAAGAAACTATCTTAACTTGCAACATTTACTGTATATACTGTTGATAATGAATATATTGTTACTGTATTAAAGCCAACAACCTATAATGTTGTTTACTATTGCTGCAACTTTGTATCTCTATTTATCATGTACATGATGTGGAGCTTTTCTCCCCGGGCTGAAAAAGGACCTGCGTCCAGTCGGACTTTCCTGGTAAACAAATGTAAATAAATAAATATATAAATCATAATAAAGATTTGTTTTTGAGGGTATGCATGATAATGAGTGATCTTAAGAATACATATCAGTATATAGCAATGCTGCAGATAGGCAAGTATAATTTAATCAATCAATCAATCAATCAATCAACCCGCGGTGGTGGTGCAGTAGCATTGTCGCCTCACAGTAAGACGCTGTCCGGTTCGATTCTCAGCTAGAGCGTCTTCTGCGTGGAGACATGCATGAATGGGCGTACCTTCGTTGAAGGTTGTGCATCAGAGCTGGTAACTCGGTACGTAAAAGTCAACTACCAATCATTAGCGGGCCGGAGTTCCGCTGTGGCGACCCCTAGCCGGGAAAAGTCGAAAGACACAGACAGAATCAATCAATCAATCAATCAATCAATCAATCAATCAATCAATAAATTACTGTACAACAGTAGACAAAATCGTCAAATATAGAATACAAAACTATACCAAGGCAGCAAAGATCCCAGCAAGGCAAACAGCATAAGATGACAAAAACAGCAATCCAGCACCACCACAACTTCAGACAGAAAAACTTTGATAAAAGGTTAGCGCTTTCATGCCAATAACTGGCACTTCATCCGACCAAATAAGTATGATACCACTCATCAGACCATAGTACATAAAGCAGTACCATCAGCAGTCCATCCACACCTCCTTGTTCCCAATTCTGCACATGCAGTTAGGGTGTCACATCAGCAGTGATGATCAACAGAGCCAATGTTCATATCACTGGGTGGCTATTTGTGGTTAACATGTGGAAAGCTGGAAATAGGAAAATGCATTAATAGTGTGACACCAAAAATTGTATGTGTACAACAACAGTTACATACTCACAAAGGCATCTCAGATATTCTGAAAAAACATAACAAGAGTATGCTGCATAATGCTGATTTATTTACAGACTTGGAAAGTATGAGTAGATAATATATATATATATATATATATATATATATATATATATATATATATATATATATATATATACACAAACATATATATATACATACATATTCTATGCCAGAAATGCATGCAATTAAAGTGAATTCAAAATTTAGGTGATATTAAGAAGCCACTGGAGAAAAAGAAACGGGCAGTAAAATGATTAGTTTTATAAAGGAAGATTGGATTCTCATTTGTGTCAATATACAAAATCTGAAAAAAGTGATTAAAAGAAAACATTGTTTACTGTTGAGAAACTGATTTAGTTTTGCCAAATTCAAATTTCTGGGGGGTACTAGATACAAAACAAGGTTTAGATAGAACAAGCAAAGTTTCAAGCTGAGCACAGTTAATACACTATTAAGAAGTTAGTACATTAGTATTAGGAACATAGTACCAGCACTGCTCTACTAACATTTAGTAATGCCATTCATCACCACATGAATGAAGGCCAGATTGTTTCATCCATCTTTCTTGATATGTCCAAAGCCGTTGACACTGTATCCCACCAGCTACTACTAAATAAACTGTCTTCCTATGGTCTTAGTTCATCATCCCTAACTTGGTTCCATAGCTATGTTACCAATCAACAACAAGTTACCAAATGGGACAACTCTCTTCCCCCCTACTCCCCATCTCCATAGGGGTACCCCAAGGTTCTATACTTGGTCCACTTCCCTTTATCATATTCACAAACAGCCTTAGTTCTGCAACTCAACAAGATGTCATAATACAGTATGCAGATGATGCTACTCTTATCTGCTCAGCCACCTCACCCCAGGAACTTCAACTGAAAATGGAAACTTCTTTCTAAGACAAAGAAAAATATCTCTCTGAATACCAACTAATCCTAAACCCCAACAAAACCAAGATAATTGTATTCAGATACAAAAAACACAAACTTTATCTGTCTTCCATCACAATCTTCTCCTCAAATAGAACTAAGATAGTACCCATTAACCAGACTAAAATTTTAGGAGTCAGTATTGACGATAATCTAAAATTTGATAACCATATTGCTCTGACAATCACAAAACTCCATATTGAACTTGGCACCCTATACAGGGCCAAGCCATACCTAACTCCAAATGCCAAGCTAGCCACTGCTCGTTCACACATCCTATCCACACTCCTGTATGGTTCCCTCATGTTCACAAATCTGAGAAAGACAGACCCCAAAAACCTTGAATCGTGTTACAGTAAAATAGCCAAATATGCCACAAACCATCCTCACAGCTCTCACCGCTGCTCAGATCTCTCACAGCTAAACTGGCTAGAGCTCCCCTACCTATTATCACTCAATCAATCAACTTACTTTAGCCCATAAATTAGTCCATCCACCTAGCAACTGCCCTGCCATTTCCAGCTTAGTCCAACCTAGAACTAATGTCAGCTCTCCCAGATCTTCTAACGGACTTATGCTAAAGGTTATCCCCTCCCACAACTTTCATGGTGACTCCCTGTATTCTCACAAATACCCAAACTCTGGAACACTTTTCCTGAGACCATAGCAAAAAACCCTGACCACCATTTGTTCAAACTGCTCTTGAAGAATCACCTTGCTACTCATTGGCTGTGCTCTTGCCATTCTCCAGGCTAAATCTTTCCCATTTCCATTACTTTACCAACCTCTCCCACCTTGCCTTACCATATTTCTGATGCTTCTAGTAAACCAGTCACCACTTCATCTCCAACTGAATTTCTTATTTTTCTTCTCTATACAGAATTTCTCATCCCTGTCCAATTGTTTTCTGAATAACTTTTTTTTTTCTGCGACACTTTCATGTATATATATATATATGGTGTATGCTTATAACTATGCCTGTTCTTGCATTATGTCTCTCAGTTCAAGGCTATCTTTTCTCAGGATATTGAAATTCTCTGTTAGTTTAACTTGTTCTGTGATATAAATTACTATGGTTTGTATGTAAGTTTGTATTGCACTGTTGTGGAGCTTTTCGCCTTGGGTCTCCACTGAAAACGGGCTCTTAGCCCAGTCAGACACTACCTGGTTAACAAATGTAATAAATAAATTAAATAAATAAATAAATACATTGCAGATTACTTAGATTTCTGTTTTGCATGTCATCAGTATTAGATGGTTTCTACAGAGCAATCATAGAAATAGTTGCAATGCAGTGTTAATTTGATTGATGATCTATTAGTGGGGTCTCAGACCCAAAAAGAACATGGTCAACATACAGAATTAGCTACTAAGTAGGTTAAGATAGAACAATTTAAGTTAAGCAAGAGCAAATACAAAATAAGATTGGTTGGTCTGAAATAAATTAGCTATAGTCTAATGGTCTATATTATGTTGCCAAAATGGCAAAACATTGAGCTCCATTTCAGCGACACATAAACAGTGAAGTACAACTTCCGCGAACAGCCAGATCATCGATTTTCTTCCTAGGGAAAAAAATCACTTGGCTGTCACTGTGTAATTGCCTTTTCCCCACTGTAGTGTGATCTCAGAGTTGGTATATTTAGTTAGGGTGGTATAATATTTGGTATGGTGTTTCGTGTGTGGTTGGCCTACCGATTTTTTTCCCTAGGAAAAAAAATCGGTGTTCTGGCCATTCGCGGAAGTTGTCATTCACTATTAATGTGTTGCTGAAATGGCATTTGATGCTTTGCCATTTCGGCAAGATAATATAGACCCATATTCTAATGTCAGAGGGACAGACAGAAATTAAGACATAAGAGCAGAAGCCAAAGTAGCTCCAATTTTAGAAAAGGTCAAAGACAAGAGATTATGGTGATTTGGACACATATTTATTTATTATTTATTTTATTTTATTTATTTGACATTTGTTGACCAGGTTAGTTCGATAGAGCTGTTGCCCTTTTTCAGAGGAGGCTCATGGAGAAAAGCTCCTCAAATAATATACAATAGCACAAAATATAAAAAAGTACAATAACTGAAGTAGTAAAAACAATTTTTCAATATAAAATATACAGTCTTTAAGTTATAATTTATTAAGAAGTATGTTTGTACTCAATTTTGAGTTAGACAATCAAAAGCAGTTGAATTAGCTATTTGGTACCTTATGCACAGTAAAAGAAAAGTTTTAAAGATAATTCATGTTAGCAGTAAGTATGTGGAGAATTGTAGTGTTAAGTGGAAGACTAATTATTTAGAGTGTTAATTATACAAAAAGGCAATCTATAAATATGTTATGATTACTAGTCAAGGGGGAAATATGATAGCATAAAGGCAGATTTGCCAGAGGGGCAGGGATTTGGCAACTTAGGATGATAGTGGGAGGGAGTTAGTGGAGGGGTTATGTAGAGAGGTCAGATGGGATCATAAGAGTTGGTGAAGATGAATGTCAGGTATGTTAACGGAGGGTGTTTACAGTGGCAAGTCCAGGAGCTGGTTAAAAAGGTTTTGAGAGAAGGCTTGAATTGCTGTGGATGATTTATATTTTTATTTCTAATATTTCTAATGTCAAGGGGAAGTTTGTTCTAGGAGTAGGAGGGGGAGAAGCTGTATAGGTTTTTTTCCTATTGTGGTTTTTGGCTTATAGATTTGCAGCAAATTTTGATCAGAGCTTCTGAGGGTTCTGGGAGAAGTGTAGGGAGATACAAGAGTAGAGATATCTGGGCAGAAGGGGGGCTTATATAGGATGGATTGTATGACCTGCATCTGTGAGAGAAGTAGTTGATGGGGAAATTCTAACCAGTTTAAGGAGTTAGGGGAGAGACAGTAGTGTGATTTATAGTGGTATGATTTGTAGGTTGGGTTTGCAACAAATCTAGCAACTTTATTGTAAGTGGTTTCTAATTTTGTTAGGATGGAGGGCTGGAGGTTGGTGAAAATGTGTGAGCTGTAGAAAAGACTTGGGAGAAGTTGGGCATGTCAAAGAGGGATCCTGGCCTTGTTAGATAATATTTTTTTGTTTCTGTAGAGCAATCCAAGTTTTTGGTAGGTTTTCTTGATGCAGTAGGGCACATGATGGTTGAATTTGAGTTGGTCATCTATGATTATGCCAAGGAGTTTGGTATGTGTTTTAGATGTGATGGAAGTATTGTTAAGGGATGAGATACAGAAAGCAGATTTAAGGTGATTGAGGAATTTTAGAAGAAAAAGTAAGAGGTTTTTTTTTTGGATTTAAGATTAACTGGTTGTTTGAAAGCCTGTTTTCAAATGATGTGAAGGATTTTTGTGTTAGTGTGTTCAGTTCTGAGAGGTTATCAGCTATGGTGATGACTGTGAACTCATCAATATATTGTATGAGTGAAGATTGTGGACATGATGTATGTAGGTGACTGATAAAGATATTGAAAAGTAGTGTACCTATTATAGATCCTTGAGGGACTCCCATTTTGATGAGGAAAGCAGGTGATAGTGAGGAAAGATGTTTTACAGATTGCTGTCTGACAGTGGGTAACTTTAAAACCAAGAAACAGTAGAGGTAGAAAGATTTATGTCAGCTAGTTTGGCCAGCAGTGGGGAGTGGGAGACTGTGTCAAATGCTTTAGGGAGGTCTAGGAATAGACATGATACCAGCTTGTTGTGGTTTCTAGCAGTGATATAGTACTGATGAAAGAGATGAGGGTTGTTGAGGTACTGTGTTTGGGGTGGAATCCATGCTGTGTGGAGGTTAATAGTTTGTCTTGTATAAGGTAGTCTGTAATTTGTTTATGCACACATTTCTCTAATATTTTAGGGAGGGGATAGTGCTGCTATTGGTCTGTAGTTAGGAAGTTCCACAGAGTTACCTCCTTTATGGATGGGTGTAGTATGGAATTGTTTCCAAACAGAGGGTACTTTGTATTCAGCTATAAAGGGGTTGATAAGAAGAGAGATGGAAAAGGTAGTGGGTTAGCAGCTGACTTGAGAAAGCAGAAGAGGAGCAGAGTTTCAGTTTGGTTAGTAAGTAGTTAATATAATTAGTAGGTACTGGTTTAAGAGAGAAAATGTTTTTTAGTTGAAGGGGGTAGGGATGTCAGGATGGTTGACAGAGTTCGAGACAGAGTTAGATGTTTCCATTAGTTTGCTGATAGAGTCAATAAAGTAAGCATTTAATATGGAAGCTGTTTCTAGGGGTGTACTGTTTGGGCAGCGAATAGGAGTAGAGGGTATCCCTGAATGACTTGGCTAATGGAGTTCCAGAATTTTTTTGGGTTAGTCATTTGAGAGTTTTAAGGTTGGTTACAAATTTTTTTTTGTTTGTCTTTGATGACTTGTTTTGTTTGTAAGGTTGCAAAGTTCTTTATATGTTTGAAGATATTGAGGGGATTTTGTTTTGGGCCAGGTTCTCCATGCTAAGTCCCTTTTATGCATATAGTTTTTGTTAGACAGGGGGAACTAAGTGATTTAACCCTTACAGTTTGCAAAGGAGCAAGGGAGTTTAGAATGGTTAGAAATATAGAGTTGAATTTTTGTACAGCCTTATCTAGAGGTAGATGAGTTAGGAAGGACCGGTTTATCGCTGACAGGAGGTTGTTGAAGGTAACAGGATGGAAGCTGGAGAGTTTGCAGCATTCTATGTATTTTTGTGGTTGTGTGGTGAGGGGAGAATCTGAGTACTTTAATTGGTGAGTGGTCAGTGAGTCAGACAGAGATTCAATGAAGTGATATTTATGTGGATTTGAAACTAGAATCCAGTCTTTGATAGAGCTGGAGTTGATTAGTTTATGAATATGGGTTGGAGTGAAGATAAGTTGGGAGAAGCCATGCAAGTTAATACATGAGCTGGGATGGTCAGTGAACATTGATGTCCAGTTTATATAGACATCACCAAGTAGAATGGTTTCATTGGGTATATTTTTCGTGAACCAGTATAGGATATATTCTGGTAGTGTGATGTTGTCACCCGGGGGTATGTAAATTGCAGCAACAGTTTGTTATTAGCATTGCTTTTGCAGTTGGCAATCAGAAGTTCAGCAGGAGAAAATGAAGGGGGAGGGTTAGCTAATGGGGTAAGGGTAAGGTGGTTGGTATAAATTATAGCAACACTGCCACACTTTTTTCTGTAGTCTGTCTAGACATAAGAAGTTATAACTCGGAGGGCAGGAATTCTTTTCAGAGATGTGAGGTTTTGGCCATGGTTCAGTGAGTGTGATTATATCAGGGGTGTGATAGGCCATCCAAGCATTAAATTTGGTAACTTTGTTAAGAATTCATTGGACATTCATACAGTATAATGCTAAATGTTTACTGGGGAGTTTAGGATGTGGTGTGGTTCGATGAGAGACTGTGTTGTTATTGATGGTGAAGGAATTAAGTCTGGATTTGGGTGAATGTCTCCAGATAGGAGTAGGATGTTGGATAGATGAGTAGGGTTGGAAAGTGATTAAAGACAGTAGTGATGTTTTACTTTGGGTTTAGAAATGGTAGTAGTAAGGAAGATTTTGATTTTAGGAAGGGTGGCATTAGTGGTTGGGATGATACACGAGCAATTTTAAATGAGTGTAATAGTTGGGAGATTGGAGTAATAAAGATAGAAGTTGGAGAAGGATGTAGTGGTTTTAACTGAATGTTATATGAGGAGAGGTTTTAGAGGACAAGTAGGATTTGTGAAATGAGGAGAGATAGAATCATGATTAAAAATGTTGGTATAGAGGTAGGAGTAGGTACAAAGTATGGTGGAGAGTTAAGGGGTGATAGGTCTTATATTTTGAAAAGGACATAGTTTTGGGTCTGGAACAAGGATAGGTATGGAATGAAAAAAGAAGAGGAGGAGGGTAGTGAAGTTACAGAATACTTAAGAAAGAGTATTAATAGAAGACTAAAGTAAGGAGCGGGTGGAGTTTGGCATAATTGGTTTAGAGGGACAGGAAGGAGAAGTTTTTTGAGGGAGGGGTTAATTGATGGTTAGCCATAAATGTAACGTATTCAGGGGTGGGTAGGAATGGGGGAAGTGTAGGGGAATGGAGTGAGGCTGAGAGTAGTGAGGGCTAACGTAGCAGGATGAGCTATGACAGACCATGCAGTGAGAGCCAAAGACAATCAGATATTGCAGCTTGTCCAGGTTAGTACATTAAAGCCAATACAGTTTAAAGTAGATTTTCAAACAATTTACAAGGAAATGAAGTCCAATCTCTTACTGGTGACTGCTTGTTTAGACCAAAGTGTGAGTTTTTCTTTAGAAGATGTATATTTTTAAAGTGGATTATAAAATAGTAGTTAATTGAAATGGGAGAGGGGAGGGGAAGTGGGTCCGGTAGTGTGCACACCTCTATTTTATTACAGAGAAAGTTAACTTCAATGAAGATTAGCTCTAGAAAGATAACCTACACTTCTAGCAGTTCCTTTTTATTATACAGGCTTGAGAAGGTGTAGAATTCCTGTAATGGAGTGATCCTGTGATTTTGGGGAAAACACTCCCGGCAGTAACTTCAGGGTGGGGAGAAGGCACGTCACAGAATTAAAGGGACTGTAAATAAAAAAGAGAGCGACAGGTTTGATATGCAAGAAGGGTGACTCTTAAAGCATCAAAGTCTATATTCTCAACACAGGGGAATCCCTGATGTTTTCTTACCTGATAATGGGCCACAGAACAAAAGTCGGGGATTCAGAAGATCTGTGTATGGACAGAAGTTCAAGCATGCCACAACATGACCATTATATTGTAGTGAACATAGAGATGTGTGCAAAACCATAAAAGCAATGAAGACTTTCAGACTCATGAGAAACAGCATCGGTAAAAGCTATGAGGACTGAGGATTGCTAAATCATTGTTTTAGAATGTAAGAATACTGTATGGTGGGGACTTAGCCTCTTGATTGCTCAGATGTTAATGGGCAGAAGGTTGAAAAGCGAATTATTAAATAACGTCATATTACAGATGTTTGAAAGCCTATACCGGTAAATGGGATGCTGGATAACAATCATCAAAGCCAGAAATAGTACTCTAATAGAGGTAATAATTTTAAGACCTACACCCTATGCATCTTCCTAATGACAATTCATGTGTAGAGAAAGCAATGGGCATCTAGACTACACAACCCCTCATTTTTAAGGGGTTGATGGAGCGGGACATCCCCACCCAACTATAATAGGCACCACAGAGTTGTTTCCCAGTCTGTAGAGAAATTAAACAGTTTGTGTGTACCCCTGAGCACATTCACTCCTTCTGTCCCAGGATGGGCACAGCTATTTGCCTTGTCTGTGCACCCGAAACACTAATTAAACTCTTGTCAACTGGGCCATATGAGAACAGGGCCACTGGAACAATACTAGGCAAGCGGCCACTGACACCAAGATATGTCTAGCCATACTCACATTTAAGTGGACACACTTAAAAGTTCTTGGTACCCTTTTTAAGCCCTTAATAGGGCTCTCCTCCCAAACTGAGCAGGGTCATACACAGTAACCTTTGTGTAAATTTGTGCCTAGCCATCCAATCATCAAGGCTAGACTTAAAGATAGCCAGAGTAGTACTTTCTTAACCAGTAGTGGTAACATATTCCATTGGCTGGGAGTATATTGAGTTAGAATCTGTTACTCTTGCAAGTCTAGTTTATTTGTTGGCATAGAGTTGGGCATACACCTAACTGGATCCATGGCTCAAAATGTAAAATACAAGTTATCCTGGAGTAGCCTATAAGCTACTAAGTATGATATGAGTCATTCTACGCTATAGTGATATATGAAAGATTTAAGGCCTTTAATTTTATTGGTTTAAATCTCTGGGGCTTTTTCAGATGAGTGTTGTGCCTGGATTTGAATTCAGTGATGGGTCTGTTAATGGAGAATTACAAAAGTAATATACTTTTTGGATCTTGAGGAGGACTGAATGAGACAGATGTGTCCACATAACAATCCAGATCTCTTATATGACCATGGTTGTCGGAAGAGGAGTATCATTTATAAAAGTGTGAGGTGGGAAAATCTTCTTTGTCAAATGCTGGTACTCAACACATGCATTTTGCAATTTAATAGAGACCACTTTTGGTACAGATGTTATGTGCATATTCCAGGCCTTGCCGGACTTGTTTGGTATCAGTAGATGAGAGGATAATAATGTCTTGCTTTGCAGCCATCACCAAATTAGGTCAACCACACCTCTAGAAATTGGTTTGGGTATCTAAAAATATGCGAAACTGGAAAGGGACCAACACCAATCCCTGTGGTACCTCACGAGTTACAATTTCATGTTCGGAGGGATTATCAGCTATTTTCACAACTAGGATCTGTTGGATAGCCAGTTTGCAATCCAGTGGACAATGCAGTAGTTTACGTTAAGTTTGTAAAATTTTCCAGTAATATAATTGAGGGGGATACTGTTAAAAACATTGACCAAGTTGAGTTAAGGTATACACTGAATGACCAATGTCCATAGATTCTGTAACCTTTTCAAAGAAGCATATTAAGTTCAAGAACATTCACAAAACTGAACTGATTGAGGTCTTAATTAGATAAGTTGCCACTATGATATGCTCCATGACTCTGTGTATAGGACTGGTGAGACCAATGGGGCTATAGTTACCTGGGTCTGTACAGGGTCAGCTTTTTGTAGGGGAGTCACAGTGGCTGTTCTCCAGGTATCAGACGCAAATTCTATGAGTAGGCTGCGGGTGAACAGTTTAAATGGAGGATTGAGTAGTGCATATTTGGTACTGAGGACTATGCATTCTGGTATGTTGTCTGTTCCCATATAATTATTATTTTTATCCTTTAGGGATTCTAAAACTTGTTCCAAAATAATTTCAGGGAAAAATAAATTTTCATGGATAGAAGGGGGCAATAATCCCAGCAGGTGGGTTACACTTAGCCCTAAACCGTATTCAGGGCTTTATCCCTCTATGCCACCAATGAATGTTATAGCATTCTTCACTCATGAGAAAGAAAAGTAAAAATGTAAAGTAATTAAGAAAATACTGACAGAAACTTGTAAATTATTTGTTGATATTTGAAAGAAGGAAAAGTGCTACATGGATATGCAGAGGGCAGGTAATATGAGTGGATGTTACCATTGTATGTATTTTTAACTGTGACATTTTTTTACGTTTATGTGGTATTTGGAGTGTCCATCTTGTATTCATTTGTAGGCTGTTAGAGTTTTCTACATCCAGCTTTTCATAGTTCATGTTGCTATGCTTATGACAGGATTTCTATGTTTTTCTGTGGGTGTGTGAGGTATTTAGTCTTGTAGTAAGTTATGCTGCAATGAAATAACTTTTCTACAATGACCAGTTCTGTTGCCATGCAGGGATAATAAAACAGGTGACCTTAGTCTGATTAGTGACTTAGGTACCTGCTGGCAGAACTGTCCCTAAGTCATCTGTTGCCCTTTGCAGCTCCCTGAACTGACTTCACCTCAAGTCAAAGCTGAGGAGGAAAAAAACACTCTTCTCTGAAACTGTAACTAATGCTTATAGCAATTAATATAAAAGCAGCTTGCTATCATTAAATCATCCACACTGAGTGCTTTAGTCATGACTGCAAATAACAGCATTCACCTTTGAAGCTGTGATTTCCATGTGGTCCCATAACAAAGTGCTGGTGCTGTACTTCTGCACACTGGCACCTGATGGTCATGGCCCCTAACAGCTTGAGCCTGTGTCACCTACCTTCTATGCCCCACCCTAGTTACAGGTCTGCCTGCTGTAGCTGGCTTGGGAGGGTGGAGAGGGATGACATGGAAATACCTGCTTGACTCTCTTCAGGAGGGAGGGGCACAACATGTACTTGACTCACACAGATGTATTCCTTTGGAGGGGCAAAGTTGTTTGACCTCATTACTTACATAGGCAAAGCTCATTGTGGGTTTAGTACTGGGACATTTTTATAGGGAGCTAGGCCTTTGGGTGCTGTTACCAGCCTGGCAATCAGAGACACATTCATGGTATGCTGCCAACTCCTTGCCCCTCCACTCTCCATCTGCTATGGATTAAGTTTAGCCCCAGCATACTCCTAGAACAGTGACAAGGGGAAAGGGTTCAGATTTGTTCCTGGTATATTGGACTTCGAAGAATGCTACTGTTTCATCTAGCTCTAGGCACCTGTTCAGAAAGGAAAAGAGCTGGAATTGGTTTCAATGGATTTGTAATGGTGGATTGATGAAGCTAAAGGCTGTAGTGAATAAAGAAATCAACAGAAGTGAAATATTAATTTTTGTTATTGTGATTCTTACTATGGTGCTGCTTACTGTGATGGATTTGAAGTCTTCTTAAGACACTCAGTCTTGCTGCTGGATTCTGCTGAAATCAAAGTCTGGTTATAGTTTAATTCACAGTTTGTTGCATACAGAAACTTGCAGAATATACACTGATGAGAAAATATACTTTGCAGCATCAACTCAGAGCAGTAACAAATAACTTTTTATAACAAACCACACAGACTAACATTGCAGCTTCAGGTACTGTTCTATTTTACTTCTCATATAGTACAGATGATGTGAGAGATATAACATTTACCTCTGGACAAATGTGTCCCTACCAATACCCCTAACATAACTGGATTTAATACAGACTTTATATATATTTTTAGTTAAACACACACCCTCTTTGTTTTGGAAAGATACTGCCTTGATGACGCAAATGCTGACACATCTGTTCTTGTGCAAATGCTGATAAGTGCAGAAAAGCATATATTTAAGGAAACGCCTTGTGGATAAACTTTCTTAGAAAAGCATATTTTTCAAGGAAACACATTGTAGATAAACACATGTCCTGTTGTCCATTCTTTAAAGAAAGCAGATTAGTTTTTTTCTGATATATCCTGTTTTTTACATTCGAGTCTGTAAGAATTCAGCTTTCTTGATGTGTGTGTAATACACTCATAAGCAAGTTCCTTATTTTTTAAGCCACAGACATTTAGTATGGATGCTGATCACATGTTACTAAACTATATTTCTACATTTAAGCAAGCTTTATCTTATTCCTTATTTATGTTGCATATTTGTAGCAAAGTTACTTTCAACCTTAAAACATTGTTGAGCATAATCTTACAATTCCCTCTTTTTATTTTAAAACATACTCAAAACACTTTATGCTGATATGTATTTTGATCACATTATATAGAAAACACATTAAGAAACAAAATCTTTAGTCTTCTTTTGATACACAAGTCAAAATGCAATTTTACATAGTTAATACAATTATATCAAGTATTACTACCAAAACTGAATGTATTTAACTACTTTTTCTTTTGCAGACCATTCTGTGAAAAGATTTTATCACTTATGAGCTGTCTGCTTTAATTTTATTTTTTTAACTTGATTAATTTATTCTTTTGCAATCTCAGAATTTAATTTATGACTTAGTACTATTTTATTAACTATTTGCACCTGTTGAATTAACTCTTTACTTTTATTGATTATTGTATATCTAAAGATTAGAGATAGACTAATATCGATAAGAGACAAGAACTATGTGCTACTCCAAGCATTTATACACTGCTGAAAATATACAGTTTTAATGTCATTTTAACCATAACATTGTGGTCATATCTCTGAACTGCCCATTAACATCTTGGTAAAGTACTGAACTGGGCTTAGATAATAAATATTTGAATGCAATTATTTCAGTATATTTAATACTTGAGGATTTTAAAAAAAACATGATGTATATACTAAAGAATGTTATGTACATATTAGTCCATTAGCTGTATGAATACAATATTTAATTTTCCTTAACTGGGGTAACCAATAAGACTCCAAATTAAAACCAGTGATAATATTACAACTTGACAAATTACCTTTGAACTTATTACAATGTATTCTGTACAGTATGTATTTGCACAGACTGTTTGCCATTCATGGATTTCAATCTATCAAAGTCTGGTTATAGTTGCATTCACAGTCTGTTACATACAGAAACTTGCAGAATATACATTGATGAAAGAACATACTTTACAGAATCAACTCAGAGCAGTAACAAATATTTTTTTATAACAAACCACACGGACTAATAATGTTGCAGCTTCAGGTACTGTTCTACTTTACTTCTCATATAGTACAGATGAGGTGAGAGATATAATATTTACCTTGGGACAAATCCCTACCAATACTCCTAAAATAACTGGATTTAATACAGACTTTGTATATATTTTTAGTTAAACACACACCCTCTTGGTTTTGGAAAGATACTGCCTTGATGACGCAAATGCTGACACATCTGTTCTTGTGCAAATGCTGATAAGTGCAGAAAAGCATATTGTTTAAGGAAACACCTTGTGGATAAACTTTCTTAGAAAAGCATATTTTTAAACTTTCTTAGAAAAGCATATTTTTCAAGGAAATGCCTTGTCGATAAGCAAATGTCCTGTTGTCCATTCTGTAAAGAAAGAAAGCAGATTAGTTTTTTTCTGATATATCCTGGGTTTTTTTTACATTCTTGCCAAGTCTGTAAGAAGTCAGCTTTAGATATATTGTTTTTATAGTCTTATATTACATATGTTTTAGAAGATTTTACTAGAGACAGTCATTAAATGATGAGATAGTTGAATATATTATCTTAGGTAGCTTTTATAAGCTTTGTTCAGTGAATTTTAAGCTGAAATTTGACTGAATTAATGAGATGGATTAATGATTGTTTAATGATGGCTTCAGGTGTTTTTAATTAAATGGAATATATATATATATATATATATATATATATATATATATATATATATATGGTGAACAGTTTGAATTGTTTAGTGAAATATGAGGAAGCGTGCCTTGGTAGCACGTGAAAGCGCTTATTTTACTCTATTGTCATGAAATAAACTTTTGCTACATGTTTTATTTCATGGTGGTCCTATCCTGTTTATTCTATATATTGTGTTTTTTCCTTCTGGATTTGGACCTTTGGACTGCAGTGGTATCTTTCTTTGAATACTAGGAAGTCAGCTTTCTTGATGTGTGTGTGTAATACAGTCATAAGCAAGTTCCTTATTTTTTTAAGCCACGGTCATTTAGTATGGATGATGATCACATGTTACTAAACTCTATTTCTACATTTAAGCAAGCTTTATCTTATTCATTATTTATGTTGCATATTTGTAGCAAAGTTACTTTCAACCTTAAAACATTGTTGAGCATAATCTTACAAGAAGCTCTAAATCAAAAAAACAAGTTCCTCAGAAGAGCAATGGAATGATCACTGGGACTGGAAGGAGGCTATCAACCTGCAAAAAAGAAAAAAAAGCCATATTCTTATGCTGAATGTGTGATTCTGATTGGCTGTTGGTAAAGTTTTACATCTAAAGATTTGCTGCAAAATGTTCATCAGTATTATATGGACATCTAAGCTAACATAAAAATATGATATGACTTAAACATGAGATGACTTATGTCATACAAAACAATCACTTCCTCCATACTACAAAAAAAATACAGTAATCACATCAGATGATGTTTGTAATAGAATATCTACTGTGCACACATAGTGTTTCATACAAAAGTTAAAACACATGCAGCACTCACCATGCAGTAAAACACATGCAGGGCTCATGACTCAGTATGAAACAGAAAAAAGAAAAAAGGTAGATGATAGACACACACACACACACACACACACACACACACACACACACACACACACACACACACAGACTCACGCGCAAAGAGAGAAGCGATAACATATAAATGAGGTGAAGAAAAGAGAAACATAGAACATTACCACATTACATTGAAAAAAATATGTCTAGGTAGGGAGACAGAGATAAAAGAGAAGCAGAAATGCCAATGGGCCATCCAGGTGAGTGAGGAAAACAGATCAAGACAGTTAGAAGTATGGATGGGCAACATAAAAGGAAAAGGCTAAACAAACTGCAACCACATGCAATGAAATAAAGATTGGGAATGAAAAACAGAAATACTGTTATTGAAGGAAAGGGGAGGTTAGAGACACATATAATCTTAGACAGAAACATGAGCAAGCAGAGAACACAAGAAAATGCTAAATATGACAGACAAAAATGCATTCTAAAATATAGGAACTGTTGAGCTTTGGTATAATTTTTTGTTACATATGATCCTACAAGTAACTCAAAAATAGTATGGAGTCTTTTGTTACCTTTTATGCCTAAAAACATCTTGGTTGATTGCTACAGCAATAACATTTGTAAAATTACTCCTATACAAAAATGGAATGGAAATGATTCTCTGCATCAAATTTGCCATCTGATGGCAATGTAATACAGTAATGTGCATTTCACCCCCTTCCAGGTACATATTATTGACTGTAAAAGGATATGAAGGGCTTGAAATTGCAAGACAGATTGCTTCCTAGTAATTCAAATGTAGAAATCATAACACTTCAGACATACAGCTTGAACCAGAGGTGTACAAATCTCTGCCATCGCTGGCACATCACCAGGAATATGAGGGAAGTGGGCTTTTCATGTTTGACTCCAATGACTATGAAGGAATAGTTTTATATACCTGATTTATTACTCATCATTGTGTCTCACCCTTTTGAACCAGTGGTCAAGTTAGGCAGTGTTGTAGGAATGCACACCTCCTTTTTGCTTGTGTGTTCACTAAAACTAACATAACTAGCAAAAATGTTCAGAAACTCATGGAAAATGTACTACTGAAAGACTCTCAAATGTGTACAGCTTTTTTTGTGGTAAGTTTTTCTAAGGGTGTTTTTTGTGGTAATTTCCCAAGATTTTAGCATTGTCACCTCACAGCAAGAGGCTCCCTGGTTTGATTTTCAGCTGGGGTGACTTCTGTGTGAAGCTTCCATGCCTTCCCTGTGCTCATGTGGGTTTTCTCCAGGTGTACCACTTTCCTCCTACATTCCAAACACATGCAGTGGGTAAAGTGGATATTATAAACTGGCTGTAGGTGTAAGTGTGTGTGTGCTTGTGTGAAGCACAGGAGAACTACAGGGCTAGCCTCTTGGTGCTGTGAACACTGGCTCTAGATGATGCTTAGTGTTGATGTACCATCCCAACTCCATGCGCAAAAATGTGACAAAGTGAGTTATCGGTGGATGGATGAATGGAAGGGAACCAAATACACTGCCAGCATAATAGAAGGAGAGCAGAACCTTAACATGATGAGCTACATGTATAACTCCCTGGAACCTTCCAACTACTGACACACATGTCTACTCAAACTTATTGTACTCCCATTCAATACTGAGCATGCAGCCTATGTGCCAATACTGTGTACAGCAAGCTCTAACTCCTAGCTCACTTTATGCTGAAAATTCCCTGTGTGGTAGTTGAGTTTTTCCAAATAGCAGGTAAACGTACAAATGGCCTGAAGTGGAACAGCAACACATATTTCCTAACATATTTGTTACATTTGCAGTAAACTATTAGCCTAGTATCTCAAACAAAACAATGTTAAGGGACAGATCCTAAACAACTGACATAATACAACATAACTTCTTTGTATATTAGCAATTTATCTACAGTCTATAACACTGCTGGCAAGTCACAAGTATCCAAAATAAAAGGAGTATTTTGGACATGTTATAATGTGGCAACCCTGGGAAAAAGACATACTTGCCCTTATTACTGCTATAACAACTGACAGGATTGCTAACATATAAGCCTATATCACCTGCAACTGAAATACTCACCCCTACAGTCCCTGAGATGCTCAAGCCTCCTGTGCAGCTGTGTACTCTCTGCAATCTGGTCAGGGGCTGTGGAGAAAGGAATACGAGTTCATTAGAAATTTGTATGGCCAACAATGGCAATTTGCATGCAGAGGGGTAAGCCATGGCTTACTTATAGTACATAGCTGGTGGTGACTGCCCCCTTACCTCAGCCTCCCATTGGTCAAAGAGGTCATGATTTCTCCTTCTCATGTCCTTGTAAAAGTAACAACATTGCACACCATTTCTTGGAATGCTAGTGATGCAAATCACCTTTTGTAACAGGCTGCTTCAGGCCTCTGAGTTATATTAAGGTCCTTGGCAATATTCCTCAAGAAGCCTTGGCCTGTTTTGTTGGTGAAGGAGGTATAGAAAGATTTCTGTCTTCTCAATACACCACTTTTGAACTCTGAACTCTCCTTCAGAAGTGGCCTGATAGCTCGGTTAAAGCATAGTGCTAATAACGCCAGGGTCACAAATTCAATCCTCGTATGGGTCAAATGCCTTTTCCTGTAAACTTTAGTTGGGTGTTGACATAATGGTTAAGGTGGTTACCTCACAGGTAGAAGGTAGAGAGTTTGATTTTCACCTTTGAGGGAAATTAGCCAGGCTTAAATTGGCCATCAAGGGCAGCTAGCCTAGTACTTAGTTACCTAGTTATGAACCTAAAATTTTCCCCCAATAGTTGAGTTGGTACAGCATCATACTTTTAATCTGAAAGGCCAGGGTTCAAGTCCCTGTTTGGAAATTTACTTCTTAAGGTTCATTTACAGAGAACGCTGCAACACTTTTCCAGTGTTTTAACTTCATTTAGAGCCATCCAAGCTAAGATAAGAATATTTTCTTGAGTAACTGCACTTGTGCTTGCTTTATACTACGATCACTACTATATTTGAGCATTTTTAAAAGCATTTATTTAATTTTGTGGCAAAATAGTAATTTCTCTGTTTGTTGGCTTTTCTAGTTTGTGTGCCTCCAAATCTCTTTCCAAAAGGGTGAATTAGTCAGGGACTTAGTTGTTTGGTAATTGTTTGTTGTTTAATTTGCACTTGAGAGCTACTGTTGCTGTGATTTTATCTTAAGAAATCCCAGGATTAGACAGCTTGTGGCAGAAGGTGCTTACCTGGTCTCTCTGAGTTGGGAAGCGCTGCTAGTTGTTTGTTGTTTAATCTGCACTTGTGAGCTGCTTTTGCTGTGCTTTTATATTAACAGATTTCAGGGTTAGACATCTTGTGGCAAAAGGTGTTTACCTGGGCTCCCTCAGTTGGTAAACACTGGAGAAAACTCAAAGCATGGTTGTTTATTAGCTAGAGGGCACAGGAGTCAGTTTACAAGCTTTTTTCTCTACTATACATAAGGCAAGTTGAAAGAATCTTTGTTCACTTACAATGAACTCTGCAACACTTTTCCAGTGTTTCAACTGCATTTAGAGCAATCCAAGCTAAGATAAGAATATTTTTGTGATTAAGTGCACTTGTACTTGATTTACAAAGTAATTACTACTGCTTTTGAGCATTTTAAAGTATTTATTTACTTTTGTGGTAAAAATAGTTATTTCTTTATTGACTTTTTTAGTTTGTGTGCCTCCCAATCTCTTTACAGAAGGGTGAATTAGTCAGGGACGTAGTTGTTTGTTGTTTAATCAGCACTTTGCTTTTGCTGTGCTTTCACATTAAGAAATTCCAGGATCAGACATCTTGTGGCAGAATGTGTTTACCTGGTCTCTCTGAGCTAGGGAGCACTGCAGGAGGCTTAAAGTATAATTATTTATTGGCTAGAGAGCATAGCAGTTAGTTTTTAAGCTTTTTACTCTGTGCAGAGTTGCTTACAACGCCAAGGTGGTTAGCAGTGCCCTGTATAGCAGCAAATGCCTAGATGGTAAAATTTACCTATAAAGTTAGGATTAGATCCAAAGCCTGCTAAACAGGGTAGTGCTGTGTAGAAATAATATTAGAGCAGCTAGTTTGTGCCTCAAATAGCAATACCATGTCCAAGCACTATATAACATCCTGCCCTTAACTCTAGAAACAACCCTAGGAGACCTGTGTTAAAACCCAATCCTTAATCCTAAACAGCCAACCCTATTACAGGACCAGACAACATGGATATGCAATTTCCAAATGTCTCTGTGGTCAAGCTTGATAGGTTTGGGCATCCTAAGGCAATATAGCAATTGTTTCATGTTCTCAGACAGCCAGTTAATCATTAAAATAAAATAACACAGTATGTGAGAGATGTAAATACACAACACCCTGGGAAGAAAAAGTCTCGCATATAAATGAGGTTGCTAGGAATACACACACTAAATTCCTCACATACACTGTTAATGACACACAGATTGTCTTATGCTGATGCTCTTAAAACAAACCTTCTCAAATTTAAAGTACCTTCAAAGCAAGCTGGTGGCAACACTGCTCCTCAGCAATCACCAAAGCACATACCAAAAGCAACACCAAACAACATAAGTCTACACCTAATGGTCACCCAAGTGCAAAACCCGTAAGGCAAGCATACACTTTACCTAACACTGTTGTCATTGAGGACTCCATTGTGCGACACATAGATGCCCCACTCACCAGGTTGGACAAGGGAAAGGTAACAGTTCACTGCTTTTCTGGAGCCAAGATGTGCAATATTATGGACCCACTTAAGTTACTGCACCCCAGGTACCAATATGATTCTATCATAGTCCATGTGGGTGTAAATGACCTGAGACATATCTCACTGGACTATATGAAAAGACATAAAATGGATGTCTCAGAATATCTACAAAGTGGCATGCGTAGCCGAAGCATTTATAGCATTTACTGTCTGTTTTTTTTTTCCTTCTCTGTAATAAAACAAAAAAAAATCTCTTGTTTTCCTGCCTTACTGAACTAGAGTAGTCCAGTTTCAGAGTTGCTGATCCCTGGGCTTTGTTGCGAGCTAAAAGAGTCTTTTTCTACCAGATATATATTTTTTGTGGCTTTCCACTGTTGTTTAAGCTAGCTGTTTTATTGCTCCTTTAAGTGATTTTTGCATTTTACACTGTTTATTGCACTTTTATTTACTAATTGTTGCAAAATTGTTGCTGTAGGCTACACACTAAACTACTGTGCTACTGATTTACAGTATTTACTGTCTGTTTTCTTCTCCTTTTGTCTCTGTAATAAACAAAAAAATCTCTTGTTTTCCTTCTTTACTGAACTAGAGTAGTCCAGTTTCAGAGTTGCTGATCCTGAGTTCCGTTTGATCCATTGCCTTGTAGGAAGGAGGGAGTTTCTTTGCTTACCAGTGGGGTGGGAGGGCACTGGCTGAGCTTTTTTTCTGACGGTAGTTTCACAAAACAAGTAGTAGTCCAGTCCATTTGTGGATTCCTAGCTCCTTTTCTCCCCTAAGAGGAATAAACACGCTTAAACGATTAAGCCGCCGCCGTGATTGAAGGCCAGTTACTGTTGCACACACACACAAGAGCAGCTGCAAAGGTTAAAACTAACTATTTGGGCCAAATTCCACCTTCCCAATTTCTCCCTTAAAACCCTTCTTCCTCGAAAGCTGTACCGCCGATCTAACCAGCATATCTATAACTGAAAAGTTCATCTCACTTGATTCCTGGCTGCTCTCTCAACAGGACTGGCAAGACCAGACAGGAGAGGAGGTAACCACACACAATACATACCCCAGTCACATGGGTACCATTAACTACAACAAATCATACACATACTCACACAAAGACATACTGAGGCTCTGATCAAAATTTACCAAAAGCAGAAGAGGCCACCAAAGCAGACACCCAAACAACTACCACCTCACGACCCAACACATGCACATAGACCACACAGTCCAGAGTGTCAAACAGTCACAGCCCTGAGAGCTCTGATGTAGGCCCAGGCAGGTATGACCCTGACCTTGAGCAGTATCCCTACCTTCACCTAGAATGATGCCACAATACAGTGATAAGATGATCAGCTTTAATAATTGGCTTAAATTCACAGCATCCACATGGGACCGATGGTGCCCCGTGTGTGTGCTATGAACTTCAATGGAATTAAACCCCCACATTAGGACAGCTGTTTAATCTTAGCCTCACCTCATTAGCTTGACAAGCCTTATCTGCAAAGCCATGGAGAGGATCATAATGGAACTCATAAATAACAAGATGGGTTGCAAACTGGCTAAGTGACAGAACCCACAGGAGACTCAAAGCCTGTCACAAGTGGTGTCCCACAGGGCTCAGAACCTATCTGTCACAGATAGGTATGAGCTTTGCATTCAGCAGCATTCTACCTTTACCATGGATGATGCCATAGTGTGAACATAAAATTATTGATTTTAATAACTGGATTGGTTTCTGATGTCACTCCAGGTGGATCCAATATTTGTCAGCATGGGAGAACATAGTCAGAAGACCATGTTACTTTGCCAAGGATGGGTTGCACCTGTACCCCCAGGCATTGGATATTGACTAAAACTTTATCCACCCATCAGAGCCTTTTTTAGGCATTGCCAAAAAGACAAAACTATCAACACAATGAAAAAGTATACAAGCAACCTTAAGGTGTTACTGCTCAATGTTCAGAGCCTAAACAAAAAACTCCACACCCTTCAAGCCTTCTACACTCTGGAGAATGTTGATATCTGTGACATAACAGAGACTTGGTTTAAAGCCATAGAAAGTACTCCAGAAGTGCCTTCCACACATTTAGGCCAACAACAGCAAAGACTGAGGCAAAAGGTGGAGGTGTGTCGATTTATGTTAGCTTCAAGCATACTTGCAAGTTGGTTAAACAGGATGATACCATGGAGCTCATCCACGTGCATGTCATCATAGATAAGGTCCCCCACCATATCATGACTAGCTGTAGGTCACCATCTATGTCCCTAGAGTCTCATGACTCTTACCTAAACCTACTAGAGCCTTTCACCATCCAACCAAACACCTATTTTATGGGTGACTTTAACTACCCTTCTATAGACTGGGAAACATACACTGCCTCAAACTTACAGGCACAATGCTTCCTAGACTTTATTAAGACAAGCACCCTGCAGCAGATAGTGCATGTTTCAACCAGAGTATCAAAGATATTGGATTTGGTACTCACCAGTATGGGAGAGCATTGCACCCCCCCCCCACTCGTGTCACACCATCACTAGTGAGTTCTGATCACAAAGCTGTCTCATTTGAAGTACATATCAGCCTAGAAAATCCAGATAAACCAGTAACAGTTTGGAACTATTCCAAGGCAAACTACATCCTATTACATGACCCCCAACCCCAAGATTACAGCTACCTATGCAGAATTATTCACAGATTCACTATACAGACATGTGAATGGCTACATAGAGACTGCTGTACCTACCAGAAATGGTGATAATGAAGAACACTGGACTGAAATCGTGTATTTGTGTGATGGTTGAATTGTTATGGCAGAAACGTAGTTGTACGCATGTGCACTACTGTCATAACATTTTAATGCATGATCACAGAGACCCTATTTCAGTCCAGTACTCTCCATTATCTTTGGTTTGGCAGGTACTATGATGTGTAGATTTGTTAGTCATTCTTTAACGCAAGTTATTTGTGTTTATCCTTTATATTTGCAAACCTTGGATAACTTCCCCCAGCATTTAGAAGTTATGAAGTAGTTGAGGCTGCAGTCTTTATTTTTGTGCACATCTGTTCAAGTGTACCTCTTACCTGATTTTGCTTTGTTTCAAAATGTTGCACTGTCTCTCCTTATTATTTCTGTTTGAGAAAAGGTGGTGGACTATAGTTAACGGATACTGCAATAATTTATAGACTAACATAATCTTATTTTGTCAACTTTTCAAGAAAATACTATTAATATTTTAAAAAGTGTTTTGGTTGTTTTTGGAGGCAAGCGGTTGAGTGCTAGGTGATAATGGAGAACTCTGCACTGAGCATAACTTGCATTCTTATTCATAGATACAAGTTACACTCATTCCAGTGTTCTCCATTATCGCCCCATAAATAAACCCAAAATAAACACTAAAAAGAAACCCCACTGGTGGAATCCCCACCTAAACAGGGTATATAATAATAAAAGAAGAAAACTCATGGTCAGAAGCAGGAAAAACAATTTTCTTAAAGACAGTTGCTCTCTTATACAACTAAACAAGAAACTTAGAAGTCCAATTAAGTACCACAAGGCCACATATGAGGTCAGGATAGCCATGCAGGCTAAGGAAAATCAAAAGTCCTTCTTCAGCTATGTCTAGAACCTTAGAGGTAGCACACAACAGTGTGCTGAACTGGTGGTGACTGGTACCACCTTCACCAATCAGGATGACATTGCAAATCTACTGGCTGATAAATTCAGCTCAAACTCCCCCCACTCCCTCCACCTCCATTTACAGCCTTGAAGCAGGCTACATTCCAAGTGAATGGAGGACTGCAACAGTCATTCCCCTCCACAAGGGCAGATGATCAGCCAACCCAGGGAACTACTGATCCATCAGTCTAACAAGCCTGATATACAAAGCCATGGGATGAATTATCATGGAAATGATAAACAAAGACATTGGCAATCTAAATACACTGGACCCATCCCAGTCAGGCTTTGTTAAGGGTAGGCCATGCCTACTTAACCTGGTAGACTTTTTTGATAGGGTCACCAAGGCAATGGACAAGAGTAAAACAGTGCATGCTATCTAGCTTGGCCCAGATAAAGCATATGATATAGTATCCCTCTCAAGCATTGTTGACAAGTCCTCTGAGCTAGGTGCAAACCCTTATATAACTCATTAGATTGCCAGTTGGCTCACAGACAAGACTTAAGAAATTGGGATCAGTGAGACCACTTCCGCCAGGAGACTGGTCACAGCTGGAGTACCCTAGGGCTCTGTGCTGGGCCCACTCCTTTCTGGCATCTACTTCTTGGAAGTCAGAGCTAACATTAAAGGCCTCTGGCTCACCAAGTTTGCAGATAACTGTAAATTGGGAATTGTTATAGATTCCTCCCAAGACACAAACATCTTGCAAATGGGTTTAACACAGACAAATGAATGGTGCCAAAGCCATGTCCTAAAACTCAATGCCAAAAAAGGCATTATATAAAACTCAATGCCAAAAAATGCATTATAATGCCCTTTGGGAAGCTGTCAACACAGGTTAACTACTTCATTGATAAAATGTTGCTAAGAATTGACCCAGTAGTAAGGGATCTGGGAACATATGTAGATAGCAATCTGGCCTTTGACCAACATGTAGCTAAGATAATAAGAAAAATCATTCTATGTCACCCAACTTATAGGTAAGGGTATGGCATCCAGGTCCAAGTAAATTATAGTACCATTCTACTCAGCTCTTATTAAACCAATAATTTAATACAGTGACCCCCTTTGGTACATATCTAACTGGACACTTGCAAGATTTGGAACTTCCACAAAGGTTTCTCACCAGGAGGATTCAGGGTATGAATACCCTATCCTACACTGATAGTCTAAATGCTCTGTCTCTGTATTCAGTCTCCTACAGGCTGTTGAGCGGATATCTTTGCCTGGCTTACAGGGTTTCCTCAGACCCAGATATGTTGCACATGCATAAAACAAACAGCACCAGAAACACTAGACCCAGGGATATGAACTTCGTTTATGACATAAACAGAATGTGCTGGAGAAACAGATACGTGTCTCCCCACACTAATGAATAGGCTTCCCGTCCATGTAAACAGAGTTCATCCCTAAGCCTCTTGAAACAAAACCTTGACAATTGGATGGGAAATTATAAATTTACCCCTGGTCTGCCTCCCATGTCCCTTATGGATAGAGGTAGTCAATAAGAAAAGTATTATCCTAACCACCCTACATATCCTTAGCTACCTATCTAGTAACATACCTCCCCCATATGATACTTCAGCCAAATGGTTTGGGGTGTACAGTTAGGCTTGTAAGGTTCCTAGTGGTTGTCAATCAACTAACAACCTATGAATGTATGAACCATAGTTTTCATGACAATATTTGCAGAAAAAAATTATGAAAATTGGTGGTCACACACATTTTCACATGATGTGTCATGCAGTGGAGGTCAGCTCAGTTGCATTACCAACACAGAAAGATCCCAATGTAAGTAATGTATGAGTGTGAGTGAACATAGCAGCCTGAGGTGTGAAACATGGCAGGCCGGCTTCTTATTATACGCTGGTTATAAGCTATGTATTACAGTGGCTCCATTCTCAGTATGTGTTGTCTGGAATTACAGCTATCCACCTATAGCCATAACCTGGACTGAGTATGTACACTGCTCCTCACAAATGGCCAGGCATGCATGATACCATAGGGAAGGTGTTGCAACGTTTAGCCAGTGTACACAATGCAAGAAATGTCAATCTTGGACTTAGTATATGCAAGTCCAGATTTTGTTAATTTGTTCTCCATCATTCAGGACTCAGTAATTTGAGCCCTGACGTTTTAAACAGTTACCATAATAAAAAGTGATTAAGATGCGCAATCCTGAAGTATACAGCAACTAAATACATAAGTAAGCAAATACCTGAAATACAATAAAGCTGCTTATGCATTAAACGTAGTCTGCTGCCTGCCATGTGCAAAAGCTATGTTTTTGTTTACAAAGTAGAAGCAATATTTAAAGAAATCTGTCCCTGATTTTGGGCCTTTGTCTTCATATTATTTTTTATTTTGTCCCTGACTCTTGTTATGAGGATGAGAGCTATGAAAGGCAAGCTGAGTTATGAGCCCGTTGTTTTTCAGGACTGAAGAACACTCTTAATCAGTACCGAAAGTGAAGGCCATTAAAAGGTTACTACCTCTTCAAACAGGCAATTCATGTTTTCATATGTTTTTAAGGGTTTGTATTAATGCTAAGAGTCCGAGAACAAGCTGCAGAAGGAAAATAAAGAGTCAGTTTCCAGCAGTTTCCCTGGCAGTAAAGAAGTGTTTAAGGTGTGAAGGTGTGTGTGTGTGCATGTTTGTGTGTGTCTGTCCATATGTCTGTGTCTGTGTGCCTGAGTTTGTACACAAGTGTCTGTGTTTGTGCATGTGTGGTCTGGGCATGTTGGATGGGGCTTGTGAGGGTATAGTAACAGTGACTGAAAGAATTTCTTTCTGCTGCTGTTCTCAATTTACTGACCAAAGTAGTGTGAAGTATGAATTGAATCATTTTCAGTTAAGTTACTTAATACCTTAACTGTTTGTTACAAGTTAACTTGCCTTCTCGGGTTTGAAGATTCAAGATTATTTAATGAGCAATGTGTGTTCGATGAACAAAACAGTAAAAAATAAAATCACTGAAAGTTGATTTTAGTGAACACAAACTAAAGCTTTTTTTTTTTTTTTTGGCAGGGGAGCAAACTCAGCTGAATGCCCCATGTAGGGTAACCCCCCCCCAACTTATATATACCAACTTTGCAGTCACACAACAGTGAAGAAAAGGCAGAATCACATGTTTGCTATAAAAAAGGTCTTGTCAGCTGGATAAGCTGCATTCACCACAAACACATGTTTCCAGGTTGAGTCACTGCTGAAAGTGCTTAGTTAACTGTATTTATTGTATCTTTTTTAATTATTTTAAAAACAGTACAAAGCCAGTTTGAAAATAAAAATATTAATAATATTAAATCACTTTTTTCACCACATTTCCTATTTAATTATTTGGCTGGTACAGTGACTTTACCAGCCAGATAATTATCCATCAGATTCCAATTAAAGTTAGTGGGTAAGTTTTACCCTGATGTGAAAGGTGATTTGTAATATCATGACTTCTCATTTCTACCTCAGTAACATCATAAAATGACCTGTGTAGCCAGCCCATGTTCTAGTACTATGTTGCCTAAACACTTCTGATCTGTTACCCTTAACCAGTGATAGCATTATTTCACAGTAATCATCTAGTTATATAACTAGATACTAGTGGGAGCTGCAAACACAAGGATCTTCATGGGCTATGTTCTCCTGCAGGTATGTGCTTTTATTTTAAATTATGTCAAGAAACCAGATAGAACTGTGTTAAGCAGTAACATTAGACACTGTCCAGAGAAGATTAAATATATTTTTTTGCTTTATTTACTTTTAGCACAGTCAAAATGCAGAGGATGCCCTGTAGCAGTGACTTGAGCCCTGTAGCAGCAAATTGAAATACATTATTTTGGATATTTTTCCACTTCTGGTGATCATAGCTATCTTACATTACACTACACACAGATGTGATTGCCAGAACTAGCTGTCTACCTAAGGGGAAGAAGTCCATTGATGAAAAGAAAGGGCAGTCAGGGTAAGCAGAATAAAGTGATTACTGTTGTTGCTTGGTTTGTGGTGGCAACAATGTGCAGTATTTGAGTACAAGATGAAATATATTACTGTGATCATTTTTGACTTTTCATTTTCATCATAATCTGATATCAGAGGTTTACATAGATGGAGGTAGCCTTTTGGAGGGGGTGATAGGCAAGCAGGATATATGAGAAAACACAGGGCTTTTGTAGGATCCGGCTATCCTAAGGTCAGTGTGTGTGTGTGTGTGTGTGTGTGTGTGTGTGTGTGTGTGTGTGTGTGTGTGTGTGTGTGTGTGCGTGTGTGTGTGTGCATCTATATATGCTAATTTGGAATTCATTACTGTGGCCATTATGCTTTTCAATGTATTCACAATCACACTTCACACATATGCACATAAACTGTTTTGTTCTGGGTTAAGGGTGTTTATGAAAATAAAGGGAAATTATATGATTCATGCAGAACAATGACTAGGATGTATAAGTGCTCAAGAATATAAGGCTGAAATAAATTACTGTGCTCATTGTTTTACTTTCCTCTTAAGCAAGAATCAGAGATGTGCAAGAAGGTTGATGTCTTTTGAGAGTAAGGAGTGAAGACACACATGCTGCATGCAGCACACAGTTGATATATGATCACTATCAAATAAAAATTATATGCCTTAAAGGGTAAGTGCATGTGTCTAACAGCAGCAAGTTGAAATAGATTACTGTGTTCTTTATGTTTTTCATTTTCTTCTCAATGGAGCATCAGAAATATGCAGACTGTGGGTTTCCTTTGTTAGAGAAGGTGATTTATAAATACAAATTATAATTTCAGGATAACTTCTGAAATGTCTTTGCTATGATTTCTTTGGGGCAGTATTTGTAAAAGACCAGTCTTGCCATCATAAATATGCGATTCCTTCACAGCTTAATGTAGTGTACTGTCTTGCAAGGGGCATGTGTTTGTGCATATTGCACTGGGAGACCGTGTGAACATTTTTTGCCAAAGTATGTTGCTAAACGTTTCTGATATTTTTCATTTTGAACTACTTGTAAGGACATTATATATGACCTCTTAGATAGAACTAGTAAATCCAGAGTTTAGAGAGCTTTGTTGTCCCAGTTTGGCACTTTGCTTGGTTTCCACTTAGGGGATATTTGACCTCTGTACAAAAGGCCAGGTAAAACTAGTGATCACAAAGATGTGTGCTAAGTTCTCATTATTTAATGATTAAAATTCCTCAAGACTTCATCAGAAAAGAATATATTTTTCTTCAGTTGCAGCACACATAACTCCAGTTCCATGCTCTGAATTAGCTAAAACACTGAATACATATTCAGAGATGTTCTTCCCTGGAAGCTCAAAGGTTAAAACTTCACTATTGTTTTATTATGTAGCTGAGTACCCTGTTATTATCGCTGAAATGTTCACAAAATAAGTGGGCAGAGATGTAACCTTTCAAAGGCAGACCTTACTGGCTTTAGATTTCAGCCACCATTTGACATTTTGCATTTTACCCACATTTATTGGGGGTGCAGTGAGTAATATATGGCCTGAAATACTTTTGTACTTAGGTATCAATAAATCAGATATGCAAATATGTATTTCCTTTGAATATACATTTTTGCCATTGAAATTATGATACCTGCCCCCTCCAATTTACACTGCTGTAGTGTAAATTGCATTATAAAAGGATAATGTTGTATATGTTTCTTTATGTCTAGAACCACCAGCTAAGTGCATTTTGTAGCTGAGGGTAATTTTATATTGTACAGGTTTGCTGTTCTACTTTGTACTATTACAGACGATGATCCTTTACTGTTAGGTACCACCAGTAGTCTTGTATAACCATTTGGATGCGTGTTGTTTTCATTTACTTCACAACAAAATGTTTTTTAGCATTTTTTTAAGCTGACATGCTCAATACACATCTCAGTCCTGTCACTGATGTGTCCTTTTGAAATGAAAATCAAAATAGAACTGTTTTCTTGGAAAGGTAACATTTTCTGTCAATTTTTAAATGTTATAGGAAAACCCATATACTTTACACGATCGAACAAGAGTGCACTTATATGAGCTTTTTTTATATACTCTCTCTAAAAGCTATTAGACCATACAAAACAAAATGAAAGTACAATTATTAAAGGGGTTTGCACTGAAATTTTCATTTAAATACCTTGATGCAGTTTAGAAAGATTATCATTTGAAGTTAGGGTGGATTTCAGGAGAGAGTAGACTTTGTACATTGACAGAATGCAGTTTTTACAAATCAGTCAGCTGAAAACAAATGTGGAACTTTCAGTTTTGCCCAGAGTAAAGTAAACAAAACTGATCACAAGCATAAATAGACAGTGTTGGTGTGATTCACCTACTTCCACCATGACAGACTCACCACAGTGATGTGCAGAAAAATGCATTTTGGTGTCTTTTCACATCAGCTATCAGGTGATCTTTTTCTACAGTCCCTAGTCACCATTGGTTTACTTTCCACAAGCCTCTAGTCATCTACTTTCAAGACTGTGCCCCTTCTGTAAATTTGTGGATCTACCAATATGAATGGTGTATATTATATTCAAGGCATTCACTCTGCTTATTTGATCAACTTATAGAAGATATTGTTGACTTTGCAGGATTGGTTTCACTAACATATCAGTTGCGAGAGGTGCCAGTTATGGAGTGATAGACGTGATCAGCTGAAGCAAGGTTTCATACCAGATGGTGGAAGCTGGTAGAGTCATTTGTAGGAACAGCATCTGAGGGAAGGCCTGGTTCTGCCCCATCTGAACAAGGTACTCAGGGTGATATCAGCTTGTCAAGGGCACAACAAATCTGAACAGTGTGGTCATTTAGAAACAGTAACCACACCAGACTTAGCATATAGAGGTTGCACTGTGGCATCTTGTTAGAAAGGGGAGTGTCATATCAGCATTCATAAAGTATCCTAATCACAGAAAAGTGATGAATGCAGTCATTGCTTCTTGACTCCTTCCCCTGCTATTGTCAAACTCTAGAACACATAGAGGATGAGGAGGTTTATTGTCACAGGACAAAAAGCACTTAAAAAGTACCATATTGTGGTTGTAGTGCATTCATACTTGACACCTCTAAATATATGTCAGAAACAATCCAAGTTTAAAGTCACAGTACTAACATAGTCAGATGGAATCCTTCAGTTTCATTCAGCTTATAAATCAGGTACAAGAGATTTATGAGCTACTATAGGTAACAGAGAAGTTAACCATTCAGATTCTACTAATGGGAGCCATGTAGTCAGCACTTAGTTTATCATTTAACAAAATATCATAAACATTAGTCATCAATATGTATCTACAGACATTACAGAGTATAAACTCTAGTTAAATTTAAAACAAATATGAATGTACATTTCTCTAACTGATGGTTACTCTAGATGAAGGTATCATTGCCTTTATCATGTGTCAGATTACTTTGTTTGACATACACTATTAAACCAACCATGCACCCAAATGATGTCTTGAGCAGTTGTAATAAATGCAAATGCTTCCAAACAAATCACAAGGTAAAAATTATTTTATTGATAAAAGTTACAGGCTTAGGCCTTTTGTTCAAAAAATTGGATATTATCAGAACCTGTTTAAAGTTACTTAAACCATGTTTAAGTCGCCCGGTTTCAAACCTACAATCCACAAATAAAAAGCCATGTGCAGTAAACATTTACTCTATAACAAACCAAGTATCTGTAATAATATGAAACACTTGACAATGATAAGAAAAAAATCTTGACATTCTTACTTAGCACTTCCGCCTCCTTAAAACTAACCTTTATGTTTAAATTTTGAATAAAAAGTAAATATTGGCAGTCCTGGCTTTTAATAAACTTAAAAAAAATGAAAGTAACTATCAATTTAACACACGCTTGACTGATTAGCAAAACTAACAGTATAACAGCTTCTCTTAAATTATTGATTTCTAATGGCAACATTTTGTGTCAGTTTTGTATAATTTCTTTCATGATATCAATTTTACTATAGTATAGGGGAATTAGAGGACCAGAACAAAGCAGTATATCTAGCAAAATATCATGCAAGCAACTGCATAAAATGTAGAACTACAGACTAGCTGAACTGTATGCCAAATTACAATAGAAATGCTTTCATTCCATTGACAGTATACACAAGCGTTTTGCAACAGGTTATAATACTGAAAAATAGCATCTAATATTTTTCTTTATACTTTTGCTTCCATACCTGTCCACCATCAGGCCTCCCTCTACTAATCTTCAGCCCATTCATGAGGACTTACAATATTTCATTAACATTCAATTAATCACTACAAGAGATCAACAGCTACAAAAAACTGTAGTGCCATGCAGCAATATTCGACTTCAAGACTGCACAAACTCTGAGAAAAATGAATAAAGTGGAGAGCAAAAATAAAGTTCACCTTTTCCCTGTCTTCCAATTTCTGGGGAAAAAAAACAGCATCAGTTGTAGACCATGTTCCAACATACTGTGATACTTTGTGATACTAAAAACACCACTCAGTTACAGTAAGTGCTCTTTATTCATTCATTCTCCCATAGTTGCTGCAAAAAAAAAAAAAAAAAAAAAAACATGAAAAATTGTAAAAACATCACTGCTCTTTCAATGGATAATACATGAAAAGTGAACTAAGCTGAATCAAAGCTGCCTCAAATTGACATATAGATAAGTATTTAAAAGATAAAACTAAAAAAAAGCTGTATTGTACTTGCCTTTTCAGTAAATTGCATTATGTGAAAGAAAAATATATATACTGGTATAGAATTTTACTTGCCTTATGCAAATCTATTACAGTTTTAAAAAAACTAATGTTTGTTTAGAAATGTCTGCACTACTGTTAGATTACTGCTTCTTGGAGATGCTAGTGTAGGTCAAGGGTTAGTTCAAAATTTGGATTGTGTCTACTGAAGCTCATGCTTTGTCCTTTCACATGTAAGTGTAGAAAGAAGAAGACATCTTTTAAAATCTGAATCAAAGCAAAAGACAGACTGCCAGATTTGCGATGGCTTGCACGGAGTGTACGAGTAGAGTAAGACTCCATGCAGCCATCATGTCCGACAAGCGATCCAGGAACAGCTTGTAGGGGTGTGTAAGAGAGCTCCTAAAACGTCTCCTACACGGACAGGGCTGGGATATGCAAATTACCTCACTTGCAGCCGAAAGGCATGCAAATGAGGTAAATTTGCGATCCAGGAAGCACAAACCTGTCCGAGTAGGAGCTGTGTTAGCTGCAGAAATGTACTCAGCTGACAACTGAGTATTGTTCTGCAAATAGCACAATGGAGCCTTGTCAGCTCCAAATAAAGGTTGCATATGGTTGAGGAAGCATGCCAATGGCCAAATATATGGCCATTGGAAATGTTCCCAGATGCAAAATTAAAATAAAAATACTTTTTTTTTTTTGGCGATTTCCGATGTTTAAGCGTAGCGCAGTGCCGCACAAACGAGGTATGCTAAAAAAATCATAAAATAAGAAAATAAAAGCCACAAACGTGGAATCTATGAAAACTGTTAAATTACAATGTAAGGGAATAGCAGGCTGAAGCCAACATGGCCACCGAGTAGGGGTTGCTAAGGGGAGAAGCCCAGTCTAAGACATGTAACTAAGCATTAGTAGGCAATCCTATGTAAATGAGTGTTAGGATAGTGAATCACACTTTTACATAGCAAATGAGCACAGTCAGTGGAGCGTAGGAGTAGGATATGGAGAGTAACAGAGTAGGAGATAGGTGACATCACAAGGGGGGTATGTATGAAAGTAGTGAAGCTCATAGGAGCAGAGTGGCATGTGTCAGCTGTCAGTTAGACATCATGGAAAGAGGTGTGTCAACAGGTAGGCCAGAGAAAGCCAAGAAATGGAAGGTGTATAATGTGGATAACACCAAAGTTTCTTGCTGAGTGGGTATGTGTGTGTGCGCCTGTAAACCCGAGTAAGACAGAGTGCGCGCGTGAAAGCATGAGTGTGCATGTGTAAGCCAGAGTAAGCACGTATAAGGCTGTTTAAAGACCTGTAAGCGCATTTGCACTGGTGTGTGCACGTTTTAACCCGAATAAGCAAGTTTTAGTCCGTCTAAGCATGTGTGCGTGCGTGTGAGCTGCTGTGAGCGTGTTTGTGCTTGTATGCGCATTGCTCCCCCCTGAGGAAACAGAAAGGAAAAAGGAAGCACAACAAATAGTAGAAAGCTACCAGGGAATACTAGTAGAGCTAGCAGGTGAAAACAATCAGAATCAGGCAATTACACAGACAGAACACTAGCCCAGGCCAGCACTTAAAACTCTGCAAACAACAGTGCAGTTTGTTTCTCTCAAGAGACACTGCAACACTGGAGTAAGCTACTAGAAGTGAAAACTGAAAAAGCTTCACTCAGACAAAAAATGCTAGGGGCTGCCATTGCTGTTATAAGGTGACATATGCAACATGCTGAGGGTGGTGACAATGCAAATGCTGCCGGACAACCCACAGTAAGGAGACAGAGAAGAGTGTACAGGCCCAGGGTCACCTACTAGGGGTTACATGAGCTGGAGATAGTGGAGCACTATAGAGTGGACAGAGACCTCCTGCAGCAAATTGTTGAGCTGTGCAGGCCACGCCTCACACACAGAACCAACAGAGGGGAACCCATCCCAGTGGAAACCAAGGTGTGTGTTGGCCTAAGAATACTAGCAACAGGTACCTTCCAGAGACCAACTGGTGATATGATGGGGATATCACAGGCATCAGCATCCAGGGTACTGCACCAGTTCCTGGATGCCATGTCAGCACATGTCGGTGATCATGTATATTTCCCCAATTCCCGTGAGGTATTGGCCAGCGATATGCATCTCTTCCAGCAAATAGCAGAATACCCTGAGGTAGTGGGTGCAATAGACTGCACGCATATACGCATCAAAGCACCAGCCGGTGAGTGGGATAGGGCCTACATTAACCGCAAGGGCTTCCCCTCCATCAACTGCCAGGTCGTGTGTGATGCCCAGGGCATAATAATGGATGTGTGTGCTGGCTGCCCTGGAAGCTACCATGATTCCCATATCTGGCATCTGACGCAGCTGTACCAGACATTTGCCAATGGGAACATCCCACATGGTCACTTAGTGGGGGATGCTGTCTATGCACTGGAGCCGTGGCTGATGACACCCTTCAGAAATGCACACACACCTGAACAGGAACGCCATAATGAGGCACATGCACAAACACGAAATGTAATTGAGCATGTGTTTGGGTTGCTCAAGTCACGGTTCCGGTGACTGGACACATCTGGTGGAGCCTTGCAATACTCACCAACTACATGTACCCAAATTGTCATGGTATGTGCTATGCTACATAATATGATTCTGTGAAAACAGCTGCAGCAGGACCAGCATAGGCCTGGGCCAAACAGCCCCCCACCATTGCCAAGGCCATCATAGGCAGAGCGTGACTCAGAGGAGGAACAACCTGAGCCTGCCCCAGTAGGCAGAAGGAAGCGTGCCCAGTATGCCTTGGCCTTGGCAAAGAGGCAACGCATAGCACATACAATGGCTCAGTAGGAACCCTGGAAATGATACCTCTCTCTGACTCCCACATATAGTGAAAGGGATGCCTAAGTTGACACAACCTGCTTTCAAACATGTGCAGGGAGAGTAGTATGTGCATCTGACATAGGCAGCCCTGCAGCACCACCTGAGGCATGATGGCCATGTGTTAAGCAATGTAAGGTAGTGCTAAACAGCATTTACCACCATGTAGTATATGCAAACTTGATGACCTTGAGTATCATCCTACCCTCACCAAACATGATGCCACAATATGAAGACAAGATGATCAATTACAACAACTGGCTTAAGTATTGGTGTCAGTGAAAGGGGATCCAATGCCTGTCAGCCTGGGATGACATGCTCGACAAGACATGATGCTTCGCTAGGGATGGCTTTCACCTGTCACCTGTGGCCTTTTGGATATTGCCAAAGGCTCTTGTCACCCCCATAGTGCCTTTTTAAGGTAAGGCTCAAAGACAAACCCACCTCCATAGGTATCACAAGGGATAAGAAACTAGAAGTAATGCTACTCAATGCCAGAAGTCTAAACTGCAAGATGCACGCACTCCAAACTCTCCTCAGCATGGAGAATGTTGATATCTGTGCAGTGACAGAAACCTGGTTCAAGGCTCCCAAGAGCACCCTAGAACTAACAGGTTACACCTCATACCATGCTTTACAGCCGCAAAACATGGAACAAACTACAAAAGGAGGGTGAGTATCAATATTTGTCAAAGATACCCACACCCCCAGGTTGGTGGCACAGCATGAAGCATCAGAGACTATCCATGTGCAACTAACAGTTGGTAAAACCACCTTCCAGTTCATAGCCACACTTGGAACCACACTTGGCTGACTGGAGAACACATGAAAATATGAAGGTCTCCCCAAACACCATTATATTGACTTCAACTACCCAAACATAGACTGGGAGCATTACCCTAGCTGCAACACCCTAGCCCAAAGGTTCCTAGAATTTATAAACTCAAATGCTATGGAACAACGTGCTACCACTCCCACAAGAGGGGAAAACATACTGGACCTGATCATCACCAACATGGGGACTCTATGCCCAAGACCAGAAGTGTATCCCTCACTGGTAAGATCAGACCATAGAGTAATCTCATTGGATATTCACATCCCGACCCCAGCCCATGGCCAGAAAACCACAGTGAAAAATTTCACTAAAGCAAATGTCACACACCTCAAAACTGAGGTGGAATCCTTCACAGCCCTGTGCCTGTGGAAAATATGGCCCAGACCTCAGAACCCTTTATAAATGCATTCTATGAACACCTTCAGGAATGCATGGATCATGCAATCTCAAATAAAACCAAGATCCAATCCTCCAAAGGCAGGCATCCTGTCTGGTGGACCCCAGCCATAAAGAAACATACAATACAAGGAGGAAGCTACTATATGATAGAGCAAAATCCCAAAAAAGGAAAGGCATCTCTGATCAGTGTTATTGAAAAACTACAGCCACACATAAAATCATCTAAGGCCATCATTGAGATAAAAATTGTACAGGACACTAAGGATAATCACAAGGCTTTCTTTAGTTATGGTAGGAACCTGGGTGGGAATTCCCAGATATGCTCAGAATTAGTCCAAAATGACAAACAATACACCAAACCCACAGACATTGCCAACATCCGAGCTGACAGGTTTAGTGCCAACTCCCCTCCCTCCCCACCAAAAGGGCAAATATCTATCCCAGCAGAGTGCTGGCCCCCTGACATCTCAGATGCCCAGGTAACAGCCAGCCTCTCCAAAGCAAATCACACAGCATCAATGGGACCAGACAGTGTCCTGGGCTGTGTCCAACATGAACCCCAAGAAGAATTGAACACAAACATAAAACCACTGTTCAGTCTCAGCCTTACCACAGGATATGTACCCAAAGAGCAGTGTACAGCAACAGTGGTCCCTCTCCACAAAGGTGGTGCCTCAATGTATACTGCAAACTATTAGCCCAGAAGCCTGACTAGCTTGGTCTGCAAAACTATGGAAAGGATCATCATGGACCTCAGAAATAAAGATATGGGGACCTAAAGACACTGGATCCTACCCAGTTTGGCTTTGTTAAGGGCAGATCCTGCCTCTTAAACCTGGTTGAGTCATTTGAAACAGTCACCAAGGCCATTGACGAGGGGAAGGTGGTCCACACAGCCTACCTGGACCTCGCAAAAGCCTTCCATACAATACCCCACTTGGTCATTATAGATAAGCTCACCAGCTTCAATATAAACCCCTATGTCATTAGATGGGTTGCAAACTGGCTCAAGGACAAAACCCACATGGTCAGAAGTGCTGGAGCTATGTCAGACCCCAAACCAGCTACAAGTGGCATCCCACAAGGCTCAGTCCTGGGACCTCCCTTGTTTGGTATATATTTCTCGGAGGTACAGGCCAACACAGAAGGACTGTGGCTGAACAAGTTTGCAGATGACTGCAAACTGGGTGCCATAATTGACCCTCCAGCTGACACAAGCATCCTACAAAAGGGCCTCATAGAAACAGACAACTGGTGCCAGAGCCATGTCCTCAAGCTAAGCAAAAAGTGTATAGTCATCCCCTTTGGCAAAAACTAAGTGCCCACAAATTACCACATAGGTGGTAACCCATTAAGTATGGAAGAAGTGATAAGGGACCTGGGGACCCAAGTTGATAGCAATCTCTCATTTGACAACCACGTGGTCAAAGTGTTTAGAAAAACATTTCATATAGCCCACCTAATCATGAAGGTATTCACATCTAGATCAGGGCAGGTCATCGTGCCTCTTTACTCATCCCTCATCAGGCCCATAACTGAGTACAATGCCCCTTGTGGGATGTACTTTATCAGACACCTGCAGCAGCTGGAAAGACCACAAAAGTACCTCACCAGGAAGATCAAAGGGCTCAAACACATGCCATTTGCTGCCCGGTTAAAGAAACTGCAGCTCCATTCAGTGGCATACCGCCTGCTCAGAGGTGATATGTGCCTGATGTATAAAGCCATGTCCAACCTGGAATCAATGGACATGCTGCACCTTGAAAAATCAGAATCCCATCAAGCTACACGCTCAAGAGACCTGAACCTCAGGACTGAAATAAATAGGACATGCTGGAGTAACAGATTCATAACCCAGGGGCTCCCTCCACTCTTGAGTAAACTCCCACTCCAGGTTAGCCAGAGTCCCACATTGACTCTCTTCAAGAGGAATCTGGATGAGTGGATGGGAGATTGTAGGTTTACCCTGGGTATCGCTTCTATGTCACTGTTAGACAGAGGCACAGTATACTAACCTTGAAAAATGTCATGGCAAACTCTACTTAAAATGTGTGTTGAAAGCCAAACACACTCTGGCTAGGATTATAAATGTCCTAGGGCAGATAGCCTAGTATGAACCTATGAACAGAATCACACACACCAACTAGTACAACTGTGGGCAATGTGGAGTAATATTTGGCAATGTCCACCCAGGTTGGTGAATACACAGCAATGTTGGACAAGCCTGGTTTAAGTAGGCCATAGCTGAACAAAATGCAACATGCTCATAGTTGCCCAACTGGCCCTTAACCAGTCTGGTCTGCTCAGTATGAACATTTAAAGCAGTGATGGGACTCAAACCCATGATACTGTGCACCATAGTGAAAGTACTGAACTAGTACAGCATGACAGTATTGCAGTGTTCAGCCAGTATGAAAGAATGTTGACAAGTCTTTGCAAACTATCCAATGGAAACCCTGCAGGCACAGCACAGTCCATGTTGAGTTATGACACAAAGGAGTCTGGCAGTAAGAACACAACATGACTTCCAACACACACAGTATAAATGTCAATATTGGTCATGTTAACCCAAAAAGACAAAGACGAAAAACTCTTCAATCCACGAAAAAGGCACTGCAGCTCTTAAACGAAACTCTTTATTTACAGATGAATGGTAAGCGCTTTCACCGGCTACAATATGCCAGCTTCTTCAGACCAAATTCAAACAAGTCAAACACAGTCCCCACTCATTTTATATATTTGCAAAAACAGCCAATTAGTAAACTAATTGATTAATGACCATGCAAATTAATGAAACAAAATTTTTCTTAAAAAACTTTTGACACTTAAAAGGGTCATTATTTAAAAAGGCAACCAACTTCCTTAATTTAGTTGTGCATATTAAATAAATAGAATACACAATAAATTCAACATGTACCTTAATAATCATTTTATGAAATGTTGAATATTATTTAAAAATAAATATAAATAAATATTACATTTAGTTATTTATATCCCCAAAACATTTTTATATTTTTATATATCTTACTAACCAGGACCTATTAAAATGAATAGATGGATGAATAAATGAATAATATCCCAATACCATGCATGTAATGTTGAGATTGTCCCTAAAAATAGTTTGTTCCTAACTAAAATATATTCATAAATATTAAACTATTAATAAATTAATAAATCTGTTTTACTATAAATTCATCTATTTAGAGCTTTCATTTTGAGGAGGCATTTAATGGATATTTGTTCGTTAAGCCCAGGAAATATATATGCTAAGGTTCTTATCTGCCACTCCAGTTCAACTTCCTCAAGTCTCAAAACCCATGGGCCACCCCTGGCACTATGCTCAATCTGTTGTAATAACACAAACTTAAATTTATGCTCTGGAAACCTCAAAATATGTCTTGCTAGGGCATTGTTGTTATTGGCCTTTACAATATTGTAGTGATGTTCATAAATTCTCTGTTTGAGCTTACGCTCGGTCTTTCCAATATAAAATGTATCACAATGAGTGCAATTAGCACAATAAACAACTCCTTGAGAATCACATGAAAAATGACCTACAATTTTATAATTCTTATCTCTAATAGTTACACAATCAGAGATATTAATGAATTTACATTGTGAGCATCTTCCACAAAGGTTTTTTAAGAAAAATTTTGTTTCATTAATTTGCATGGTCATTAATCAATTAGTTTACTAATTGGCTGTTTTTGCAAATATATAAAATGAGTGGGGACTGTGTTTGACTTGTTTTTTTACCATTCATCTGTAAATAAAGAGTTTCGTTTAAGAGCTGCAGTGCCTTTTTCGTGGATTTAAGAGTTTTTCGTCTTTGTCTTTTTGGGTTAGTAAGTGGAGTTTTTTATGGCGAGTGGCTCTGCAATGGAACCTCAGTCCCAATCCTTGTTTTCCCAGGAGGATGAAGTTCCTGCAACAACAAGAAGACCCTCGGGAGAACCATCGGAAGTGAACTCATTAGGTGAGTTAACCGTTTTGGTTAACCAACTTCTTGGTCGAGTGGAAAGTTTGTCCCAACGGATCGATGCTACCAATTTTGGAAGCAATAGAAGGCTCGGTGAACAAACAAATACTAATTCGATGATACCGGCAGGGCAACCATCATTTTCGCAAGTAGCGAACGGAGCGAAGGCTGTGAGCAACAGCAGCAATCGGACTGTCAACAACGCTGCTGTAAGTACTGATAATTTACCATCGCAAACTGTTAATATGGCAGATAGTAACAGTTCATCTTTTAATGTCCAGCCTTCAAGTGCACAACCTAGGTTGGATACTGGATCTAGTGCCCTTCCTTCAATGGGCAGTTTTTTGAATAATAATAACTTTTTCAATGTTAACTTGGTTATGAATAATAATGGTGACTCGTTGGCTGCTAATGGGTCTGGAATTGTCAATCTCCTCAATAATTTTGACGTTAAATTGTTTCAATGTAGGAAGCTTCAACTTGAAGTTTCCTACTTACAAGAGTGTATTAATAAAGGCATAGTTCCTAAGGGGCTACGCCAATGGCGATATCCGAGTGGATTAATTAACAAATCAGTGTTCCATAATGAACTAATTGCTCTCTTTAATCGCCAAGGTATTGAGTTTTTGGAGACCCTTGTCAAGAATTATCAAGTAAATATTCTTAATTTAAAGACAGAGCTTGAGAGCTTAGAGCAGTCCATCCTGAATGCCCCTGACTTTGAGCGGTACAAGTTTGATTATTCTAGAATTTTTTCTAGTATTGATACCAGCATTAATAAAATTGTCGAATTAAAAAAGAAAAAGATCAATAGAGACTGTAATGCTTACAGTAAGGGTATTGCTTACCCCCAACCACCCTTCGTTCAAAATCAAAATTACAATTTGGGACAGGAGCCCCTGTTGGTGACTAATAATGGAGCAGTGACCATTGATTTGGTTGGAGAGGTGCAGGAACAACAATCCCAATCAAACATGGTTCGTAGGAATGAACGCATTCAAAACCATTGTCGTTGTTTTTGGATTATATTTGCTTTCTCTAACAGTGGTTTTTCAAAACCAACATAATGCTCTGATACGCCAACAACCCGAAATGGGGATGGGGGGGTCAGACATGCAGTATAATTCTAACAATCAAAGGGATGAAAGTCCTTTTCAGGATTTTCAGAACTCCAATCGAGGTCAACAACAGACTTTCCAGAACAAGCAGAACAGGAAACAAATGCCGCAGAGGAGACGTCAGAACAGGAGGAGGAGATAGTAAATAGGGACTTCAATGATTTAGTCAATCCTGGACTTAGAATGACCACTAACATTGAGGGTGACTTTCATATTTTTAACTTCAGTTCGATTGAAGTTAATGAGGAATTGGCTAATTTCTTGTCTAAAGGTTTGACATTTGTTCCTGATATAAGAGCTGACATTGTAAAAACAGTGGTGGATTTAAAAATATTTGTTCGCAAATTGAATTTAACTTGTGAGTTGGGGCAAAATCTGAGCCTCATACAAAAACTTAAGGTATCTAGTCTGTTTAACCCACCCCTACAACCTGTGTTAGCTTTATTTGAAAAATGCTGTGAGATGGACCTCCGACATCTTTTATCCAGTAGTTCTGTCCAACATAAAAATAAAAAATGTAATATAGACAAGAATGAAAAAGATCTTCTCAATTTGCTAACTACCAGTAGGGTAAGAGTTATGAAACCCGATAAGGGGGGTGGGTTAGTCTTTATGGACCAGGTGGATTATGAGAACAAAATGCTCGCACATTTGGATAGTAAAATTTATGAGAGTGCGAGTTTGAATGAGCTTAATGGAGCCTACAATAAAATTAAGGGCATCTTGAGTGACCTCTTTTTAGAGGGTAGGATAGATGTGGATGTATACCATTTCCTTACTATGCCAGCTCCCATTGTACCATCTTTGTTTGGCTCACCTAAAATACATAAGGATGTATTTAATCCACCTTTTAGACCTATAGTAGATGGAAGGGGCTCCATAACGTATGGTTGTGCCAAGTTTGTGGATCATAAATTGAAACCTTTTATTGCAACAGAGGCACAAATATGTTGTGATTCCTGGCAATTTTTGACATACATCAACAATTTAGATTTTAATGACCAATACCTATTCTTGACTGTAGATATTAAAGATCTTTATACCTGTATTCCACATGACATAGGTTTGGAATGGGTTAGAGAGTTTCTACTCAGGAAGGGCATGGAATATCAAGACATTGATCTTATTGAGATTTTGTTGGAAATTATTTTGGATAACAATTTTGTTTCATTTACAAACAAAATGTTTCTCCAGAAGAGTGGTATTGCCATGGGTTCACCTTGTGGGGGCAGTTTCGCTAATTGTGTTCTTGCCCATTGGGAAACCTCATACTTGTTCAACTGTTTAACCTATGAAGAACATGTCGCCTGGTATACTAGATACCAGGACGACATGTTCTTCTTGTGGAAAGGCCCGAAGCATACCATCGATCCATTCATACTAGAATTGTCTAGTTTTACCTCCTTTTTGGAATTTACTCATCAGGTGGAAGAGAATAAGGTTAATTTTCTGGACATTTGCTTGAGCAAGGACATAGTTAAGGGTCAGTTTATATCCACAATATATCGGAAACCCACATATTCCAACATGTTCTTGCATTTTACTAGCTGCCATCCTTTCCATCAGAAAAAGGCTGTGGTTAAAGGACAGATGGTAAGGGCAGCTAGAATGGTGTCCAGATTTGAGGATTTTCAGGATGAATGTACCTTACTTAAATGTATGTTTCTGAAGAGAGCCTATCCTTTGGCTTTACTAGATCAAGTCATAAAGGAGGTCAGTAGGAAAAGGGATTTAGGGTATTTTCAACCTCTAATACAAGATAGACAGATACAGGTGGTTTCATTGGGTTTTCCCGAAATTGGTGCCCCTCCTAAAATTGAGAAGAATTTAGAACTTGGGGCTTTTTTGACCACATATTCCACTGATGTGAACAGGATTAGAGAAATTATGTATAAGAATTGGAACATTATACTTCAGGAGCATGAATTAAACAAGAAAATAGGTCATAATCTGTCTATTATATTTAGAAGGGGTCCAAATCTTAAGAATTTATTGGAAAGAGTCAAATCTGGCACCTTTAGGTGTGGAAGATGCTCACAATGTAAATTCATTAATATCTCTGATTGTGTAACTATTAGAGATAAGAATTATAAAATTGTAGGTCATTTTTCATGTGATTCTCAAGGAGTTGTTTATTGTGCTAATTGCATTCATTGTGATGCATTTTATATTGGAAAGACCGAGCGTAAGCTCAAACAGAGAATTTATGAACATCACTACAATATTGTAAAGGCCAATAACAACAATGCCCTAGCAAGACATATTTTGAGGTTTCCAGAGCATAAATTTAAGTTTGTGGTATTACAACAGATTGAGCATAGTGCCAGGGGTGGCCCATGGGTTTTGAGACTTGAGGAAGTTGAACTGGAGTGGCAGATAAGAACCTTAGCATATATATTTCCTGGGCTTAACGAACAAATATCCATTAAATGCCTCCTCAAAATGAAAGCTCTAAATAGATGAATTTATAGTAAAACAGATTTATTAATTTATTAATAGTTTAATATTTATGAATATATTTTAGTTAGGAACAAACTATTTTTAGGGACAATCTCAACATTACATGCATGGTATTGGGATATTATTCATTTATTCATTCATCTATCCATTTTTAATAGGTCCTGGTTAGTAAGATATATAAAAATATAAAAATGTTTTGGGGATATAAATAACTAAATGTAATATTTATTTATATTTATTTTTAAATAATATTCAACATTTCATAAAATGATTATTAAGGTACATGTTGAATTTATTGTGTATTCTATTTATTTAATATGCACAACTAAATTAAGGAAGTTGGTTGCCTTTTTAAATAATGACCCTTTTAAGTGTCAAAGGTTTTTTAAGAAAAATTTTGTTTCATTAATTTGCATGGTCATTAATCAATTAGTTTACTAATTGGCTGTTTTTGCAAATATATAAAATGAGTGGGGACTGTGTTTGACTTGTTTGAATTTGGTCTGAAGAAGCTGGCATATTGTAGCCGGTGAAAGCGCTTACCATTCATCTGTAAATAAAGAGTTTCGTTTAAGAGCTGCAGTGCCTTTTTCGTGGATTTAAGAATATTGGTCATGTTCACACACAGCCACAAATGTAGTGGACTTCAGATCACAACATATGGAAAGTCACACTGGGCATGCTCACACACTTGGATAAATGAGACATATGTCAGGCAACAAACCATGGAAAGCCTGAACTGGGCATGCTCACACACTTAGGCCATGTCTGAGTATAGCAGTTGACCACACATATCTGGCAGTTGCATGTGTTAAGCCAGGAACCTCCCACGATTCAGCAATCTGCCCTGTGCACACAGTTAAATGACAACAGATACATATATTAATATACTGGAACCCTGTCATGATCAAACATGTTACGCAGATACACAAGTTGTTCATAGAAACTGGGAAAGCTACGGCAATAAAGACCTGCAAACAGTATCAGCAACAAATATTGTGCATCCCCAACATAAACATAGGTGCAGAGGTCGATGCTAGGCTGTCTGCCCTAGGGAATTCATAAGCCTAGGCAGAGTGTATTTGGCGTCCGCCTCCCCAGTAGAGTAGCCTACTGTGCCTCTGTAAAGTAGGTCACAGAAGGCACCCTTTAAGGCTAGTTTGCTGTGCCTCTGTCAAGCAGGGACACAGTGGAGATCCCAGGGGTGAATATGCAATTTCCCATCCATGCGGCTGGATTTTGCTGGAAGAGGGTTGGTGAGGGGCTATGTCTGACTTTAATTGGGATTCAATTCCAGAGTGAGGGGAGCCTCTGGGTAATGAATCTGTCCCTGCAGCATGTCCTATTTAGTTTTGTGCTGAGGTTTAAGTCCCTGGAGTGTGTAGCTGTAAGGGTCTTGGATGTTATGAGATAGAGCATGTCCATTACTTCTGGGTTTGACATGGCTGTGTACGTCAGGCATAGATTACCTCTGAGTAGGCGTTAAGCAACTGAGTAGAGCTGGAAATCTGTTAGTTGAGCTGCATAGGACATCTGTGTGTAGCCCATGATCCTCTTGGAAGAGGTATTGTTGTGGACACTGTAGTTGCTGCAGGTGTTGGGTAAGGTACACCCCAAAAGGGCCATTGTAGTCAAACATGGGCCTGATGAGTGACTAGTAGAGGGCCACAATGACCTCCCATGATCTACATGTAAACCCCCATGTGATAAGGAGGGCTATATAAAGGTCTTTGCAATGACTCTGTCAATGTGATTAGCAAAGGAGAGGTTATGATCTATGTTGGTCCCCAAATCTGTAAATACATCTTCTGTACTTAATGGATTACCACTTATGTGGTGATTTGTGTGCACCTTGTTTTCCCCAAAGGGGATGACTATGCATGTCTTAGCATTTAGCATGAGGCCATGGCTCTGGCAACAAGCATCCATCTCTGTGAGACCCTTATGGAGGAAGCATGTGTCAGCTGCAGTGTTGCTTCTGGCCCCTGGTTAGCAGTCATCTGTGACATTTGTTAGACATAATCCCCCTGTGTTAGTCTGAACCTCAGAGAAGTACATACCGAACAGGACAGGTCCCACAACTGAGCCCAGTGAGACACCAGTTGTAACTGGTCTGGAACTGGACATGGCACCTGCAATTCTGACCATGTGGGTTCCATCCCTGAGGCAGATAGCAACACATCTAGTGATATAGGGGTTGATATTTAAGCTGGTAAGCATATGTATGATGCCTGAGTGGGGTATTGTGTTGCAGGCTTCTGCAAGGTACAGGTAGACTGTGTGAACTACCTTGCCCTCATCCATGGTTTCAGTAACCGTTTCAAAGATATGAACTATGTGTAAGAGGCAAGATCTGCCCTTAACAAAGCCGAATTGTGTATGATCCACTATCTGGAGGATCACAATGTTTTTGATTATGACTACCATGATAATATGCTCCATAGCTTTTTCTACCACACTAGTCATGCTTATGGGGTGATAGTTCCTGTGGTCCGTTGTGGCACCACCTTTGTGGAGTGGGAGCACTGTATCTGTATGCCATTCTCAGGGTACATATCCTGTAGTAAGGCTAAGTTGGAACAGTGACTTAATGTGAGTGTTCAGTTCTACTCAGAGCTCATGTAGGACACAGCCTGGGACACCGTCCAGTCCCATACATATGCTGTGTTATTTGCTGTGGAGAGGGCACCTTTCACCTGTGCATCTGTGATGTCAGGGAGGTTACATTCATTTGGGATGGGCATCTGTACCCTTGGGGGGTAAGGGGGGGGTGTTTGTGCAGACTCTGTCTGCCAGGGTGCAGGCTATGTCTGTAGGTTTGGCATATTTTGTGCTGTTATGCAACAATTCAGAGCATATCTGTGTTGTTTCAACACATATTTCTGACATAACTAAAGAAGGCCTTGTGATTATCTGTAGTGTCTGGTCAATTTCACTGTCAAAACGTGCAAGTGATGATTATATGAGGGATTGAAGTGTCTTGCCAATACTGTTCAGAGATGTCCTCCCTCTGTGAGATACTGCTCTGTTATGTAGTAGCTTCCTTCTTCTGTTGTACAGCTTATATATGGCTGGGGTCAACCAGACAGGTCTCCTGTTTTGGAGGCGTCATGGTTTTATTTGGGATAGCATGATCAATGCATACCTGCAGGTGCTCATACAATGCATTTGTAAAGGATTCTGCAGATTGGGCTGTATTATCCTCCAGCACGGGGCCTTTGAAGTATTCCACCCCAGTCTTCACAAGTGCAAAGTCTGCTTTTGAGAAATTCTTTACAGTGATTTCCTTGGCTGGGGGTTGGGACGAGATATGGATGTCCAGGGAAAGTTGTTTATGGTCTGATCTTAACAATGAGGATTCTACCTCTGGTGTGGAACACAGATTCCCCATGTTGGTGATGATCAGGTCCAATATGTATTCCTCCTTGTGGGTGTGGTGACTGGTTGTGCCATAGCACATGGATCCACAAATTGTAGTGGCTGTAGGGTGATGTTGTTGAGGGCCTGAGTAGTATCCCCAGTCAATATTTGTGTACCTGAAGTCAACCACTATAATGGTGTGTGTGAAGACCTTCATATCCTACACTGTTCCCAGGAAAGCCGGGTGCGGATCCTGGGTATGGGGAGGTGGTCTGAACTACACACCAAACCAAAAGGCAGTTTTGCACAATGGTAGTTGTATATGTATGGTTTGTCATGCTTAGTGCAGTGGTACCAACCCAGAGGTGTGTGTATCTGTGATGTATATGGATACACCCCCTACTTGTGTTGTGTCCTGTGGTCACGAAGCATGGTATAGAACATAACCTGGCAGTGCCAATGTGCATATGTGACCCTGAACTAGGCGTCTGTTAATGCACAGATATTGTTATCCCCCATACTGAGGGATAGTAAAAGATGTACATTCCTCTTTGGAAAGACTGATGATGTCAGCACCCTATAAATACAGCAGGAGAAGATAAATCATCCAGTAATGCGAATAGCACGCTGCGCTAATGTGTCTCTCTCAAGTATCATAACATAGTTAGGAAGGGGTTTGAATCCTACAAACGCTGTGTGTGTGTGTGTGTGTGGGGTGGCAGGGGGTGTGTATGTATGCAATTCTCTGTGAAAGGAATGGCCTTTTTGAAGACTGGGATAACACACTACAAGATGTACATTCCTCTTTGGAAAGACTGATGATGTCAGCACCCTATAAATACAGCAGGAGAAGGGACATCATCCATTAATGCGAATAGCGCGCTGTGCTAATGCGTCTCTCGCAAGTATCATAACATAGTTAGGTAGGGGTTTGAATCCTGCAAACTCTGTGTGTGTGTGTGTGGGGGGTGGCAGCGGGGTGTGTATGTATGCAATTCTCTGTGAAAGGAATGGCCTTTTTGAAGACTGGGATAACACACTAAAAGATGTACATTCCTCTTTGGAAAGACTGTGCTAATGTGTCTCTCTCAAGTATTATAACATAGTTAGGTAGGGGTTTGAATCCTACAAATGACATGTGTGTGTTTGTCACACAGTTTGTCAATGTGTTGTGTGTTTTGCTTTTATTATTGCATGACATATTATTATAACAGTAATTTCAATGAACACATCAGGTATGTGTGTGCCACATACAGATATGTACCTCTGACCTTTAATAGTTCCTATGTGTGAAGCCTGCCTCATATGATTACAGTTGTTATCTCTGCCAGCATGTGCCGCAGCTTACCAGACCTTAGGCTATACATGTATGTTGGTGACAATGCAGGCTACTGCAGTGACCTGTGTCCTAGGCCAACTATGTGACACACACCCATGAAAGCTTTGATAGATTAATGTGGGTGAGGGTCCATGTCTGGAGTATATGTCAGACATGTTAAAACACAGCAAAGTCTGTGAGTGATGGACATCCAGTGTAGGTGTATGGCAACTGTTGCCGATATGCATACAGACACAGTCTTGCTTAGGTGATACACAGAGGGACTGCAGAATACCTTTGGAAATGTGAATATCACAGGATAGACAAGATAACACATGTCCACATGTACACACCATTACCCGTTCTACATAATGGGTGCTACCACCTACATGGTACTGTTGGAATACTATGTTAACTACATGCCGATGACAATGCCACAGTAGTGTTACAGCAATACAGCATGGCTTGGACAACAGGTATCTGTCTGTATGATACCCTTGTGGTGGTTAGGTGTGTCATGTGTAGAATGCATTGTAGGCCACTGTATGCATTTTCAGTCATGGATGGACATATACGTAGTGTGTTGACATGTACGTGAAACTGCTATATGCCAAAGAGTATTGTTCCCAGGGATGTGTGGGGCTCAGTAAGAATGGCTACTGGTATAGTGTAGTACTGCAGGGATATCACTGACACCAGGTTCCTACATCTGTATATCAGTTGAGAAGACACCATGTAATGACCATGGAATGTCAGGCTATGTAGGCTGTGTATAGTACCAGAATGCAGACAATTGACATATGGAAACCGTATCACCCACAGCATACAGTCAAACCATGTCATGTTCCATGCTAACCATGTTCACAAATGTACACCTGCAACTCTGTGCTGCAAACATCACACATGTACTATCCACACCCCAACACATGCAGGCACATGTACACACAACAGCAATGTGGCACATGTGCAGACATTACACTTTGGGAATTAACACTGGTGTATACAAAACTACAATGACAATCATAGTTAATGCATCATGCATGCTCGAATATACCCACAACGATATCATTACACTGTACTGTTAACAACATGATAGTATTACTACAGTGCTATGTAGTCACCCTGTGCATCAGCACCATGCTATCCTGTTCCTGCATCAATGTTACAGATGGCAGGAGGTGGCACAGTTTCATCATATGCACAGGGTGTGTACTTGGTTTGCCAGAGTCTGCCATTGACACATCCAATCGACATGTATGTGTGTGCGTGTTAGTGAGGGACAACAGTACAACATGAGGCAATGTTGATGCGATGTGTGTGTGTGTCTATGTGGTAGCCCTAGATGTTAGCATTATGTGTGTGTGTATGCTTGCACACAGTTCCACCATGTGGCTGCCATATACGGGTGTTTGTGGACAGCCACAGACTGTACCTGCCAGGTCATACACATCACTGTCTCTGGCCACGGACACTGTACCTGTGCCTGGCAGGGGTGCTACGGACAGTATCAGGTACTAAGCCAGACTGGGTACTGTCATCAGAAGCAGTGGGTTGTTGACTGGACACATGTCCCTGCTGGGACTGTCCAGAGCCATGTGCACATGGTCTTCTAGGATGGTGTAATGACAGCACAGACTCAGCATTGCTGGGTCTGGTACTGGCACTATGGGAGTGGCTGCGGGTTTGTTGTCGTCCGCGATGACTGCCAGCTGATGATGTTGCTGGCATACGTCCATGTCGACGCCTCAACAGTCCTGCACTGTCCTGGCTCCTGGACATGTAGTTGTGGAAGAGATCTAATGTGTCCCCCAACGTCTATCAATGACCTCGCTGATATTACGGATGGCAACCGCAATGTCACGCATAGTCTCATTCATAGCGGTGCAATGCGCTCTAAGCTCCCTCAGACCCTGCCTGGTGTACCGTTCCATACGTGCTTGTGCCTGCATTACAGCCCGGAACATAGCTGAGGTTGAAAGACCTCTGTGGGCAAGTCTGACAGGGGCAGTATGACCACGGATGCTCCCACGAGAACCCCTGGACATCTGCCTGTGTGGTACCATGTCAGGAATCTGGCCATGGCTGCTGTGAGGGGATGCATGTGCCAATGATACCACACTACCCTGGTCAATGCCCACTGCATGCTGTCCCTCAGCTAAGGACATTGGTGACAATGGATGTATCGGCAGGATGACTGTGCGCATTGATGGGTTTGACTGCTGTGTAGTGTCGATTGGCTGACCAACGACAGACCGTGTCACACCTCCCTTTGCCATTACACATGTATCATCATTATCACTATCCCCAGCAGTGGCTTCAGGTTCCCTGCTGCACTCCACCAGAGCAACATCAGAACCTGTGAGAGGAAGATAGGAAACACAGTTTACAAATGTGTATACGATGTTAGCACACATGCACATAGGCGGACATGCACACAAGCACACATGCGCACATGCACACATGCACACAGGCACACAGGAGCACAGGCACACAGGTGCACATGCGCACATGCACACAGGCACAGAGGCGCACAGGCGCACAGGCACATAGGCACACAGGCGCACAGGTGCACAGGCACACATGAACACAGGCACACAGGCACATATGCACACAGGCACACAGGTGCACAGGCACACAGGCACACAGGCACACATGCACACAGGTGCACGTGCACACAGGCACACAGGCGCACAGGCGCACATGCACACAGGCACACATGCACACATGCACTCAAGCACACAGGCGCACAGGCGCACAGGCACACAGGCACACAGGCACACTCCTCAGTACAGCAGATACAAACACAGACAAACCTGCAATCCATACATACACAATACTGTTTGAGGGTGGGTGACAGTATCACAAGGAAAAACATCACTGCACACGTGTCAGCATGCAGATTATGTGTTGCACAGGAACATGCAGTGCAAGTGTAGACAGCCCTTGTTAATAACAGTATATATGTACTTGATGGTTGTGTGTAGTTGTTCAGTGATTGTCTCCACCCTGGGACACAATGTGTACAAGGACATAACAATGTTGTGCAAGTGTTACAAGTTGTGGGTGCATATATTTGCACACACACACACACACACACACACACACACACACACACACACACACACACACACACACACACAACACATGACGGTGCTATGCAATAACTGCTATGTGTACTTTTGTGGTCAGTGGAACTGGATGTGGATGCTTCTTGTAGTCAGTCAACAATAATAATGTGTGCCAGACAGTACCTGAAGTGCAGTAACATGACTACATCCACAATTACACAGCCACTTGTTACATGGGTGTGTAAGGTGGCCAATAGTGAGCATTGCCTAACATGAATGTATTATTTGTTCAAGACTGTTGCACAAAGACATGGTAGGCCTCTATCCCTCAGGTATATTATGTGTGCTGCATAGAGGATAAGTGGGATACTGAAGGGTGGCCATACAGCAGGTGTCATAATTGGACATGTGTAGCAGGTTAAGGTGTAGTGTCTATGCCAAACATGTGTGTGTTGTGTACATGTGTATCAGGTATGCCTATACAATGTCCAGTACTGTGTTGCCACACATGTGTGTCATGCTCTGTGTATTGTATGTGAGTGAGGCAGCTACTGAGAATAATGGGATATGCATAGTCTCACAGCAAACATGCACAGCATGCATTATGCGTAGGTGTTACATGTGCACACACTACACCTCCATATGACATGCACATGTCATTAGCAATAGTATTGTTATTACACACTCACCAGCATGGATTGGCTGCCTTGCTGTCACTCCAGAGGGACCTGCAAAAATATGACAGTGATTGCCAGTGGCCACAACTGTGCCATTGATACTGTGAGTATGATAAAGTACAGTAGTACAACAGGTGGCTTTCACAGGTGTACAGATTATGCTCAGAATATCAATCTTGCAGAAGAATAGGCAGGTTAACAGCTACACACACACAGTACATATCTCACACACGCATAAATTACCAGTACAGAGAACAGTCAACTACAGATATGGCTTGTTACCTGCACACTCCATTTCAACATGCTGGGTGGCTCCAGCCTCCATGATGACACATGTTTGTGGATGTTGTTGTTGTTGGCCTGGAGCCACAACACTTAGGAGGTTCTCCTCCACACTGGTGATGGGGGGTGGATAGGTACCCCACCACCTGTGGCCAAGCTGTTGTCTGTGGATATCAGATGCACGCTGCCGGACATGTCTAGTTAAATCACTGCAGTGATGGCGTACCTGCTCATATGTCCAGTTATGCATGCCTATGTCGTTTACATGACGGACAAGATCTTGCCACAGTGTAGCCCTCTCATGCTGGTTCTGGCTGGCCCTGGAAAACAGCACAGAGAAATTCTGCACCAGGCTCTGGTGGATCTCCTGATCCTCTGCTGCTGTATAAGGTGGGTTACGCTGATGCACCATCACCCTGGAAGGAAAAGAAAAATATGTGAGCAAGTCATGTGGCACACTTAATATTCTAATGTACTGATATCACTTAACTGCCATATATAGCATCTGTCTGTCTATCAGGGGATACACATGTTCGATACCACATATCAGTGCTCAGCCCACAACTGTCTGACAGTGCCTGCCACACTCCATACAACAAACTAGTATACATCAGCACTCGGCACACTGTTTGGGATACAATGCACAACCTCACACTGGGGTATGTATCAAGCTAATGGATGAAGAATATTGTCATCCCATGCAATGAATGCAATGCACATTTACAGTTTAAACGGTAATCCACCCTAGTCTTTGATGCCATACCCCTACCTGACATATATGCACAGTTGTTAATATAGCCAGCATACTGCTGTCACAGAGTATACATGCTGCCAGGTACACACACATACCCTGTAACACACATGTGATTGCGGCCATGGTACAGGCATCATTACACACACATTACACATACATACAACACACAAATGTATGACACAGATGAGCATTAACTGTGTACCTTATAGTACTGTGTGCCCCTACTTGCAGATACCTATGCATGAGGTATGTAATCTGTGCAGACTACAGGAAGCACACTAGACAGTGTTACCAGGGAATGTGAACATACACCATACTGTAGTGTTTAGGCCTACAACTTCAGGTAGTACAACAGTTCATATGTGAGCTGGATTCAACAGCAGTACCACTTACTGAGCATACATATATTGCTTCTGCCTACGATGGGACACCACAGTCGTACACAGGTAACTACAGCACAACATATGCCAATTTACTATGTTTGCATCCCGATAACTGACACATCTTTCTCTGGCCTCACACCTACGACACAAACTACCATGTCAGACACAAACCCACGCTAAGCTATCACCACCTGTGGCACACAGTCAGTGTCACACTCATATAACCTCACATAGCTGGTATTGCACTGAGTACATGTGTGTGTGCATTGTGTCATAGGTAGGTACTATGCTATTGGCCCTGGGCCTAGGGCAGCCTAGCCATATGCTACCCTGCCCTTTGGGACATATGTAATGTGATTTTACTTGCTCCTGTGAAATGGTTACACAGAGATGACTCACAGGGCATATTACCTATCTCCATAACATTCATCAGGGGTATGTATGACATCTACTAATAAGGAGCCTTGTTTGTTAATGCTGGGTGGTTTAGTCCAGGGTATGGCATATTTGTGTATAGAAACCTGTACCTCCAGCATGTGCTGTTTAGTGCAGTGACAAGGATTAGGGCCCTAGGTCATGTAGGCTGGACGGATTGTGAGGTGTTGCCATGGTGGTTGGCCGACTGGTATGGGTGTGACATAACTCTGTATGTCCAGCAGTGGTAACCTCTGTGTAGGAAGTATGCAAGGCACTCTAGCTGTGGTTTTGTGAGTCAGTCTGCATAGGGAATGTGTTTGAGGGCATTATCAGTCTTTGTTAGGTATGTCTGTGGCCTTTCCACTTGCTGTAGTTCTCATGGGAGGTACATACTGCATAGGACATTGTAAGGTGTAGAGGGGCACACTGACTTACATTTCCCTAGCTGACACACCTTTTGTGATGACACATACAATGTACAGGGATTACAAGACTAGTGTGCCACTGTGGATATAAAAGGGGAGGCTATTTTACACCTGTGTCCCATGTTCCCTTCTGACACCTCCAGTGGTAGGCAGGCAACCACCTATGTGGTAGTTAGTGGGTAACATGTTTTGGAATGGGGTATGGTACTGCAGTATCAACACTGGTGTTCAGTCCATGCCTTGGTCACCAGGCAACTGTTGCAGTACATCTGCCCCATGTCCCCTCTCTCACTCTCTCTTTATATATATATATATATATATATATATATATATATATATATATATATATATATATATATACATATAAATATATATATATATATATATATATATATATATATATATATATATATATATATATATATATATATATATATATATATATATATATATATATATATATATATATATATATATATATATATATATATATATATATATATATATATATATATATATATATGTATATGTATATATATATATATATATATATATATATATATATATATATATATATATATAGATAGATTATGTATACATATATATGTATATATATATATATATATATATCTCTATCATATCTATACATTCATATCTATCTGTATATATGTATATGTATCTATATATATATATATATATATATATATATATGTATATATATATGTATATGTATATATATATATATATATATATATATATATATATATATATATATATATATATACACACACACACACACACACACTTCTAAACATCCATTGCTGTACATATACATGCACATGTAGGCACATAGACTGCCCACCTTTCATGGTGGGAATATCACTTCTGAAACAGTTGTGAGACATACCATTCTGTAATGATATTGCACAGTGTTGTGCAGAATGCATTATGCTGTCCTCAGGCCTTTTATCTCTGGCAGGCTTCACTGGCTCAGTCCCACAGAAGTTCACCACCACATGACATATACCTGCACTGCATGCTGTTTTCAATGCCACACACTACAACCTATATTGATATGTGCATATAGCAACCTTCAACTACATATGTATGTCCAGCCTTCACTAACAGTTGCAGTATGTCCCTTGCCCTATGCACATCTGCATATACATATAAATACAGACTGCTAACACATATGGAGGGTTCACTGTATGTAGATTATTATATTATGTAGTTTACATTACCTTTGTCTCTGACAGCTTTTTTCTTTTGGCTTGCTGGCTGGCTTGCTTGCTGGCTTACTTGCTGGCCTGCTTGCTGGCTGGCCTGCTTGCTGGCTTGCTTGCCTTGCTGGCTTTTTTTTTTTGGTCTCTGTCTCTATCTATATCTGTATCTATATCTATATCTATATCTATATCTATATCTATATCTATATCTATATCTATATCTATATCTCTCTCTCTCTCTCTCTCTCTCTCTCTCCCTCCAGTTGCTGCAATGATATTATTGCATGTGTGAACTGGCAGTACAGGCTGCTTTTGTAGGTATCTGCACATGTGCATGTGATGGCCTCTACACCAATTGGTGGCCAGCATTTAGTAATTGCATGCAGCCTGCTGTGTGGTAATTGCAGTTCTCACTGTGATTTCAGGACACTGCTATAAAATGATAGGTTAGGTAGGCATAGGCCTTTCAGTTTTGCAAGGTGGGGACCATGCTGGTTTGCTGTGGACACTGTTGTGTCAGTCAGGAGGTTGGTATATCTCTCATATCTGAGGCTGTGTTGTAGCCACTGAAATGCATGTTGTACTGAAACCTGACTGTTGCTTCTTCCAGTGCACTCTTCTCAGTGTGTATGTTAACTCACACCTGCTAATGCTAACACTGTTTACATGGGAGTATGTACTTTCCTGTGGGATTTGTGGATTAACTGGCATACAACAGTGGTTCTTGCAATGTGTTGCTATGGCTTTTCTATTTTCCCTTTACAGTCACTCCTTGAATGTCTGATATTTGTCTTTACTGGAATGTGTTGCTATGGCTTTCCTATTTTCCATTTACATTCACTCCTTGTAATGCATGATATATTTCTTTCAGCACTAAGTTCTTATATGTTTGCTGTGGCTTGGTGGTACTTCATGCAGTCTGGTGAGCCCAAGGTCTGGGGTTTGACACTTACAAAGGTATTTTATTTTGCTGCTGAGCAGTACTGGGGCCTTGTCATACAGAGTGAATAAGGCACTTTTAAACAGTTGTAAGTGGGAAGCAGGAAGTCAGTGGGGACACCAGCTAGGGATGTGCAGACTGGGTGTAGGGAAGGTCCATAGCTGCACATTTCTTTAACTGCAATAGCTGTACATATGTTTGACATTTGCTGTGACATTTGAAACCTTCCACCCCTGAGAGAGGGGTGAGGACAACTAAGTATATTGTACTAACAAGTATGAATATCAGGCACATGCAGTGCTTGTGAACTGCTATACTGTAATTAGTATGTTAGATGGCTACATCCTTTGATATTTCTGTGTTGTACTCCTACATAAGGGCATGCTTGTGGAAGTAATTTTACAGCTATTCGCAGAGTGTTTAACAGCAGACAGGCTGATATGCCTGTGTGTTTCTGACACTTCCAGGCCTCAGATACTCTCAGGTATATATCTGACTGGCTTCAGGGAAAGGTACATATCAATGGGATACACCCGTGATATATTTCAGATATTCTGCAGTTGTGACTGTGGGGTATTTTGAGCATATGTATTACTACACCATTTCTGACATGCAAGTAGTGTCTACTGTAACTTATTGACAGTTACCATTGCATGGGATTCCCCACCTTTCTGCCTACTGTGAGTACATTTCACAGGGAGTCAGTGGGGCACAGGTAACATTTGTTTGCAAATTAGGAACATCCCTGTAAATCAGTCACAGTTGGGAGGTCTGGCCTCTTAACTATTCAAATATGGCAGTGTTTATCCTGCTGTGATACTGTGTAGGGTTTGTAAGGTGCTACTGCAACATTATTACCTACTAGCATGGCTGTTTCTCTTATCACACTAATGTAATGCAATTCCACAAGAATTGCCAGTAAAGATACACAGAACAAGCTTTGTGTAATGGCCTTCCTATTTTCCCTTTACATTCACTCCTTGTATTTCATGATATATTTCTTTCAGCACCAAGTTCTTGTATATCTGCTGTGGCTGAGTGATAATTCATGCAGTCTAGTATTTCCAAGGTCCTGGGTTCGAGACTGACAGGGGTATTTTATTTTTCTGATGAGCAGGCTACAGGCCTTGTCATACAGAGTGACTAAGGCACTTTTAAGCAGTTGTAAGCGGGTTTGCGCAAGTTTGCGTGATGCTTAGCTACACTTATCTACACTTAGCTAAGCGCACACAAGCGCACACCCGCTGACTACTACTTAAAAGTGCTTACTCCCGCTAACACCTGTGCTATTTTCTTTTAAAGAAAAGAAAATGGGGAAATAGGAAAGTGGTGAAAAAGGGGGCACAAAGAGGGTAGGACAGTAGGAAAACAAGCTTGGGATGTGCAGGAAGGATGTTGGGGAAAGCCCATAGCTGCCCAATTCTTTACCAGCAACAGCTGTGCATATGTTAGAAATTTAGAATGAGATTTGACACCTTCCACCCCTGAGAGAGGGGTGAGGACAACAAAATATGTTGTACAGCCAATTGTAATTATCAGTTTACATGTCCAGCAGACATGTATGAGAAATGGGCAGCTATGTATGGGGCGTAATTTTTTTGTGGGAACAGAGTGCCCTTTTTTATTTTTTTTCAGGTGAGAGTTGAATGTGAGGTACAGGAAGTAGGTATATTTGGGGAGGTAGGTTGGGGAGGTTAACAGACAAGACAAACAAGATGCATACAGGGGTGGAGTATGACACATGTGGGGGGTACACATATTTGACGGGGACGGATGTTTGGATATCGCAAGCCCATGAGCCCACAGATGGCAACAGTGGAACTGAGATCCCCACCCATGGGCAGTTACCACTGCGCCTTCACAGCCCAGGCCGGGGCTGTGCTGGGGGCTAGATAGGATGGGCAGGCACACCCATGAGTTGCGCCACTCTCGCCTCAAGATGGCATAGGGGATCAGTCACAGAATGCCTGATCTCACTACGCACCACAGACCGGACCCTATGGAGGGTGAGTGGAGGCTCTCCTCCAGCCACGCTTGCAGAGGGGGGACAAGCCCCATCCCCTGCAGTGCTTCCACCCAAAGGTGGCACAGGGCCACCGGAGTAAGAGGTCCCGGCCTGGGCACTGGTGCCAGGTGCACTCGCCAGCTGAGGTGGGAGAGGTGGGTCCGCTGGAACCCGCCTTCCCTGTTGTCCTATGTTTAGCAGTATTTTATGGTATTTTGGGTTAGTAACAAACAACACCATTCAAAATTAGTTGTAACAGCATGCATCAGTATTCCCATTAACCAAGCACACATGAATTCCGAACATTGAGCAGCAAGCATAACACATGCATATTTAGAACAACAGTGGACATTCCAACAGCATGCAGGGTTGATTGGTGGCAACAGGCCATCAGGTTTGGATATGTGAACAGGGCACATGTATCAATGTACATGCAGATATGTATAAACCAACAGGACAAATGTCCATGGGAATTAATTGTGAATACACATAACCAGTTTGGTGTGGAATGGCATAATTTGTGAAAATAGGGTAGGGTGGAGAAATATTACATTAACAACGTAAACTACCTATACATATACTGTACATTCCTAGTAGATGCAGATATATATCCCCTACATGTATTAGTACAGTTTCCTGTATGTAACCTTAGGAATGTTGGTGATGGGGATGTTACTGCTACATTAATATACATTCCATTTTTATTCATATATGTTTATATCTGGCTGTGTTCAGGTAAAGCATCCTGCTACATTTGATTTATATGGGTCTAGACAACTGTGGATGTTCAGCATTTCATACAACCATACTATCTCCATAATGCAAGGGTACAGCAACATATCCAAATTGTGGGATGGACACAGTCCAGGTTCTGTACTTTATTAAAGACATTTCACTCTTTGGTTGTGGCTGTCTCATTCATTTCATTATGTAGTGAATGCAGTATACCTTTATTCCAGACTTATTACAGATTTCTTGGTAGTTTCAAACTCTCTTTCTCACACTCTCTCACTTATTTTATATTTACATTTCAGGATAGTATGTAATTCTAGGCTTTATTAACATTTATTACTGGGTTACAACAATCCTTTCCAGTTGACTCATGTATTTCATAGGGTAGAATTTACAATGATGTATTCGACAGTTGTCTATCCTTTGTTGATTGATTACAACACTCATTTTCAGGCTGAGGCAGTTATCTGATATTACAATAGAGGTGGAAACTCTATTTGAGACTTGTTTAAGCTTTATTACTGGATTGCAATACTCTTTTCCAGGCTGCATCACTTATCTAATCTTACAGTACTAGCAGAATCTTTCTTCTAGGCTTATTTCACATTTATTACTGGGTTACAACACTGAACTCTTTTACAAGCTGTCCCACTTATATTCTATAACAATACCAGCAGAATAATTACTAACCTGCCTGGTGGCGCAACCTCGCCAGCCTATCAGCATAGGCTTGCCAATTCGCGGAACGAACACCTGAAGCTGTAATATAAATTAAGGAATATTGTAACATACCTATCCATACTATACGCTAGGATAGAATTTCTTACATACTTAATTACATGGATACTTAGTAGTGGGGCATTGGGCATTTGACGGGCCTCCTGGATCCATCGGTTCAGTTGGTCCTCCTTTCATCACTTCAGGTTTGCATGGTGGTGATGGACCTGTTCACCAGTCCTCGGAATGCCTGGGGCACTGGTGAGATCATGTGCCAACCGGTTCCACGCCTCTGCCTTATATGCTCCCCATTGAACCTGGCCCTGCATGAGTTGCGCTTCATGATCATGGACTAGGAGCCAAACCATATATTTTGACTCCTCAACACCCCACCTTGGTGCTCTAAAGTGATTTCCCTCTCCTGCACCTGCCATCCTGACTGCAAATGGGTACCACAATCAGTTATGGTGTGTATTCCTGCCTATGGGGCTTATATATGCCAGTTTTCCCGCACTTATCTGTGATTGGCCATTTTGGATATTTCTCTGCTTACAGCAAACCTGCTTTGTCATAGTTATATTTTCATTCATTCCTATATGTATGGTAATACTGTATTTTTCAGTACAACTGTCATGGCTTAGTGGTTCAGTGCTTTGACTATGGTGCACAGTATCCCGGGTTCGATCCTTGCCATTGCTTTTTTATTTTACTACTGTCTAGACAGGCTAGTAGGTGTGTCTGTGTAAAGGCGACTTTGCTACAGCTTGCCCAACGTTGCCCGACGGTAAGCTGGTTGGCGCGCGGCGCAGCTCCTTGCAAATGTCTTACACTGGATAACGCGTTATTTAGCCATAAGCACTCATATTAAGCTGGGTAAAGCACTGCCCAGCTACGGGCACTCATATTGAGCTTGTTAAAGCGCTGCTCAGCTACGGGCACTCATATTAAGCTTGATAAAGCACTGCTCAGCTACGGGCACTCATATTAAGCTTGTTAAAGTGCTGCTCAGCTACGGGCACTCATATTAAGCTTGTTAAAGCGCTGCTCAGCTACGGGCACTCATATTAAGCTTGTTAAAGCGCTGCTCAGCTATGGGCAATTATGATCCTTTTTATATATACATAACATAGGTTTTGTTCAGAAATACATGGGCCATTTCATTACATTTTACTTAAATTAAATTTATATATATTGGGGAATTGTTTCATACTTATTTAAAGAAAAATGGTGGGGGATGTTGTGGGGCTCGAACCGTGACTACCTATTCTTTGAGCGACGTCTGTACCACTACGCTATTGCTACTTTGTTTAATTTGCATATGTAGATCTTATATGCTTTTTAATGTCATATCTGCTAACTGTGGTTGAGCGAAGGGCATACCCGCACAAATGAGCGCAAATGCGGGCAAACATTTTGGAAGTTATAAAAAAAAAGGAAACTGCTATTTTTACATTTTACATATTTTCAGTAGGGTTTAGTCTGTGGGGATGTGTGGTGTTGTGTTCCTTGACATTTCAGCGGACTCGCTCGTGGGTGTTTACTTTTAGGGGACTCTGACTCTTCTGGGGGTGTGTCCCTTTGCTGTACTTGGCAATCGGACATGGCCCCTACTTTCCTACATGGACCGTGTTAGACTTGGGTATGATTCAGCATGCCCTCATGAATATGCATGGCAAGCTGACATCATACCGTTCAACTGCAGCCTCCGAGTAAGACATATTAAGTCTTACACGGAGGTTTTGTGAATCCGGCCCAGAATAATTTATGTTTAGGACTTATATAAACAGAGACAGGCTGTGTGAATTGAGAAAATTACTTTAATTCAGTTATATGCCTGCTGGGGCAGATGGGTGGGTAGTGATATTGGAAAGTTTCTGTTTACCCCTCCATTCCTGAAAATATTTTGTGAGTTTATGATCAAAATAATTCTGGTTAAGTTTTAATTACTTTTGTTAAGATTGTACTGGAAGGCATAGGGTTCAGTCTGAGGTAGGTGAAATCCTGGGGAACCAGTGATCGTAACTTAGAACTGTAGCTTTACAGTGTAAATTTTAGTGAGTAAGGTACAGCTTGGGTATTACCCTGGATATCAGTGCTCATTTACTGTACATCTTCAAGGTCAGTTGCCCTTTATATAATAACTGGTACTAGTTATTGGATTTAAATGTTCATATTGTTGTCTTTCTCTTGTAAGTATTTGATGGCAGCAGAGTTGGATTTCAAACCTGCAGACCCTGTCAATCATCTTGGGAATGCAAGCATGCAGGTGACACCCAACCAGAGGAGCTGTCATTGGGTCAGTGGTGGGGTTTTGTGTCCTCTCCAGTATCAAGGCAATTACAACATTTCCCAAGAGACTCTAACCCTGCCTCTTGTGGATGACATAAGCACACATACCATCAATGGGCCTCCTTTATCCGCCCCATGTGTGTGTGTGTGTGTGTGTGTGTGTGTGTGTGTGTGTGTGTGTGTGTGTGTGTGTGTGTGTGTGTGCTACCACCCAAATGATTATCAGGCCAAGTGTCATCAACTTGGAATGGCTAAGTTCACATCTGCAGTTCTGGCTATTTTCAATGGCATGCAGGCATCGACGTACATAGTGGGTTTCAGCTAGCTGAAAAGATCTCTGCCTCCGGCAGGATAGGTGATCCAGCATCATCTGCTCATTCCCATCCTCTCCTGCCTGACTGTTATAGCTCCTGAGCTGCTATTCAAAGTTGGGTAATATGGGATGCCCCCCCCCCCGCGGCTTTAGCCCTCTTTGCCACAAAGCCAAACGACTTCTGATTTTTCATAGCAAACAACTGTTTATTTTGTTTAGCAACAAAGTTCAACATATGTAATTCAGAGTGACCTTTTCATAATCACAATACTATTACTTCACTGCAGATCTTTATGCAATGACCTTTTTATAATCACAGTGCTGCTTTCTTCCCACAGTTCTTCAGACAGTAGCCACTGTAGCTAATGAGAACGAGTGGAAGAGCAGTCATTTTTGTAAACTTCTGCACCTAAAAATATTATACAGTACTAAATCTTTGGTAGCCAGCATTGCTTCCATTATAAATATGACTTTAACTCAAAAAAATAAAAATCACTAGCCAAACAGAATGTTTCAAGCTGGCTTGCTAGCAACAAGTAGGCATTGAAGCATTGATGGAATGCAGCCCTTTTGTGGAAGCAGCTGTACTATAAGAAATGTAATGCATTCAGCACGGTCTTGTTCTACAAATCCGTATGCCGTTATTTCACAACAATGCACTTCTTTTTTTAAGATGTGTCTTCCTTTCATATTCTGTAAGGTTAAACATTTAACCACTCCAGTCTTACAGCAGGCATACAACTTGTGCACCCTAGCTACAGCTAATACAACTGAAGAAATATGTAAGTTATAAACAGAAATGCAACTTCCGTAAGTTCCCTTGCTTCCCTAGTTTTGCAATGACACAGCATAGTATCTCTTTACAGTTTTACTTTGTTTTGGTTAATAACTTAACAAAAACATTATAACCATTAGGAAGTAACCCACCCATACATTTAATATTTTCTAAGCATTTGTTTGAACATAATCCACAAAAATACCATCTGGATATCAGCATACAGTGGTCATAACATTAAAGCTATGAAAGTATTATGCTGGTTTTCAATATTTCCATTTGTATTTCTATTGCAAAAAAAGAAAAAAAAATACCAGTGCTTCATGTTAATAGTTTTATAGGTCTAGACCAATAGGAATGTACAAGATCTTGCCACAGTAAAATCTATTCAGATTGTTTTTTTTTTCTTTTGGCAAATGTGAGCAAGGAAATAAATGGAAATCTGGAATAAAAATAAAAGTGACGTGAATTTTCCAGAGTTACCAACTGTGTCTCAGTTTTGACAACTCACTTCATCTACATTATTGCTTCCACTTGAAGAATATTCCAGAAATGTAGGCTGTTTTATAGCATATTCTCCCGTTTTTCCGGAAGCCAAGTATTTCCAGCTCCATACAGTATTTTATTGCTTTGTTTGCTCACTTTTCTCCCGACAGTTGTTATTCAATGGCCCTTAGCCAGCCATTTTAAAGTATTCAAAAGCTTTCTGCCTACACTGAAGCAGGACATCTACTTAGAATGTCAGTGGCATGAGTCTGAGAATGATCTCTGGACATCAGATGGCTGGTCAGGATGGAATGTCTAAACATCTTGGTGATAGCTTCCCTACTCTGTGAAAGGGAACAGGAAACAGTGTTCTAGAACTTGCATACTAAATGTGCAAAAAAAAGTTCCACTCCCAACATGATGAGGAGCTGCTGTGGTTGATACTCTCTATCATATCTAATGTAGAGATGCCATAGTACTGCCATACCCTGAGTGGATGTAATGACTGCTACTCACAACCATTTCTGAAAGTTCCTGGCCTTGGCTCAAATTCACCCCCATGGAATGGAGGTAACAATTAATGAAGAAAAAGAGATACAATGCTGACCAGTACACAGCCTGCTTGGTAGTGAGACCCAATGGCATGACCAGACAAATGAGCCAGGTGAGTCTCTTCCATAATGTATACTGAGATCACCCCATAATTCATTTTCATTCACGTAAGTACAACATTATTTAGCTGTTTTCCTCACTCAAACATAGTACAAGCAGATAAGCAGTGTGTAAGTGTAAAATGTAAAATGAGAACCTACTAACATTCATTTACAATGCCGAACAAGCTCATTTTTGAATAATGCATGGAGAAGTTATGATGTAAGGAAGGAAAGTTAAAGATGAAAACATTATTCTTGTTCTTTGTTTTCCTCTGTGCTGGCCCTGGGCAATAGCTGAAAAGGGCTTTATGGGCAGTTCACCTATCCACTTAAATAACTAACTAACCAATGATACAATGAAAAAAAATAATAAGTAAACTGTTATCTTATTTATTCTTAATTATATGTATAGTTACAGCACACAAAAATGTGGTGGGCATTTTACTAAATAATACAGTGAATTACAGCATTGCAATTTCTGACAGTCTAAGTTTATAAAAGCACAACAAATGAAGACATTCTGTGTTTCATAAACCTCTTTCTCAAGCTTTACTCTCCCTGACTAACTGACTGACGCCATGGCTATGTAATACAATTTATTTTACTTTGTGGCAGCATTGTCACCATGAACACTTAAAACTACAGCAAAAGAATTCTCAATGTGTCAGATTTCAAAATGTGGGACAATGCTGCTGAGGGCTAATATAGCAATAATCCATGACTAGATGTGGGTAAATCAGCATTACTCACACCCAGCTGTGAGTTATTGCTATTATACAATGACATCATTTAAGAAAAAAATACTTATTTTTCTTAAATAATATCTTTGTATAACAGTGCCGGGTGTTCTTCCACATTGTTTCCGGATTCTGCCCTTTGATGATGTACTGTACATGTGTATGGAACTTACGTCCCAGGCTTACATGAAACATCACTACTTTAGAAAGCAAACAATGGAGAAAAGACTATCTCTGTTGCTATTTTTTTGAAAAAACAAACAAACATGTAACCTCTGGACAGTTTTGAGGTATGGGAGAAACAGGGAAAATACAAGGAAAATCAAGTATGTTTGTTTAGGTTGCAGAATGTACCTGATTTTCCTTGTATTTTCTCTGCTCTTATATGTACCTCTCGACCTTTTATTTGAAGAAATGTGGACAGAGAATAATTATGCATTGTCTGAAGGAAAGCAAGTCTGAAACTGAAATATCTGTCATTATTTAGTGACTTCATTTCTCAGTGCTTTATCAGAAAACCACACATTTTATGAGGAACAAAGTCACTAAATATGACACGCTTTTCAGTTTTAGACTCTTTCCTTCAGACTAATGCTTGTTTACAACATACCAAAAAAAAAAAAAAGTCTGGCCGATCAATGATACTTTAGCAGATGGACTTTTATTGTTGGTATATGTCCGATTTACAACAGCCACACTGGTTGGACTGATTAATCAGGGTGCTCGTTTTTCAATATTAATGGCCAGTCATTGTATAATACTAAGCATGAGGTCCAGGATACCACTGAAAAGCCTACCCCAATTTCCTGAAGCACTATCTGATTAAGTGACTTACTCAGAGTTACACAGTAGATGAAGAGACAGTGAAAGAATCACATGCTGGACTAGAAGAAACAGCTTATTAACAGGTCATTGCCATAACCCCCTGCACCAACTGCCACAGGAGACTACATGCTGGTACATAATTGTACTGATATATTGAGAGTACTACATATACTAATAGCATTCACAACTTCTCAGAGAACTGTGTTGTATAAAATAAATAATGCGAAAAGAAGTTGTTAGCATGGACTATATTTTATGTGAAACTTCCATATAAAACAATTGGCTCTTCTTTGCTTATAGCAAAACATAAAACGACGGCATGTAGAGAAGGTCTTATCAATTAGTTTTGGAACTACCTTACAGATAAAACCATTTGGGGGGTTTCACTAAATAACCACATAAAACAAGTCCAACTATGCAAGTGTTTAGGTTTATGACTAGCCCCTACATTATCATACAAAAATGTGGAAACTAGAGTTTTCCATGCAATCAGACAACTTGAGCTATGCTATAGGCATACTAAGTTACTTTCTTTTGAAGCCAGAAAAGTCTTAGGCACTAATTTTGTAGTTTGCAAACTAGAATATGAACTTTTGGTAGTTGCTGTTAATAGAGCATAAAAACTCCATATACTACTGATGGCAGTCAGTAAACTTTTTGATTTAAATCCTGTTTTGAACCTTTCAATCAATGATGCCTGTGCCTTTAAAAAGTCACACAACTCCCAGTTACAGCAAGAGCTGCTGTGATTTTTAGCCTGTCTAACTGTTAGAGTCCTACTTGCGGAATACTGTTCTCTCTTAGCCTAGCTCAGAGGCTGAGAACATCCTCCCTTAACTGCTCCTTATAGTCTTAAGACTTCAAGACCAAAGACATTAACCTTATCAACAGTGTCCTTTGTCCTCATTGCTGGATAAGCAACCTTTAATAAGATCCCACTGGCTCTCTGAAATTGGCTCCTTGCTCATATTAGGAATGAAGAGTTAAGCAGAATTTGGGGTCAGATTGTTTGAGCATTTAACTACAGCCTGCAAGTGCTGCTGTTGCAGATAAAATAGTTGAAAGGTATTTGATTTTGCCTGATCGTTCCTTTCTCACTGCTGACCCTCATCTATTATTCTAGGTATGTGGCAGCATGCCAAGTCTCCTATGATATTCTGGCCATACATTTGCTTTTATGAATTACTGTATTTATAAATATGAAGTTGTTCGAATCTATTAACATAGTATCTCCATGAATTATTGAATCCTTCATCACTCTTAATATAATGTGTTTTTGTATCTTCATGAATTACTGCATGCTTTATACCTTTAACAGATCATCTGGACAAAGCCTGTACTCCCATTCCACTGCAAAAAGCTGGAATTCCTTATCGCTTTCAATGAGATTGAATTCAAACCTCCCCACCTTTAAATAAACACTAAAGGAACTCCTGTCCAAACTTTCACTCTACTCTTGCACTAATCTGGGCTACACATTTAAAATTTACATGTATTATACCCTCCCTTTGCAATTCTAACCTACTTACTGATGTACTACATTGTATTCATATTCTTCCTATTTATATCTCTTGGCTGCTAATTCCTTATGTCTTTTCTAATCACTCCAGCCTATCCACCACACCATGAACATTCCCAACAATGATCGTATTTCGGCTATCATTCTCCACAACTTATCCATCTTCTCTCTTTCATTCTTCTTTCCTCTTCTTAATTTTATATCATCAAATAAATCAATACTGATTATTTTTCATAGAATCACTAACCTGAATATCCAATGTTTTTCATGCTATATTCATACATTCCAAATACCATTGTATTCTTTATTTATTACATGTTTTAATTTTTGTAAGTTTTAAATGTATCTGGAGCTTTTCTTCTTGGGCCTTCACTGAAAATAGGTATATTTTGCCCAGAGAGACTTTCCCAGTAAACAAATGCCAATAAATAAATAAATTAATAAATAAATGCATCAGTCTGTAACACCACATGCCCATATTGGGTCCTAGGGCAACCACACATCCTTAGCCTAAATAGTTCATCACCAGACAGTCCATTCAAATGGAGTACTCTATCCTTCTCTGTCTGTTAGAAGGAGATCGGATGTGCTCTTTTGGCCTTCTAGATGCCTGCCTTCAAAGAAAGATCATCGGAGACTCCAGGAGGTGTCTACACATCCATGTGGGATCCCACTATAATTAGTTCCAGACAAGACAATTCTATTCAATGTAGCTATCGCCCTCCCCCAGGTGTTCACTGAATGTAAGTCTTTAGCTGCAATGAACCAGAGCCTGCAGAAATCACCTCCTTCCCTGGGCACCTACTTCTGAGCTCCTCTTATATAAAGCAGTCTGTTTTCTACACAGGAGTCTCTACTGAGTTTCTTCCAGTGTTTGTAAATCACAGTGAATAATGCAAAGATGAAAATGAAGCCCATCAGTAAAGTAAGCAGAGGGCTTTCTGTGTGTGTGTGTGTGTGTGTGTGTGTGTGTGTGTGTGTGTGTGTGTGTGTGTGTGTGTGTGTGAGAGTGCATGCACATATTTATAACTTGACTTTAATCATCATGCTGTGGATTTCCTAGCTGAAATGATGGAACAACTATATCAAAAATGCATCACCAAAAAACAGCCAATCTTCTAAAACAAAATATGGAATGTCCAAGTAGAAAATACAACCACCAGAGCTCTAGTAAAAATGTATAATTTAATCAAAGGTAAGTGCTTTTGTTTAAGACTTCATCAGACCATAAACTACACAAATAGCAAACATATATACATTCCTATTAACTAATAAACCTATCACGGCATTATTTCAAACAAAGTCCCAACTGCAATTAATTAATGAATCAGCCTCCTTAATTTCAAATGGGGTTTTAAAGAAACATTTAAATCAAAACCTTTATCTGCTTGCAAGGTTAAAATCCACCTCAGTTCCTCATTCTCTATTCTGTTCTATTCTGTATACTACCTCCCTTGTTATTCTCATATATGGTGCGTAGTACCATAAACTCAAATTGATGTCCTTCTATTTGTTTAGCATGTTTATTCAAAGCATTTGTTGGCACATCTTTCCTTATATCACCTACATGTTCAAGCAACCTGTCTTTTAATCTCCTGCTGGTCATACCTACATAGAAACAGGGACATTTTTTACAGGTTGCCATACTATCAAGGCTGATTCATTAATTAACTGTAGTTGGGAGTTTGTTTGAAATAATGCCGTGATAGGTTTATCAGTTAATTGGAATGTGTATATAATGTTTGGTGTTATTTGTGTATGGTCTGATGACATGTTAAATGAAAGAGCTTACCTTTGATTAAATTATAAATTTCTACTACAGCTCTGGGGGTCATATTTTCTACTTGGACGCTCCATGAAATGATAAAACACTTAAGGGAAAACAGAACACCTTTCTACCCAGAGGCTCTTGTTTGTCTAGTGACATAACATCAGCACAATATGCTGGTGCTCATGGTTTTGAGTCCCAAAATAAAATTAAATATTATCCTTTCACTGCTATGATTTGGGCAGTGCCTAGGCAGATGTCTTTCTCAGTATTTGTGTGTGTCTGTTTGTAATTTGACCTTAATCACAATACTGCGGGTTTCCTAGCTGAAAAGACAAAGTTCTTATGAGAAAACTCAGTGCCTATCTGATGGAACTCAGAAAGACTCTGCACAGAAGTTCTTGTTGGTTCAGGAGCAGTGATGCCAGCAAGGTTTGTTGGAGGTCATGGGTTTGAGTCCCAAATGAGAGTTCATATTATATTTTTACTGTTATTATTCTTACAGTACATTTTCAGAAGGTTTTCTCTGTTTTGTGTGTGTGTGTGTGTGTGTGTGTGTGTGTGTGTGTGTGTGTGTGTGTGTGTGTGTGTGTGTGTGTGTGTGTGTGCGCGTGTGTGTGTATGTGTATGTGTGTGTGTGTGTTACATTCACTGGGGTCCAGACTAAACAGTATCCTGAAAGGCACTATCCCCCTGGATAGGAGCCTTCTCTTAAATAATGTGGTGATGTAGATCATTCAAACTCACTCAGATCCAGCCTCACATTGGCCTTAAAGCCTTGAGACTCACAGCAGCAACTATGTTCATGGTTTGGAATGTCAGAATTTTATGAGAGTTCTTCAGAGGTCCTTAAAATTTAGTGGTCTCAGCTGACAGATTCCATGATATTGTACATAAAGATCTTCAACACTTGTAAGTCTCAGCTGCAATAGTAGATTCATAAACCAAACTTAACACTGGGCAACCATTTCCTAGTCCCCCCTTATAGAGGTTGGCAGCACTAATGATTTTCTTGTAGGGTATAGGAAGCATTGTTGGGAGCAGATGGCCCAAGGAATATGGTCAAAGACAAGAGGCTAATCAGCTTGCCAGCATTTTGGAAATTATGGCAGTTCTTCCTCATTACAAGCCTTTCAGGATGCCCTACCTCAAGGTGCCATTGTTATCCACACCAGTAATATGGCCGTGATTTATTCCATGCATTAACAGGGAGAAAGGATATCCTAGTTCCATTTCCAAAAAGAAGAGATAGTATGGGAACAGGCTGCATCTATAAACTGCTTTTAGACTGACAGCCATAGTGGGGAAGCCATTTCTTTAGCAGACAGATTTAGTATTGCTCACATGAGTGGTCCCTCAGCTCATAAGTGGTAAGGAAGATTTTTTTTGCCGCTAGGAGAAGCTTTACTGGGACCTATGTATGCCCCTAACAAAGCCAAATACAGAACTTCTTTTCCTTCATCCCTTCTCCACAGAAACATTCTAGGGATGGTCTCATTGAGAAATAGCCTCCAGGATTCCTCTGTGTTTCCCCAACTTTCTCTTATTCCAAAATCCAGTCAGAAAAATGGGCAAGTAGAAAGTAATTTTTCTATCCCTGTATTTCCCTAGACACGTCTGAGTCCTTCAGCTTTCATCTCATCTTCTGCAGCAGCCACTGCATTTGAAACCCTTACGAACCCTTCTGAACCATCCATTTTCCAAGTCTCGCTTGGACTTTCACTCCTTCTAATGATGTAGTTACTCCAATTCCATTAATGACCAAGCACCCTTTATACCCTTTGACCATGGTCCAAGCTCTAACTTCTACCCAGAAGTCTAATACTAAAAAAAATGCAGGACCAAATGGACACGTATCTCTATATGGACTATTTCTAAAGGTTTATATCATTTCACTGTTCCAGTATCAACAATTTCAGACTGCCTTTTGCAGATCTTTGACACTGGATTAAGCTATTCTTCAGTTTAAATACTCTCAGCAGCAATATCAGATTTTCATCAAGGTTCTAACTCATTGTCATTGGCATCCTTGAAAAATTGCATGGCCTTTCTCAGAGATTACTTTCTTACCCTTTCTCTTGTAAATCATGTTCTTCCTACAGATTTATATCTTATTTTAGAGAAACCAAGCCATTCTTGTAAATCAGCTGCAATGAAAAGCTTAATGTTTTATGCTGAAAAACTCATTTTCATATGGCTATTACATTCACCAGATTTACTGCTGTATATCTCCTTTTCTGAAAAGAAACTGAGTGCTAATGTTTCTGACATTACTTTGTCCAGATGATTGACTGACCATACTATTTTTTGCTACAATAAATACAATAAACCTTTGCCTTCTACACCTACAGCTAATTCAACCAGGGCAATAGATACACTTCAAGCATTTGTTCAAGAATTCTTCCTTGTATGGTGATTGTAAGGCAGCTGCATACTTTTGCAGGATTTTGCAAACTTTGATGCCATCTCAAGATCTAGATCACCATTCAGGGCCACATTTATTAGATTTATGTTTTCTTGAAGATGACTATCCAGGAGGATATGTTTGAAATTCTGTCCTGTTGGTTGATGACGCTAGATCTCCCAAACCATGATTCAAAGGTTATGTACTTACGTTCTCGAAGAGAAGATTGAATCATCTTTGCCACATTCTCTCCTTCCTTCTTTTCTCAGTGCGGACTGTTCTAAAGGAATTTTAATGTTTTATTCTCATTTATGATTTGCCTTAGATGGTATAACAGATTTCTAGAACAGAAGCTAGTAGACAAGCTGACAGTGCACTATGGGTAAACGTGTAGGTTCTTTTAGCTTGGGAAAGTTGGTAGAAAATGACAGACCTGCACATCCAGATGTTACACTATGGTAAATATATAATTTTCATTTACTAGTAATATAATGCAGCTATTTAGGCAATTCACACAAACTCAAATTCTGGCTGAAACTTTTGCTTTTCTTTTATGTCATAAATCAGCTATAAAATGTATGTTTTGTACTGTATTTATGTTCTTATTAACGGTTCTTTAAATTTATCTCATCAGCATTTAAATCTTGTAGAGTAGGAGAAACTGTATAATTTATTAATGAAAGCCCTAATTTATTAAGTGGGTGTACACCTAAAGCAGATATTTGAACCCTTGGTATATTTGAAATACATTTAAAAAAATAACATAGCAGAAATAAATTGACAATGACAGTTCATGTTTTAATAAGGAAAGGTGCCACTATTGTAAGAAAAAAGGATGCAGCTCTCAAGAGAGCTATAACTAGAGTGAAATAAATGGTAAGGCTGAAAACTACTTATATTGACAATGAACTGTCCTTTTATCATCACATATACATCATTGTAAGGAAGTCCTTTTTCATCCCACAGCTTATTTGCCAATGTATGACATCCAGATCGGGGGATGTAGCCATTGCTCTGTACTCATTAGGTTGATCATTGAGTATAATGCACCTTTCTGTATGTACTTATCCAAACACTTGTCACAAGTGGAATGACCACAATACTTTCTCAGTAAGAAAATTATGGGCATAAATAATAAAAATTTGTGGACCATCTCAAAGTCTTGTCCCTCCTCTCCATATCATATAGACTGCTGAGAGCTGACTACACATAAATCCTCAACAGACCCTTTTCTGCAGACTTATTACACATTCACAAGTCCAGTGGTGGTAAAAGCATAAGCACCCACTCAAGGGATCTAAATCTCCTTTGCAACATAAGCAGAACATGCTAGAAGGATAGGTTTGTATCGCAGAGAATACTGATTCTATGGAACCATCTTCCCCTCCACATATGTCAAAGTACTTCTCTTACTCTCTTCAAATATAATTTGAATGAATGTACGGGTAACTACAAATTTACCCTGAGCAACATGTAAATGTCCTGACGTCCTTCTTCTGCCCATCTCTAGGTTTTTGTACACAAAATATAAGGGCTAAAAACTTCAATGGGAATGTAAGGCCTGGGTTCTTAAGATAAATCAACAGCCTAGTAACTACCTATGAACCTATTAACCTATGAAGCAGACAATGCAGTTGCCATGGCAGCAAATGGGGGAAGTCAAAAAGCTGAAGACTGAGAAAGAATTGAAAATAACTGAAAAGGCTAACAGATTCAAATATTATGAAGAGCTGGTTAAGAAGGGAAGTCTGAATGAGGAGGTCAAAGCTAAAATCAAAGGTGCTGCAGCTAGGTGGCACAGAGTGTCAGTGGTAATGTGTGTGACAGAAGAATGTGGAATAAGCTGGAAAGTAAGCTGTTCAAAATGGTGGTGTGACTATTAATTATGTATGGCACAGAAGCCTGGGCAGTTAACGCATAGCAGTTTTGGAGGCTAGAGGTGATGGAGATGAAGAGCTTGAACTGGAAGGTAGAATGCACACTGCAGGACATACAAAGAAATGAGTGCATCAGAGCAGAATCTGAAGTAGAGCTAATTGCAGAAACATTCAAAGAGCACAGATTATAGTGGTTCAGGCACACATGTAATAAAGTAGAAGATGATTTGATGAAGAAGATTTGGGAAAGAAAGGAAGAACACAGCAGGAAATGCAAATGTTCAGCCAAGAGATAGACAGATTCTCTGAGGAAAAAGCCTATGACAGTCAAATATGACTGTTAAAGAAGGCAGAACAGTAGAAGTGAATTGAGATAGAGATAGAAACAGTTGACAGAACACCCCAACCCCATATAAAAATGTGAAAAAGCAGTTGTTGGTAATGATGATGAGTTGTCTGTTATTCATTTATTTACTGTTTTGCAAAGTAAGATTACTGAACTGATTTGTATGTGAAAAATGAAAATGTAAAGGTGAAATTCAAATTATGAAATACTACAAAATTGCTATAAATATTGTTAGGTTAATTCTTCTTAGCTATTACTAGCAAACTGTAATCATAAAGCTGGAGTATTTTTTTAAGTTTTAAAATTTTTGGTAGCAAGACGAATGTACTAGACCCCACAGTCCATTTTCAGGCATGATCCACATAGAAACATAATCATAACAGATCTCTAATATAAGATAAACAAGTCATATTAGCACTAAGTATCCATTACATAGTGAAAACATGACATTATTATTTATTTGTTTTTATTTATTTACGTTTGTTTACTGGGAAATTCCAATTGGACACAGGTCCATTTTCAGCGGAGGCCCGGGGAGAAAAGCTCCGAACAAGCAAAAACGATTAATTAGTAATAATCAAGTAAATTATGTAGCACACATGAACAGCAGGAATGTATGAGGATCCAGTGAGGAACCAAGAAGTAGCAAGATGCATGGAAGAGTACAAATACATTTGGAAATGACTATGTAAAAATAAGATGATATAGAATGTTCTGTATTATAACGTAATTTAGTAGTTTAGATAAAAGTTAGGAATAAACACTTACAACTTCTGTTTAATTTGACAGTTCTAGCTGAGTGCACTAACAGATAAATGTCATATAAGCAGGAGGGGAGAGAGTAAATAGAAGAAGGGGGGACAAGTAATGGTCTGTTTATGGTGGGAAAAGTGGGAAAAAAGGTGGGGGGGGTGGGAGGAGAGGAGAAGAGAATCTTAGTCAGGACTGGAGCAAAGACATAACCAGTGGCTATTACTAGACTGTCATATTCTGATACAAGCTTCTAATGCTGTTACCAAATGCTTGTATAATTGGGAAACAGAATTTATGATACAGGAAGACTGCAAAATTAAGCTAATAAAAGCATATGTTACTTTTGAATTAATTAATGTACAATTTTCATGAATGATAATTTTGCAAGCAGTTTTTGTTTTGATACATTTTTAGATGTCTTCACATTGTCTTTGATTGCCTTAAATATGGTTATGTTAATTGCAGCCACTGTTTCTCTGTTTCATAAAGGTATCAAAGAACTAAGCTACTAAATGCGCTCATTAAGTGAGTGTTTTCTGTATTCCTTCTGTTACATATTGCTGATTTTTTTTCCTTCAGAAGTACTCTTGTTTTGAAAATAGATGTGGATGTTACCAATTTACGCAGTAGGTGGCAGTAAAACACAATCTTCAAACCTCATATGATTTTTTTTCTTATTCTTGACTGATTTACCTTGTTATTCTTCCAAGACTGCTTAGCATGTTGTGAAAATATTTTTCCTCCATGAACTGTTAAGAATTAATTTTTACAGTTGTACAGGCAATTTGATATGCTTAAGACGAAAACATTTCTTAAACCCAATATAGCACAAACTCAACAAATGCTTGTCTTTTTCAGAAATCAATACCTGTTGCTAAACTGAATAAAGTAAAATAGTTTAGATAATAAAGTAACTTAGCCAAAATGAATAGTTGTATCAAAACAGGTTACTTTATTGTATTTATACTGAATGTGTCAGTGAGCTGGACTAGAAACGGCCTTTTATAGCTATTACCTAGCTACAATAATAAAATTTGAAAGTTGTTTATAGCAAATACAGTAAAGCATAAGGTTACATTAAAAACATGCCAAATGCCAGAAGAAGTCCAAGGAATATAAAGATCAAAGCCATGGTAAACAATAATCAAATGGAAATAATAGTGCAGCAGAATGTAAATGTTTCACTCAGCACTTTTAGACTCAACATAATCTACAAGTTCAATGCTACAGATTTCAAATTTGCCTGAAATTCAGTAAGATAGAAATAACCCAAGAGTGGAAACATCACTTCAGTCTGCAAGGGGAATGCAATGGTTTATGGGTAATCTAATGCTGATAGATGTCTGGCAAGTCATGCACCTACTAGCCACAATTTTATTTATTTTATTTTCAATCCATCAAATTCAACTCCAGCAGACTGGAATATTGCTTATTATACAATGACCCCCCATTAATATTCCAAAAAGTGCATGCTGATTGCTCAGCGTGCACATTGTAAATCAGACTTATACTAATGGAAAAAGGACCGGTCGCCCGGACTTTTCCCATTAGTATGTCTTTTTTTTTTTTCTTACAGCAACGGAGAAAGCAAGATCTCCGTTGCTTTTTAGAAAGTGTCTCGCTATGTTAAAGGAGTTTAACATAGTGAGACAGCTTTAAAAAAAGCAACGGAGAAAGTAAGATATTCGTTGCCTTTTTTTAAGCTGTCTTGCTATGTTAAACTCCTTTAACATAGCAAGACACTTTCTAAAAAGCAACGGAGATCTTGCTTTCTCTGTTGCTTCCACCAACAGCTCTGATGTACTGCGTAAGTGTATGCATGAGCAGTACATCAGAACTGCCGCAGAATACCGGACAGCTGCAGAAGGGTAGCAAGGAGGCATTATACAATGCCATTATTTAAGAAAACTATGTATTTTTTTTTCTTAAATAATGTTATTGTATAATAGCAATAACCCACTTCTGGGTGTGGGTAATGCTGGATTTACCCACGGTTGTCTTTGTTTGGCCACTCGGGCTTCGCCCTTGGGACCAAACCACGCCAACTGTGGGTAAATCCAGCATTACCCACACCCAGGCATGGGTTATTGCTTAAGTATCCTCCACAGGATTCTTCTCTGTAACTGAAGCAGAAATAATTCCTACTCCAGTGACAGACCAGAAAGCAGTCAAGACTGTGGTAGAAGCAATAGAAGATGTAAAGGGAAGCAGAGCCTGGAAAATGTCCCTCATCCTTTAGTCAGATAAGGCACTTTGGATACTAAGATACAAGGTTAAGGAGTACACAGAGAGAACCTAGCAAGGAGTTGTCCAGTGTACCCATGGGACCTGCTGAAGCCTGTGCATAGTCAACATTAACCAAACAGGGAATTCAATGCAAAGTCACGTATATCTGGATGAAGTCTTTAGGAAGGAAGAGTGCTAAATAAACTTTACATTTTGGTGATTAAGTCCCATGCCATTGCTGAGTTTAAACTTTTATTTGTTTAAAAATATGTAAAGTTGTCTTTCAATGGCAAACAAATGAGGCAATACATACAGAGGTGTGATGAGGTACAGGGAGAAATAAGATGTTACATTACTTACAAAAGGGCTCTCTTCATGCTCCATGAGCTACTGAGGCAGGTATCACAACTGTACTTAAAGAGGGTATTGGCTTCCACCCCAAAAATAGACCAACCTTTCAAGTTCCTTTCATAGTTCCAGGGAAAAAACCAGGGAAACATTTGTTTATATACTAAAGCAAAGGAACTGCTTTGCTGTTATTACAGCCCCAAAGTCTAAGAGCATTGGCAGGAAAATATAAAGAACTGGAGATGTTATGGGGGAATTTACTACTTTTGTCCAAATGCGGTATACAGATTTAGTGCCTGAAGACAGCCATGATTTGGAAATGTGAATGAGTTTCTGGAGGAATGCAAGCTTCCTACTGTAACACGTGAGTAGACCAACCAGCTAGCTTTCCCTTATCAATGCTAATGAGGTCATTGGGCCAATTAAATCTTCCTCAAAAGGTAGAATCCAGAGCCACATGACCTGACTGCTGAATTGTACCAAGCATTTGTGCAGCACCTAAAAGGTCCACCTTAGGTATTTTTAACTCCTATGTAGCAGAAAAATCAACGAATGCTTCATCCTTCCCCTCATCAGTCACTTTGTTACTCAAACTAGGAAGGGGCACAACTAAATCTTCTCATCACAGGCCCTTTTCCTGTATTAATGTCAATGTCCAGTTGTATGTGAGAAACTACTCTGACAGAAAGAATACAGTATTCTCCTTGGTTTGTTTCTACCCATATAAGTTGGATTTATCCCAGGTAGTCCAAGTGTGGGCCACGAATGCACACTTAACCTCTTCACACAGGGTTTAAACAGAGGGTGGCAGCCACTTATAGCAAAAACCAAGCAAAACAGATGAAGGCAATGAATAACTAAACACCAGAAAATACATGAACTGAAAACCAAAAGCCAATATTGAGGACAACAATATTTTAAATCAATAAATTCAACAAAAAGTTGAATTCAAATTTGTTTCAAGATGTTGAGATTTTTTTCAAAACGAAAACAAATTGCATGTTGAGTTCCTTTGTTGAATTTCAATAATCAATCTTGTCCTGTTGGTTCAAGTAGCTTCCTTTTGTGGTGTTTAGGCAATTTCGTTTGGTTATTAGCCACTTATAGCAACAATGTCTGGCCTTAACAAGGCATTCAACTCCATTAATTGGGGGTTCCTGTAGACAGTAATAGAAGTAATGAGATTTCACTATCATATATCAATTCTGCAGAGTTTATACTCTGGGCATTTTGCAACAGTCCTGGTTAACAACAAGATCACTTTTCCCTTTATGCTGTTTAAAGGCACTAAGCAGGACTGGCAGCTCTCCCCACATTTTGATGCAACAGCTGAATCTTTAAACAGAGCTTTACATGAAAGGAATATGAAAGGTTGGTCTATTTTTGGGGTGGAAGTTAAAGCCCTTTACTTTGCTGATGACTGCCTGATTCTCATGCAAAACTTGCGTGCATGTTCCATAGGTAGTCTCTTTGTTAACTCATTTTGAAATGATATCCCAAAATCTAGACATACTGTTGCACATACAATAAGACATAATGGTTAATAACAATTTATAAATAATATGGAGGAAGTTCTGTGTCTGGGCCATAGCTGCAACTGGTTAACGCTATTTTGAATGGGTAGAATTGTAGCAGTGAAGATGTGACTGTAGAGATTCTTCTTGTACAGATATCTTTATATACCCAATATTAGTAAGTGGCTTAGGATAATGGAAGCTGTCTGCTTTCATTTGCAAAGAAGAGGGTGCTCTCATGTGGGGGACTTGACACTATGTCAGTGTTGGGCTTAGGTAAAACAGACTGGAGTAAATACACTAGAGATTGTTTGTTGGCTCAGTTGTTTGTTCATAATAAGTGGACTTCCTCACTCTTGGCTCAAATAGAAGCAAATATTTGAATGAGCCTCATTCACTTACTGGCATAGTTATAGGCTGGTATAGAAATAAAGCTGACAAAGCTTGTTCAGGGATAGTATTCTTTATGTGAAATGCTCCACACCTAAGAGAATTATATAAAATAATCAGCCCAGATTCTATCCTGAAATCAGCTACCCCTTATAGGGATTCTTAACAATAAAACTGGAAGACTCAGATGGATATAAGAGAATATGAGGAGTCTGGGGATACTATGTGTAGAAGACCTAATTTAATTAAAAAAGAAATTGTTGTAGAATTCTGGCTTCCCTTTACCATCTACATAGTAAATGAGATGCTTTAGCTTAAGATGTGCTCTTATGAGAACAGGATATAAAACGATACTGCAACTTCCCTGCCCACCCCTCCTAGAAGCTATTAAGTCTAAAATACAGCTGGCAGGAATAACTCCTAGTATGAAGACAATCCCTACAGCTGGTGTTGTAAATAGTTTACTATCAGGAAGTGCAAACAGGCAGCTGTGGCAGCAAGCAGCCAGGGAATGCATTTAGTGGCAAAACTGAGAAGATGGTCAGTACTATATGAGAAGACATTTTATAGGGGCTGTTATGCTCAAAAATAACTTCATAAAACAGCAGAATAGAATGATCTTTATTGCAAAGAACACACATACGTGGAAGACTAAACAATCAAGGTATTTTCTCCTTAAACAAGGCAACTGTAATCATTTTATATTGTAAACACTTTTGAGCAAACATTTTGTTATCTATCAGACTATAGCCACTGACCATCTAAAACTAAACACTTTTGTATTGTTTTGCTTACTAAGAATCTGGAGATCCCTTATCTGTGCCTTTCCTTATTAGGCACAAGTTCCAGTCTTCCACATTGGAACTATTCACATCAGCACTGTCCATACTGACACTTAGAAAAATACCAAGATGGTGAAAGAAAATGCAATACAGGTCTAAATTATCAGGATCCATCTTGAAATAACATAGATTCCACTTCTAAAGAATGAATATTATATAAAACACTAAACATTTTCCCTTTTCCACTTTTACCTTCTCAATTCCTAATTTTATGCTGTGAAGCATCATTCAAATGAGATATTTCTTAAAGAGTGGACAATAACAGTAAGTTGTCAGATAGGTAGACACTTTTTTACATGCAACAAAACATTCTTCACATGAAGTTTACATTTGACCTTGACATGCAGATGCTTAGCAAAAATGGTTTTGTGAGCAATAATCTTGCTTATGTTTAGATGGAATAAAATGACAGTTTGAATATTTTTCAGTTTCAGTCTCTCTCCCAAATTATCATACATTAATTCAAGATTTTCATAACATACTTTCCTCATTTTTCCCATCATGATTTTCTTCAATTGAGGTCAGTGGCACATTTTCATAATATTTTTAATATACACATTTTGTAATTTAATGCTTTTTCTAAATTCAAGAAGTTTCATGGTCAACATTTTGCACATAAGTAAAATAATGATTAAAAGTATTGTAATGATGGCAATAAGCATGAACAATGTTAAAATCCTCCCCAACAAGAGAAAATGTTTGTCAACCATGCCCATTGGGAGCTATCGTATTATTTAGCCTAATTTTTAAATGACTCCAAATGGCATGTTCATTATTGGGAATGAATGAGTAGCATTCCATTTGGATGAGTGCACATATACCTCCCTTATAAGCAAGGGTGAAGTTGAGTGTCATATGGTTTTGCAGCACTACACTATGCATGACAGTCATTTCAATGGTAACTGATTAACTGATTCAAAAGTTGCATTTCTCAATATTTCTAATAATTTAGACAGTTAGTTTTTGCAGTTCCCATATTGATTTTACTGCATAAGCAAGCAAAATACCCTTTCCTGAGATAATGCAATCACCTAAGTCCATCTGAGACATTCCTTTGAATACAGTCTTTTCTATTCTTTGATGATAATCTCAGAAAGCATCTACCTTCCTGACTGGATTTTTAATGTCTTTTGCCTCCCTCTTTCAGTGAACATTGTGAGTTTTCCCTCTGGGTAAAGTCATTGTGTATCAGACAGCTGAAATAACATGACCAATCTAGCAACATCCTCACCAGTCTGTTGGTAATCATCTATAAGCTTGGTTTCCACATATATAGTAAAACTCATACAACATAGCCATACCCTGCCTTCTAACCCTATTATATATTATATTATACATTCTCTGGGTAATATTACAGTTGCTCCAAACAACAGGAAGCGTTCCATTTTTAACATGACAAGTATGTCCCTTCACAGTCACTGATAATTGTAGGGGAACCATTCTAAAGGGGATAACATTATGCCAAGAATTATGTCTGCCTTTTCTGTTTTTGGTCAAAAAGATTATACCAAATGCTGCTTATATTTATTTCTCTGTTGCTTGTGTTGGAAACAATGGAATACCCCAATCGTATGCAGCTGGTATATGTGCACACACCCAACTGGCATTCATTGTCATGGCATAAATATATAATGCAGCAGGAAAAAGTATTAAACTTAGGATGACAGTCTGCTGTTGTTTGAGCAATTTTAACTAAATGCTTATTTCTGTTTTTAACTAAATGCTTATCTCTGATAAAAAATTGTTCATTACATTCCATTGGCTTTTGATGAAAGAAGAAAATGCAATAGAAAGATGTTTATAATTCATAAAATATCATTTTCTGAACAAACTCCACACTAGCACTGGGTCTTGAACTGGTTGAAGTCTTATTATCAATGCTTGGTCACCTGACTCAGTGCCTAAATCCTAGGCTGATTCCTATTCCTTGTCCATTGTAGCTGATGTTGCTGGATCACTAGCCCTCACTTTATCGATGATTTTATTTATTTATTTATTTACATTTGTTGACCGGGAGTGTCCGACTGGATGTAGGTCCATTTTCAGCGGAGGTCCGGGGAGAAAAGCTCCACAGTTAAAATATACAGACAGTAGTTACATTGGATTTACATAGCAATTAACAATTTGATTAACATAGCAATTAATTACAAACATAGTTACAGATGAAGAACATAGTACATCAGTAGACAACTAGAATCTTTATCTGTGAAGTACATAACAGACATTAACAATTGTTACAATAAGAAGTTCCTGCTGTATAATAAGTAGTAGGCTTATAAGCATCCTAGCTTGCTATAATCAAGGTAATTAGTGGGGTGGAAAGAAAGGTAGTGGTTGGATGGGGTGGATGATATTACAGTGGGAGCTGCAAGGGCATAGCCAGCATGTTTTTAGGTGTGCTTTTAGTAAAGTTTTGAAGTGGGTGCATTATGGTACGGAGGTAATTGTGGGTGAGAGGGAGTTCCATAATTTGGCTATGGCATAAGAGAATAGTGCTTCATCAGCAGAGTTATTGGCTTTAGTGATCTGCAAGTGATTTTTGTTGCTGGATCTTAGTGGTCTGGTGCTGCAATAGGATTGAAGTAGATTCTGGAGGGATGGGACATTTAGTGGATGGTTTACTAGTTTGTGGGTGAGTGAGAGTTGATACCATTGAAGGAAGTGAGGGAGTTCAAGCCAGCCCAGTTCAGCAAGTGAGAGACAGTGCTGACTACGGTAGGATGCACCTATGGCGAATTTGGCAATTTTGTTGTAGCAGGTCTCTAGCTTGTTTAGATCGCATAGCCTTAGGTTGGTATATATTGGAGAGGCATAAAGTAGGGTGGAGATAAGGTGGGAATTTGCTACTGAAATCTTTGCTGCTTTGGTGAGAAGTTGCTTATTTCTGTATAATGCTACTAGTTTTTTGTGGACTTTTTTTATGGTCATGGATATGTGAATGTCAAATTTTAGTTTATTGTCTATTTCCACTCCTAGCAATTTGGTGTATTCTGTTGGGTGTATAGTGGTGTTGTCTTTTGCTATGATGTTAAAGTGAGAGTTCTTTTGAGTATGTTTGGTGGTTGGAAGATGAGTAGTTTAGTTTTGTTTGGGTTGAGTATTAACTGGGCATTGGATAACCAAGTTTCAACAGAGGAAAAGGCTTCCTGTGTGACTTTTTGCAGTTTGGGTAGGGACTGGGCTGAGCAGATGATGGTTGAGTCATCTCTGTATTGTATGAGTGTGCCATGTTTGGTGGCAGAGGCTAGATTATTGGTGAAAATAGAGAAGAGTAGGGGTCCAAGGATGGATCCTTGGGGAACCCCTATAGAGACAGGTAGTTGGGGAGATATGTCATTCTGCCATACAACAGATTGTTGGTGGTCAGACAGGTAACTCTGAAACCAGTTGGTGACTGATTGAGAGAAGGATAGGTTATTGAGGACAGAGATGAGTTGTTTGTGTGGGACCATGTCAAATGCTTTAGATAGGTCTAGGAAAGTAGCAGAGGAAATGCATCTGAATTACAAGGCCTCATTTCCAGACACATGGGTCTCCCTGTTTTTTTTCTTGTACGGTATGTGATGGCTTATCATCAGTAATGGGTGGAATTACATTGTTGCTATCTTGCCAACATTCTTCACTATGGAGGGCTTTCTTGACATGTCAAACATGAATAGTAGTAAGCAATCCTTCGCACTGAACTGCTATAGCTGTTGTAAGAAGAATCAGGTAGGGTACTTTCCATGTTGGCTGAAGGGCATGTTGCCAGGAAAAGGATCTAACAAACACAAAGTCTCCTCGGACAACAAACCAGCCCACCAAATACCTTACTATTCTGAGAAAATCCCTGCTCTGACCAGTCTTCTAAACTTCTATAACTCAAATAGATAGCTATGATCCAGTAATAAAGTTCTGATTAATACAATCCCATGTAAAAACAGCTCTGGTGAATCTCTCTTCCCCAGTGAAGTCGCTAAAACATGGAACACTCTACCTCCTGACCTCAGATTACAAAACTGTACTTCCACTTTCAAAAACCTCCTTAAATCATACTTTTACACTAATCATCTTTGTAACTGCTATGCACCCCCCTGAAGCCTCACCCCAGTGCAAGACTTTATTCCCTTATGCCTCAGGTTTTTACTGCTACTTTTCTCTTCTAAAACTCACTGTACATATTGTATGTAATACTAATTAATAAAAGCCTTGTATACTGTGCTCTAAACTTGCTCATCGTTATTTTGAACATATTGTATCCACTATGTAAAGCATGTTTCTGTGTTGTTATTGACTTTTATTCACTATGTAACCTACATTTTTCACTTTGTATCCAATATGATTGTACTGTATGGATAGGGTTACTACCTGTCCCACTTTACGAGGGACAGTCCCTCTTTGGGCAGTTGTGTCCTGCAAAAAAATAGAAAAATGACAAATGTCCTGAGATTTTAGCACAAAAGATTTCCTATATTTTCTTTAATAGTTGCATAAAACAGTTATTTCATATCTGAAACACCTACATGTTATAAGAAACAGAATAAGAAACTAAAATGCTACAAGAATAAGATTTTATTTAGGCTAAAAAGTGAAGTTCTGTCCTTTGTACTAGCCATGGGTATGTTTTACCCTGCAAAATCTGATGTTTCTACAAAAAATGTCCCACTTTGGGCATTTGAAAAGGCAGCAACCCTATGCATGGAGCTTTTCTCCCCAGGACTCCGCTGAAAAGGGACACCAGTTGTCCAGTCGGGCTATCCTGGTAAATAAATGTTCAATAAATAAATAAAATAAATTATGGCAGGAGGTGGGAATAGGCTACTGCTGAATGGAAATAACTTGTGAATGAATACCCACAAAATTGAAACAAGAGACTTGCAATAAAGAAAAATAGATTCATCAACATTTTTTTAACTCCAAATTATTTGGCAATGGTGCTGCAATCATTCTTGTGGGTCTTCCTATAAGAATTTCATGGAGAAAGTAATTTCTAGGAGGAATAACTGCACTTTTTCTTCTTTTGGCTGCTCCCGTTAGGAGTCGCCACAGCAGATCAACTGTTTCCATTTCTTCCTGTCCTCTGCATCTTGCTCTGTCACACCAAACACCTGCATGTCCTCTCTCACCACATCCATAAACCTTATCTTAGGCCTTCCTCTTTTCCTGTTACCTAGAAATAACTGCACTACGAATGCTAAATAAAACAAAGGGCAATGCTTCTCACCAGTTTTCTCACATGATTTTGCAATTCTATTTTTTTAAGTCTGATTCATTATTTCAGTTCCTGAAGCTTTGGGTCTGTGTGGGCAGTGGTACAGTATGCTTATCTTCACAATTTTGCACACAATGTACTATTTGACCTTTATAATGAATGCCTGCATCAGACTGAATACAAGGAACACCAAATCTGGGTATGATTTCTTGCAACAATCTCTTAGTGACCATAGTCACATCATTCTTAGCACAGGGGTAAGCTTAAGCCCATTCAGAAAAAGCATCTACAATTACTAAAACATACTTGAATTTTTGATATTGGGCTAACTCAGTGAAATCCAGCTGTACACAACAGAAATATCCCCATTGCTTTTTTAAAGACTGCAGAGGGACAGGAACACGTTTTGACAAATTATACTCAACACGTATATTACATATATTTACAAAATGCTGAATAACTTTGGAAATGTAAGGGATATACCAGTCAGTCAAAAATGGCCTTATTGATGCATTTTTTCCCAAATGAGAGGTGCAAATAATAACCCTCAACAAACGGAACTAAAAAACGTGAGAATACTAACCTTTCATCTGAATGGCACCAGGGAGTGGCCACAGCCATCATGTATCCCTCCACTTTACCTTTTTAGAGTCATCAGCTTGGGTTTGAAAAAATAACAGTTCCTGTAAAGAAACAGGTGTATTAGTTTTCTGTAGTTGTTGCAGAAATGAAGCACAAGCAATTTAAGACAATACAGCTTGTTTGACCGGCACATTTGCGAAAGCATTTCCTTTTGAAATGAACGATTCATCAGTCTTATGAATGGACACTTGATCAATGCTATTTCTCTAGTTAACAGAAGTGCATTTAATAGTTCATTAACAAAGACAGAATTTTTACTAAGAGTTCCTGTTGATGTCATATACCCTCTTTCTGTCCAAAGAACCCCAAAATCATCAGTTACCCAATAGGCATAATATGAATCTGTAAAGATTGTTTCTGTTTTGTTCAACTATCTGCACAGGTACATTTCCATGTAATTGTCCCATCAATAGTTCTTGATTATCTGTACACATGGAAAAATGCTGATACTAGAGAGTTATCTTCTCTTCGAATGCAGGCTCCATCAACAAATAAAAGCAACTCAGAATTCGATAATGGAACATTTTTTAAATCTGATTTGGGAGGAAGCACATGGGTTAACTACAAAATACAATCATGGTGTTTACTTTTATCCAGTGTAGGAATTAACGATGCAGGTTTAAGTGGTGGACATCTATTGATCTGCAAAAAAGGGTTGTTAAGTAAAGACAATTCATATAACTGTGAGTTAGACAGATATTCCCCCGGATTTACTAATCTTCTGTGTAAGACTAGATTAGTCTTACATGGAAGCGCCAGTGTAAGAGTATGATGGCAGTGCACCATGCATATTAATGAGGGCGTGCTGCCTCAACTCTAAAGCTTACATGGAGTGTGGACGAGTGTAGGAGGTGTGTCGGACTGCCGAGCAGTCCAAAAATCCACGCCCCTGCAATGAAGAAATGCCGCAATTTCCAGTTACATGAGCGAGTCCGCTCACATGTGTACAATGTAACACTACACTCCCTCATATGTTAAACAACTTACAAAATTAAAAATAAAAATAATTTTTTTCTTCCGATATAGCTGTCCGTAGTTGCGTGGGTTTGCGCAGGTTTGCCCATTGCTTAGCTACAGTTAGTAGCTTAGATACCAGAAGAGGATAATAAGAAAAATATATGCAAATTAAGCAACATAGCAATAGCGCAGTGGTTAGAGCCTTCACACAAAGAGGAGGCATTCCCCGTTCGAGTACCACTACTGCACGTTCTATTTTCTGTGGGAAATCTGTATACAAAAATATTTCCTGACATTTTTTATGTTTACGTTTTGTAAAAAGCATTGAAATGTTAAATATAGCAGTGAACGAATTATATATATATGAAGGTAAAATGGTTATGCATTCTGAGGCATGAGTACCCTATTTTAAGCAATATAAAGCACTGCTAAGCACATTTTACCATTATTGAGCATATTTAAATACAATTGCATGTAGCTGCACACTGCGTTAACCAGCGCAACCACAATGTATTTGCGCATAGCTGCGCACCGTGCTAACCAGCGCAATGTCAAGCAATGTCGGGCAACGTCGGGCAATGTCGGGCAAAGTCAGGCAAAGTTGAGCAAATTCGGGTAAACACGCTCACACCTGCTTTACTGTTCCTTAACCAGTCAGGTCTGCCCAGCAGGAAAATAAAAAGCAGTGACAGGGCTCGAACTCAGGATACTGTGCACTATAGTAACGGTACTTAATCACTAAGCCATGACAGCATTTCACAAACATGCACTTTCAACAGACACATATCTATCAAAGGAATTTTAAGCATTGCCAGCATCAGCTAAGCAGGTGTGACTACAGATGAGTTTTGCCAAAACTGGCTAATCACAAATAAGTGCGGGAAATGAGGCATATTTAAACTCCACAGGCGGAAATACTTGCTATAACTGGTTGTAGCTTCCTTCTGCAGTCAGCATGGCTTGTGTTGGTGAAGGCACTCGATTTAGGGGGCAATGCTGGGGCATCCAGGAGTCCAAAATTATGGTTTGGCTCCTCATCCACAATCATGAGGAAAGACTCCTGTGGGGCCAGTACTAGGGTACCCAATATAAAACGGAGGCCTGAAACAGTCTTGCCTGTGATCTCGCCAGTGCCACTGGTGTTTCTCAGACTGGTGAGCAGGTTAGGCACCATTATTCTGACCTGACGCGACATAGGGAGGATCAACTGGACCAGTGGATACAGGAATCCCGTACAAGGCATAATGCACCAGTACTGAGTAAGTAGCCATTGTATTAAGTAGTTAAGAATTGCTATGCTTGTCTATACTATGGATAGGTATGTCTCAATATCACTGCATTTACTTCACAGCTGCAGGTGACCGGGCTATGAACCTGCAAGCCCATGAAGATAGGCTGCAAAGGCTGCATCATGAGGCAGGTTAGTAATTATTCTGCATGTACTGTTATATAGAATAAATGAGAGAGCCTTCAAAAAGTCTTTTAACCCAATAAATAAAGGTGTAATAATCCTTTAATAAATGTATGATTCATGGAGTGCGTCTGTGTCATTGGTTTTTATATGTTGTTGTACTGTTGCATTCTACAAATAATAGTGTTGTATAAAGCAGTGTCAACCCACACTTGGGTAGGCCCATATAACGTGGATGAAGGGAGTTCCAGTAGCTTGTATGCATATGCACAGCCCTCAACTGTTGGTTCATGGCCAGCATATACAGGTTAATCTGGCACATGAGTAGCTTGGTATTGTGTTCCCCAGAAATGTCAGTGTGCTGCCAGAAATGTAGGGAGCTGTTAACATATAACTGATACTTTCACCTGAACATATCTAGATAATTATATGAAAGTAGATCTGTCAGTGTACCATCTTAGCAGTAGTGTGTATGAGCAACTCTCAAAATATGTTGCAGTAACATCTGCATCTTAGACAGTTTGTATGTAAGATACAGCTCATGTATATAATGATCTAGCAAAATCCAATTGCACAATATAAGGACATTGAGTAGTGTAATAATACATGTAAGGGACATATAACTGCAGTTAATAGGAATGTAGTGAAAACTAGAAGGATATATAAGTTGTTAATTGAGCTATCTTTTCCCACCCTACTGTATGTGCATAAAAATGCAATTCCACACCTCAATCGGTATGTCTAATCTCAAAACATCTGTTGGGACATATGTTCTATTGGTTTATAAATATTTTCATTTATTTCTATGCATGTGCCCTGTTAAAATACCACAATATTGGTGGCCTGTTGCCATCAATTCAACCTGCATGCTGATGTAATGTCCACTATTGTTCTATATATGCATGTGTTATGCTTGCTTTTCAACTGTTGAAAATCTGGTGTGTTGGTTTAATGGGAATACTTCTGCATGCTGTTATAACTAATTGGGAATGCTGTTGACTGTTGCTAACCCATATCTTTATTAAACTCTCCAAAACATAGTTCGTATGGGAAGGCCGGTCCCAGCGGACCCACCTGTCCCACCTCAGCTGGCCATGGCACCTGGCACCAGCAGATCTGGTGCCCAGCCTGGGACCTCCTCCTCCATTGGCCTGTGCCACATTCAGGTGGAAGCGCTGCAGGGGATGGGGCTCGCCCCCCCCATGCAAGCGTGGGTGGAGGGGCACCTATCACCCTTCGAACAGTCCGGGCTGTGGTGCGTAGAGAGATTGAATGGTCTGTTGCAGAACCTCTACGCCAGCTTGAGGCCCGAGTGGCGCAACTCCCGGGTCAACCTGCCCCTCCTACACAGCCCCCAGCACAGACACCCTTTGGGCCGTGAAGGTGCAGTGGTGACTGCCCATGGGTGGGGACCTCAGTCTCACTGTTTCCATCTGGGGGCTCATGGGCTTGCGATTTCCAAACATCCCTCCCCGTCAAAGGTGTTCACCCACCACATGTGTCATATATTGACCCTGTATACATCTTGTTTGTCTTGTCTGTTTACCTCCCCAAATATACCTACTTCCCCTATCCCACATTCCACTCTCACCTGAAAAGAAAGGGCAATCTTCTCCCAAAAAAAGAATTACTCCCCATACATAGCTGCCCATTTTGCACATCATGTCCACTGGACACATTAAATGTTATTTAATTGGCATTACAACATACTTTGTTGTCCTCACCCCTCTCTCAGGGGTTGAAGGGTTCATATCTACCTCCAAATTTATTCCATATGCACAGCTGTTGCTGTTGAAGAAATGGGCAGCTATGGACCTTCCCTACACCCGTCCTGCACATCCCGAGCTATTTTCCATACTGTCTTTCCCTCTTTGTGCCCCTTTTTCACCACGTTCCTATCTCCCCATTTTTCTTTTCTTTCAAAGAAATTAGCACGGGGGTGAGCGGGAGTAAGCACCATTAAGCAGTAGTGAGCGGGTTTGTGCTTGTTTGCATTTGGCTAAGCAATCCGCGGCAATGCACAAACCCACACAAACCCGCATAAAAGTGCTTTAGTCACTCTGTATGTGAGGGCCCTTGTTCTGCTCAGGAACAAAATAAAACACCTCTAGAAGACTCAAACCCCAGACCTTGCACACACTGCACAACATGAAGTACCACTAAGCCACAGTAGATATACATTAAGTTGGTGCTTAAATAATTATATCATGCATCAGAATGAGTGAATGTAAAGGAAAATTAGGAATACCATACCACACAACTTGTTCTGTGGATGTTGACCAACAGTTGTTGTGGGATTACATTACATGACTGTGATAAGAGAAGCAGCCATTCTAACAGGAAATAATGTTACACCATCACTTTACAACCCCACACAGTATCACAGCAGGACAAACACTGGCATATCCGTTTAGGGCAGAGGCCATACCTCTAAACTGTCCCTAATTTTCAGGGATGTCCCTGATTTTGACACAAATTTTAGCTCTGTCCCTCTGAATCCCTCATAAAACTATTGACTTTGGGCAGAAAGGTGGTGAATTACACTTAATGAATAATGACAATAATTAAGAGTTAGACACTTCTTTTACTTCAGAAAAGGTGTATTAATTCATATGCTCTGATTCTCTCAATGTTTCAACTTAATGGCACTAATATTTTAAAGGTGTCCCTGATTATCCCTGAATTGTTCTTGACTTTTCCCCTGAGTCTGTTCAAATATGTGCCTGATTGGTTGCGAGGTCTGGCAGAGGCAGAAACACAGAAGCATATTAGCCATTTTCCTGTTACACACTGTGCAAATAGCTTTGGAAGGAATTTCGGAAGCATTCCCTTATGTAGGAATACAACACTGAAATACAAATGCATGTAGCCATGTACTGGTAGCAACCAACTGTAAGAATGCCATTGCTCTATTGCTGAAAAGACCTGTGTGGTGCACAGACAAAAAAGAACAGACTATTCTCTGGCTATCATGTGGATAGGTCCACAGTTGGGAGTTACGCAGACAGACTACTTGCCTTGATAAACTAACATGTACACAGCAACCCTGTAAGTCCAGCAAGATATAATCCACACAATAGTACTTACACTCTCTGTACTTCTGCACCCCTACCCAAATGTAGAATATACCTGTGTGTGCAGGGTCTACCAAGGATGTAGGTAAGCATACTCACTGTACTGAAATGTGTCCAGTTTTTCTGAGCAGCTCGTGCTAATGTCAACACTAAAAAAGCACAAACTGTTTAGAACTGTGTAAATGAATATTCACAGTATAGCAGTTCACAAACAATTATTGTGCCAAAGGAATACATCTCTATAACTAGCTTTGTATGGCAGTTAATTGTAACAGTTTAAAAGAAAGTACATCTTTCCATGTATCTTGGGGTAGCATTTTGAGGGGTGAGTACATTTCTACACTGACAAGTGGGTACTGGAAGCAGCAACATTAGGTCTGAGTACAAAATGTAAATCTCTGGCTACACCCCTGGCTACTGATATAAGAACTATACCAACCTTCTGTCTTAAACAATGATGTCCACAGCAAACAAGGATGATCTCCATCTTGGAAAGCTGAAAGGGCCATGCCTACATGAGTCAGCAATTTATAGTACTGGGTTGCTATGACAGTGATTACTGCAATTACTACACAGCAGGCTGCATGCAATTAGCAAATGGTGGCCACTAATTGGTGCAGAAGCCATCACATGCTCATGTGCAAATTCCTACAAAAGCAGGCTGCAATCTCTGCCAACAAACTCAATCACTCTATTGCAGAGACTGACAGAGAGAGAGAGAGATAGAGAGAGAAAAGGAAAAAGAAAAATTACCAAATTATACAAAGGAAAGGTATGTGACACATATGTATTTACTGGCATGTAGTAGATGTTATTGAAGAATAGTCTACATAATGTGAAACATTCATAATTGGCAACAGTACTTCTTTATGCACAGATGTTCTGCTTAACTACTGCTATGGACAATACTGTGTGTACCTGTGGGCAGTGGGACATACCTGTGAAATGTGTATCTCAGCATTAAATGTCAAAGATCTGATCCAAGTTATCTGTGTTCTGTACAGTAGTGTGGCCAATTGCTGTTGGGGGGATTAGCGCTGACATTATATAAACATGGCTGTGACAGAACAACACATGCATGATAGTCATATTAAAGTGTAGCTTAGCATTGGCAACTGCTGTAGCAGTCTAGTATGTTTATCTAGCATCTGTTGCCATATATACCCCCCTAATGTTAGTCTGTGTTCATATATGACACCTGTTTGTGTTGCAGCAAGGCCCAACAGTTCAGCTGTGAGGTCCAGGGACTTACAACAGTGTGGACCATGAATGTGTATGCCACACACATACAGAAAAATATATATGTGTCATATATATTCACATTTGTATATGTGCATAGAGCAGGGGAGAGATATATATGTTGGTGAAGGTTATTATGCACATATTTGTATGTAGGTTTCAGTGTGCGACAAACAAGACAGCATACAGTGTTGGTATATGACATGTTGTGGTTAAACACTGCGGGTGGTTTGTTCAGTTTGCAATGTTGAAGCCAGTAAGGCCTGCTAAAGCTACCTGGGCTATGAACAACTTCAATGCATTTATCCCAAGACTGTGCGATTTTATTACATTACTGTACACCTTATATCCTTTGTATAATTGATATTCTCACTAGGAAAGGTGAAATGTATATGTGCCTATATATATGTCTATGCAGACAAATGGATGTGTATATGTACACACACATATATATATATATATATATATATATATATATATATATATATATATATATATATATACTCATACATACCTACAGCTACTTGTCTCTGTACTGTTGACTGACTGTGATGGTCAATATGTTTGTGAATACGTCAAAGATATGTATCTGTGGGATAGCTTAGTGGGAAACTGTTTATGTTATGGTATTATGGGTCCTTGTTTGATCCTAGCAAAAGCTGTGTATTCTGTTGCTAGGCAGAACAATGCTATTGCATACAGTGTGATTAAGTCCCTTGGTTTTAACTAGGGTGTGTCATTGGAGGCTAAAGCACTACATCTATGATTATTGATTGGTACTGATGTTGAATGCAAATCCTGTGTGTACTGTAGTACTAACTGAAGCTCTGGGCCTGTACAGCAAAGTATGGTGTATGTCCACATTGCTTGCATCCACTGTTTTGTGTGGTCCCTGTATTCATCACAGATTACATTTCTCAAGATTAAGGTTGTGTAAGTACTGACACACAGTATTGTATAGTACACACTGAAAGCTTATCTGGGTTGTCATACCTTTGTGTCCTGTAATTATGTCTGATGTGTGTGTGGGTATGTCTGTAACATGTCCTTTGACATATGTGTGGTAATACATATAACTGCGTATCTAGCAACATTCATAGTGTACTACAGCAGTATGTGACCTATATTTCCAATTGTGCACATATTTTGGCCATGGGTTTGGCATTAACAAGTTGTGTGGTATAATAGTAATACATTTACTGGACCTTACACTGATTGTGATGGATGATATATTTCTTTACATATCAGCTTGATGTATATCTGCTGTGGCTAGGTGGTGCATCATGTTGCATACAGTGTGCCAGGTACTCTTGTATAGTCTTATATAGTGATTTTATTTTGTTGCTGTGCAGAACATAGTTCATTAGATAGAGAGTGAGCAAGGCACTTTCAAGCAGTTGTGGGGTGAGCAGTGATAAGTGGCAGTTGCAGTGTTTCACTGTCAGTTAGCTTATAGATTGCTATATATGGCAGTTCAGTGATATCTGTACTGTATAATGTTAAATGTGCCATATAACTTGCTCAGACATATTTTTGTATTTATGTCGTCCAGGGATCATGGCCCACCACAGGAACCTGAGTTACAGTAGTGCTGAAGATGATATCATTACTAGCAGTATGATTCAGCACTACCATCTCATGTTTTCATGAACCAGCCAGGACCAGATGGAGCGTACTGCAATGTGGCAAGATCTTGTCTGCAGGGTCAATGAGGTAGGCCTGCATAACCGCACATATGAGCAGGTACACCACCACTGCAATGATCTTGTCAGACATGTCTGTCAGCATGCCGCTGATGTGAGTAGACAACAGCTTGCAACAGGGGGTAGTGTTAATATCCACCCCCCCCTCACCAGAGGGGAGGAGCTACTCATGAGCCTGGTGGCACCTGCCCAACAACAACAGCAGCAGACATACACCATGATGGAGGTTGGAGCCACCCAGCAAAGCACACATGGAGCATGCAGGTAACATGGCATATCTGTAGACTACTGTTATCTGTATTGGTAGATCATGCATATGTGAGATGTGGAGTGTGTCGTTCAAAGATGTGGAGGCTGTTGTTGAGCAATACTGATAATTTGGAACATAATCTGTAGCCATGTGAATGTAAACTGTTGTTGTACTGTAAGATTGCAAACACACAGTAGCAGTGCCACAGCTGTGGCCACTGGCAAACTGTCTCATCTCTATGTACGTACCTCTGGGGTGACATCAAGGCAGCGGACCAATGCTGGTGAGTGTGTTCTACATTTATTATTGTAAATAAAAAGTGCATGTCATAGTTAAGGTGTAGGCCATGTACACATGTAACACACCTACCCATAATGCATGCTGTGGATGTTTGGTGTAAGAGCACACACATCTCACTAATGTGATTAGCTGCCTCAAACACATACAATACCCAGACCATCTCAAATAAATGTGGCTAGACTGCAGTGACCATTGGATAGACACAGTTGATACTCAACATGCACATAACATACACATCTATGTTATACACAGAGCATTTTAACATACTACACATAAAGGATTCCCAAACCCTCTGTAAAGACACACTCCAGTATCCAAAATCTCATCCACACATTTCACATAATATACCTGAGGGGTAGAGGCCTATCCTGGGGCACTTAAGCATTCTGCAACACACTACACATTCATGTCAGGGAATGCTCCTTATTGGCCTCCTTACAAACTCACGTAACAACTGGTTGTGAAATGGTGAATTTAGCCAAGGTAGTACAGTTCTGGCACAGCATGATTAGTGCTGGTTTGTGGATCATTTGTAGCCTTGAGTGACCACCTGATGCTTCATGATGATGGCCTATGGTACTATACCCCATCCAGTTATTGTAACCACAGTACTACACATAGCTGTCATTGCTACACACCATAATGATGCATGTGTGCACACATATGCACTTCTAAACAGTATGCATACCAATCACCATTTGCACAACTGACACATATATGTCTTGTGATGCTATTGAGTGGCTAGGTCATATGACACATATTGGGTATGTGTAGTGTTTAAATATGCAGTTGTGTTTTAGCATGCCATGTCATGGATGAGACTGGCATGTCCACAATATGATCTACACTCACGATAAGTACTGTACACTGGGTATGTGGCGCAATGGTATTCCATCAATTATCCATGCACCAATGATGATGTTGTGTGAATACTCATCATGCATGTGCTAAAAATGTGTCCGTAATTATTTGCTAAAGACACAGAGGCTGTAATCAGCATTGGATACCTATCTGACACACAGATACACATCCAGCAATGGTATGTACACCTGTGAGGTATGGTGCACAGTACATTACAGGGTTATGAATACCTGCATAGCAATGTTGTGTCCATGTATGCATTGTGTTCCAGGGGGAGGGCCATCACCTAATAACAAAACACATGCATCAAAGCCATGTATACTGTTAGTAACAAGGACTGACTACACTTGCACTGCATGCTGTTGAGCAACACATGTCCTGCATGCTGACATGTGTGATATGACAGTTTTGCTTGTGATACTGTACCCCACCATCATCTGCTATTATGTATGTTCTGTGATTGCTGGTGTTGTGTGTGTCTGCTTTCGGGAGGAGTGTAGTTTTGTGTGTGTGCATGTGTGCATGTGCACATGTGCATGTGTGCATCTGTGCATGTGTGTGGGTGTGTATGTGCGCATGTGTGTGGGTGTGCATGTGTGCATGTGTGCATGTGGTCTGAAGTCATGTTCAGGTCTTAAAGTGTGTTTCCTGTTTTCCTCTCAGAGGTGGCGAGGTGGGGCTGGTTCAGTACAGCAGGGAACCTGATGTCACTGAGACAGACAGTGATCATGAGGATAGGTGTGTTGAGGCACAGGCAGGTTTGTCAGGGTCTGTTATTGGGCCACCAACTGACAGTGCACAAGTCTCCACCACATCCATGCACACAGTCATACTGCCTGTACATCCATCATCACCATTGCCCTTAGCTGAGGGACAGTGTACGGTTGGCACTGGTCAGGACAGTGTGGTATCTATGGCACATGTATCAGGACACAACAGCCATAGCCAGATGTCTGGAATGGTACCACATAGGCAGATGCCCAGGGGTTCTCGTCAGAGCACTGCTGGTCATCATGCCTCTGGCAGACATGCCACACCTCCTTCTACCACACACATGTTCCAGGCTGTCATGGAGGCACAGACATGAATGGAGCGGTACACCAGACAGGGTCTAAGGGCACAGAGAGCTCATTACACCTCTGTAAATGACAGTATCTGTGACCTAGCAGGTGCCATACGTAACTACACTGAGGTCATTGATAGACGTTGGGGTGAGACATTGGATGTCCTCCACAATGTCATGTCCATGTGTCAGGACAGTGTGGGACGGCTGAGACATCGATGTGTATGTATGCCAGCAACATCACGAGCTGGAGGTCCATTTGTGAACATGGTGGAGATGCACTGTCTGCATGTACATGCATATTGGACACATGGGCAGGGAGACATGCCCTGTATTGACCAGTGTTAACACTCCATATTTTCTATTGGTGGCCAGTATACATTGTACTACACACATTTTGGAACTTGAGTATGCATGTGTGTGTATGTCATGGGTTGACACTGTGCTGTGGGTGATGCTGTTGTTGCTATCTGTCATTGGTTTGCATTACTAAGGTTAACACTGTCCCAGCTGCATAATCCTTTAGTAATGCACACTGTTCACCTACAGGGTTGCATGGACCATGCTATCACAAACACAAAAAATTCTCACTTATACAGTAAAAGTGCATTAGTCTCATGGACCCCTCCATAAACTACATATATAATAGAAGGTGTGAAGTTATACCAAAAAAGAGTTACATACCAAAAAGAGATAACCTCTCTGGTCAGTATCATTGAGAAAATACAAGCCCTCATTAAACATTCAAGGCAAGCTTCAAAATACAAAATGGCAAGGATTCCAAAGACAACACTAAAGCTTTCTTTAGTGTTGTTTATAATCTACAGGGGATATCTCAGATCGGGTCACAGTTAATGTAAATGGTCACAAAGTACACTTATCTGACTGACATTACCAATTTCTTGTCAGACAGTTTGAATATGGATTTCACCACCCTGTCATTACACAAGGGCCACATTTCCAGACCTGAAGAATGTAAAACCTGATGATTCACAGACACTCTAGTTAAAACATCTCTTTACCAAAGTCCAAACCACAGTGGCAATGGTACTGGACAGTGTCCCTGGCTGTGTCATACACAAGCTGACATATGAAGTTACCACTCACCTAAACACTTTGTAAAGATGCAGCCTCTATACAGGTTATATACTTGTGTAATGATGCATGGTAATGGTGTTCACAGTCCACAAGTGTTGAGCTACAATGTCTTCTTCTTCTTCTCCTTTTGGATGCTCCCATTAGGGGTTGCCACAGTAGATCATCTGTTTCCATTTCTTCCTGCCCTCTGCATCTTGCACTGTCACACCATCCACCTGCATGTCCTCTCTCACCACAGCCATAAACCTCATCTTAGGCATTCCTCTTTTCCTGTTACCTGGCAGCTTCATCCTTAGCATCTATTTCACAATATACTCTGCATCCTTCCTCAGCACATGTACAAACCAACTTAATACTGCCTATCTGGCTTGGTCTACTAACCTTCAAACCTGGGCTGAGCCTCTAATATACTTATTCCTAATCCTGTCTACCCTCGTCACACCCAGTGCAGATGTTAACATAAATTGATTAAGGGTAGAACTACAACAGATCCTGGAAACTCTCACCCTATAAGCCAGACAAATGTTATCTGAAAGGCTATGGAGCACAGCATTATGGAACTCATTAACAGAGACATTATTAACCTGCAAACACTGCACCATACCCACTTAGGTTCTCTAAAGGCCAGATCATGGCTCCTACACCTAGTAGACTTCAAGCCAGTTAAGAAGGCTATAGGTGAGGGAGGGGAGGTCCACACAGTCAAGCTATAGCTCACCAGCAATTCATACCCATCCCACATTCTGGTATTATACATAACTTCAACAGACTGACCATAAACAATTATTAGATGATGGATTGACAACTGATGCATAGATGTAGGACACACAGTAACATTTGCAGCCTCCATGTACAATTCTATGCCAGTAACAAGTGGTATTCACCTGCACTCAGTCCTGGGACCACTCCTGTTTGGCTTATAGCTTTCTTAGGTACAAGCAAACACAGTAGGGATATGTCTGCCCACGTTTGATGAAAATTCATACTGTGGGCTATACTTTATTCTCCAGATGACACACACATACTCCAAAAGGGTATCATAGAGACAGATACCTGGTGTCAAACTCATGCTGTAAAGTTATAAGCCAAAGAAAGCATATTATCCACTTTTACAAAACAAAGTATCCCCAGAGTACCACATAGGTTGTAGCCCCCAAAATGTGGAACAGGTACTAATGTATACATAGAGCCATGTGTTTAGTCATCTCTCCTTTGATAATTACATTACCAAAGGGTTTTGGAAATCCCTCTGTGGAGCACATAAGCAATAAAGGGTTTGCATGCAGATCCATAGAGGTTGTTGCACTCCTATAATGATTAGTCATCTTTGCCAGACTTTGCTTGCTTTGGAACAGGATTCAAATATACCTCAAGCATAAACCCTCACTCACACTCTTCAGTAGAAACCGTGATGAGTGGATGTGAAACAGAAGACATAGCCCAGTGATCACTGCAGTGGCTAAGCTTGTCACAAGCATACAGAAGTGGCATAAGGTCTGGAAAGTGCCAGTACGCTCTGGCAAAGATAACAGATGCTTTCATGGAGAAAGCAGAGTACCCACCTATGAAATAATTGAGGTCACATGTATGTATATGGCTTTACCCCACAGCTGCCTTCCATGTGTAATGCACATACAGTTGTCATTGTGATATGTCATACACTAGAAAAATCAAAACCCACTCCACATTGACTAACAGTCTCACACACCTGGAACACACACACACAGTCAGCAAGTGCAAGATTCAAACTTCTTCCTAACTACATTATGATATTACAGTAGTATGCATTTACATGCTGTGCTATACACGTTAGTGGGATTTCACTTTTCTACAGGTATATTTGTAGGATGGTGACATCATCAGACTTGACAAAGGTGAATATACCACTTTTAAAGTGTGTGAGTAGTCTCCAGAAAGGTTGCTCCTCCCCAAGGAGACACACACACACTTTACAAGTGTAGGAATCAAACCCCTACTTAACTACATTATAATACTACAGCAGTACGCATTTACACTACGTGCTATACACATTACTGGGACTTTACCTTTTCACAGTTATATTTGTAGGATGGTGACATCATCAGACTTGGCAAAGATGAGTATACCACTTTTAAGGGGTGTGAGTAGTCTCCAAAATGGTTGCTCTACCCCAGGGAGACACACAGATAGTTTGCAAGTGCAGGAATCAATCCCCTATCTAACTACATTATGATACTATAGCAGTATGCATTTACACGAAGCGCTTTACACATTAATGGGATTTTGCCTTTCTACAGGTATATTTGTAGGATGGTGACATCATCAGACTTGACAAAGATGAGTATACCACTTTTAAGGGGTGTGAGTAGTCTCCAAAAAGGTTGCTCCTCCCCAGGGAGACACACACACACAGTTGGCAAGTACAGGAAGCAAACCCCTATTTAATTACATTATGATACTACAGCAGTACACATTTACATGATGTGTATATTTGTAGGATGGTGACATCATCAGACATGACAAAGATGAGTATACCACTTTTAAGGGGTGTGAGTAGTCTCCAAAAAGGTTGCTCCTCCCCAGGGAGACACACACACTTGGCAAGTGCAGGATTCAAATCCCTACCTAATTACATTATGATACTACAGCAATACACATTTACACGACGCGCTATACACATTATTGGGATTTCACCTTTCCACAGGTATATTTGTAGGATGGTGACATCATCAGACTTGACAAAGATGAGTATACCACTTTTAAGGGGTGTGAGTGGTCTCCAAAAAGGTTGCTCCTCCCCAGGGAGACACACACACTCACAGTTGTCAAGTGCAGGATTCAAACCCCTACCTAACTACATTATGATACTACAGCAGTATGCATTTACAAAACACACTATACCCATTACTGGGATTTCACCTTTCCACAGGTATATTTGTAGGATGGTGACATCATCAGACTTGACAAAGATGAGTATACCACTTTAAGGGGTGTGAGTAGTCTCCAAAAAGGTTGCTCTCTCTCCAAGGAGAGACAGACACACACACAGTTGGCAAGTGCGGGGTTCTTAATCCAAACTAAGTACGTCTTTACACTTCAGCAAGCAATATGGAGTTACAGGGTGCAATATAGACCTTACTTGCTGACAGTTTGCCCAAAGTTTTTTTCACATTTGCTAACCTCAGCAGGCTTATCATACTAGGTGTATTGTGAGTGTATTGTATGCATAGGCCATGACCATATCATATATGGGTTGATGCACCACATGCTGGCACACACAGGGTCAAACCAGTGGCTAAGCTCTGTCAACCCAATACTGGAAAATACAGTCAAGAGAAGTAGGGTCATACAACCACAACACCAACAGTCTCACATAGACCTACAATATAAGCACCAGCAAAACACACACATAAATACATATTACCATACTCGGAGAATATAAATATTAATCTGAAAAAGAGAAAGTGTCCTCTTAAGCAGACAAGCAAGCAACATGCACCTCCAAGCACACGCCAGAAAACACATAATACACCAAAGCAGTGTGCCTCACAACAGGCCCTAAGGCAAAACAACATACCCAGCACACTAGTAATAGGTGACTCCATAGTCAGGCACACAGATGTTCCACTCACTTGTCTGGACAAGGGGAAGGTTACTGTCAGTTGTCTGTCAGGTGCTATGATCCAACACATAACACAAGCACTTCCTTCACTCCAGAACAGGTACATATATGACATGTTCTTTGTACATGTCAGTGTGAATGATCTGAGACATACCTCCCAGGACAACATGACAAGAGATATACAGTAGCTCTATGATCATGTAGCCCAGGCTGGTATGACCCTGACCTTCAGTAGCATCTTACCTTCACTTACATGATACTGCAATATAATAGAAAGATGATAAACTTCAACAACTGGCTGAGCTCTGCTGTCATTCAAAGGGGATCCAGTCTCTGTCTGCCTGTGATGACATGATAGACAAGCCTCATTGCTTCGCTAGAGATGGTTTGCACCTGTCACTAATATGTCTCTGAATACTGGCCAAGGCTCTTGCTGTCCCCATATTACCTTTTTTAGGCAAGGCTCAAAGGTTCATAGGTTCATAGGTTCATAGGAAGGTACTAGGCTATCATGCCTGGGGTCTATACAAGCCCAGCCAGAAAGGTACCCTGGCTTTTGCCACACAAGAAATTTATTTTCCTGTGCCACTGTCGAGGAGAGACACAGAAGTGATCCCCGGGGTGAATTTCATATTTCCCATCCAATCATCAAGAATTTTCTTGAAGAGTGCTAATGAGGAGCTTTGTTTGATATAGATAGGTAGTTTATTCCAGAGTATGGGAAGTCTCTGGGACAGGAATCTATCCCTCCGGCATGTTCTGTTTATTGTAGTGACAAGGTTTAGGTCCCTAGAGCATGTAGCTCAGAGGGATTGGGATTTCTTTAAGTGGAGCATGTCCAACAGCTCTGGGTTTGACATAGCTTTGTATGTTAGGCAGAGATCACCTCTGAGTAGGCGATATGCGACGGATTAAAACTGGAGTTATTTGAGATGGTCTGTGTAGGGCATGTGTTTGAGGCTGGTAATCCTCTTTGTGAGGTATTTCTGGGCCTTTCCAGTTGTTATAGATGTCTTGTGAGGTACATACCAAAAGGGGCATTGTACTCTATAATGGATCTAATGAGTGATGAGTAGAGGGGAACAATAACCTCTTTTTTTCTGCATGAGAAACCTTTTGTGATGAGGTGTGCCACATAGAAGGATTTCCTGACTACTGTGGTGATGTGATTATCAAAGGAGAGACTACTGTCCACCTGTGTCCCAAGGTCTCCTATCACACTTTCGGTGTTAAGTATACTACTGCCTATGTTGTAGTTCATGTGTACACAGTTTTTACCAAAGGGGATGACAATGTACTTTTTGGCACTGAGCTTGAGGACATGGCTTTGACACCAGGCATCTGTCTCAGTGAGGCCCTTTTGTAGGATGTCCACATCATTAATAGTTTCGATTATGGCTCCTAGTTTGCAGTCATCTGTGAACTTCATTAGCCATAGACCTTCTGTGTTAGCCTGTACCTCAGAGAAGTAGATACCAAACAGGACAGGACCCAGGACTGAACCCTGTGGTACTCCACTTGTCAGTGGTCTGAAGTCGGACTTGAAGTCTGCTACTTTCACAGTGTGGGTTCTGTCAGTGAGCCAGTTGGCATCCCATCATGTGACATAGGGCTTTATACCTAGTTTAGTGAGTTTATCTATAATTCCAGAGTGGGGGATGGTGTCAAAAGCCTTGGTAAGATCTAGATAGGCTGTGTGAACCACCTTACCCTTGTCTACGGCTTTGGTGACTGCTTCAAAGAAGTCTATCAGGTTTAGGAGACATGATCTGCCTTTTACAAACCTGAACTGGTTGGGGTCCAGAGTTTGGAGATTACCAATGTCTTTGTTTATAAGTTCCATGACGATACATTCCATGGCCTTGCAGACCAGGCTCATCAGGCTAATGGGGCGATAGTTCCCGGGGTCCGTGGTGGCTCCCCCCTTGTGTAGTGGGATAACCGTTGCTGTGCACCATTCAGCAGGCACAAAGCCTGAGGTGAGGCTATGATTGAACATGGTACTTAGGTGTGGTGCCAGTTCATTCTGTAGTTCATGTAGAATGCAGCCTGTGATGTTGTCTGGTCCCATGAATGCTGTGTTCCTGGCTTTGAAGAGTGTGGTTTTTACCTGTGCAGCCGTGGTTATAGGAACTTTGCATTCTTCCGGTATAGAGATGGGCTCTTTAATGGGTGAGAGGGGGGTAAAGTTAGCACTGAACCTATCTGCCAGGATGTTGGCAATATCAGTTGGGTCTGTATATTTAGTGCCATTGTGCTGTAACTCAGAGCAGATCTGAGTGTTGCCATTGAGATTCTTAACATAGCTATAGAATGCATTGTGGTTGTCTTTAGAATCAGTGGCGATTCTGTTTTTGTAACTAGCTTTGGAGGATTTTATCAGGAATCGCAGCTTCTTACTGAGGCTGACCAGGGAGCTCCTCCACTCATGGGATTTTACTCTCTTTTGCAACAGTTTTTTCCTTCTGTTGTACAGTTTGTTTATGGCAGGGTACCACCAAATTGGTTTCCTTTTTTTGGAGGATAGCATCTTGGTTCTGTTTGGGATAGCATGATCCATGCACTCATGTAAGTGCTTATAAAGTGCAATTGTGTAGGATTCAGTAGTAGTAACTGTATTGTCCATCTGCATGGGTGTCATGAAGTTCACCACTTCTGTCTTAAGAAACATGAAGTTGGCTTTGGAGACATTTTTAACATGGTTTCCTTAATGGGGGTTGGGGGCAGAATGTGGATATGTAGGGTAATTAGCTTATGGTCGGATGGACAAATGAGGTGTTGACTTCAGGTGTGGAACACTGGTCACTCAGGACAAACCAAACCCCGTAACCAGCACAAATAACCACAAAGTGAGCTAAATGCTACTCATTGCCAGAAGTCTCAGCCTCCAAATGCACACACTCGAGGCACTTCTCAGTATGGAGAATATTGATATCTGTGCAGTAACAGAAACCTAGTTCAAGGCTCCAGAGAGCACACCAGCACTACCAGGATAGTACTCAGTCCATACCTTCCAGCATCGGAACCTGGATCATAGAACATAGGGTGGGGATGTATCCATATTCATCAAGGATACCTACACCTCTCTCTACATCCTCTCTACAGGATATGTACCCATAGAATGTTGCACAGCAACATTCTTCCCACTCCACAGGGGTGGGGCCACAAAAGATCCTTGGCATTCCTGCTCTATGAGCCTGATGAGTCTGATCTGCAAGGCAATGGAACCAATCATAATGAAAGTCAACAATAAAAACATTGGGGACCTTCACACAGTTGAGCACACCCAGTTTGGCTTCGTCAAATGCAGATCATGCCTCCTGAACTGGGTGAATTTCTTTGAGACAGTTACCCAGGCTACAGATGATGGAAATGAGCTCCACACAGCCTACCTATACCTTGCTAAGGCCTTTGACACCATTCCCCAGTCAGGTATCATAGATGAGCTCACCAGCCTGGGCATAAATCCATACATCACAAGATGGATTGCAAACTGGCTCACAGATAGATCCCACAAATTAAGAGTTGCTGGCTACATGTCAGACTCTAAACCGGTAACAACTGGTGTCCCCCAGGGTTCAGTCCTGGGACCCCTCCTGTTTGGTATAGACTTCTCAGAAGTACATGCCAACACAGGAGGCTTGTGGTTGACTAAGTTTGCTGGGAACTGTAAAGTGTTTACCAATAAGAGGAACGAGTAAGATGTTTAATGAAGCTCAGCCACAAACACAACGTAACAGAATATGCTGAAGAACAAAGTTAACGCTCTCACTGTATAAATCGCGTTTTCGTTACACCTTCATCAGAATGCTTGTTACAAAAACATTCAGCTTTATATATACACAATTAAATAAAAATCGTGGTTGCCATTGGTCATCAATTAACAAGAAATAATTGAACAATTGAACATACGTTCTTAAAGGCAACAGACCCATTTAAAAAACCAAATGTGGTAATATATTACGTTGTGTTTGTGGCTGAGCTTCAACTTTGTTCTTCAGCATATTCTGTTACGTTGTGTTTGTGGCTGAGCTTCATTAAACATCTTACTTGTTCCTCTTATTGGTGAGCTTCCAGTGACTTTTTTCGTTTTTGGTTTTGGTTCACTGGTTTCTACTTGAATTTTGGTAACTGTAAAGTGTTTGCCATAATAGATTCTCCGGATGACACAAATATTCTCCAGAAGAGACTCTATGAGACAGAGGTGTGGTGTCAGAATCATGGTCTCAAGCTCAGTGCGAAAGAATGCATAGTAATCCCCTTTGGGGAAAACAAAGTACCCACAAACTACTACATAGGTGTTACCCCCTAAAAACTGACAAGGTAATAAGGGATTTGGGGACACAACTAGATAGTCATCTTTCCTTTGACAACCATGTTGCCAAAGTGATTAGGAAATCCTATGTGTCCCACCTAATCAACAAAGGGTTTGCATCAGGATCAAAAGAGGTAGTGGTGGCCCTCTACTCTTAAGTCATCAGACCCATCATTGAGTACAATGCACCATTTTGGATGTACTCGACTAAGCATATCCAGCAGCTGGAGAGACCACAGAAGTATGTCACCAAGAGGATTACTGGCCTCAAACAGTTGTGATATGCAACACAACTGGTAAAACTAAATCTGTTCTCCGTTGCATACCGCCTACTCAGAGGCACACTCTGCCTAGCATACAGAGCCATGTCCAACACATAACTGTTGAACATGCGCCGTCCATGGATAACAAAATTGAGTCACACTACACACTCCAGGGATATGAACCTCATCACAATAATGAATATAACATGCTGGTGGGATAGAGTACCATCCCTTGCCTTACTGTGGAACAGAGTCCCAGTGTACATCAGACAGTCTTCAATAGGAACCTTGATGAGTGGATGGGAAACAGACAATTCACGCCAGGCATCACATCAGCAGCCCCACTAGAAAGGGGCTTGGGGTACTAACTATTAGAACTAGGGCTTAGGAGACTAACCAATGGGGTTGTGAAAGCTGCACAACTTGCCTAGGCTAATATATGCCTTCGTGAAGATAGTCTACTACATACCTATGAACCTATGTGACAGGTACATGTCTACAGATAGTAGATGTGTACTTCATTACACAGTTATGTTGTACAGCAGGCACATGCACCACATACACTGTAATGCTTACAGATACTGGTGGCTATTATGTACAGTGGGTGAGATGTGCACCTTATGTCTTTTGTGCCATTGGGATGTGTGCTGGGAGGGACAGTCCTGGATGGCTCCCTGTCATGGTCACCCTCTTACACACATCTCTGCCCATCCATCTTTGGCTTATTATACTGTGTTCCCCCTACATATATAGGCACATAGGTAGGTAATAGGCTATCTGCCTGAAGGCATATATTAGTATGGCCAGAGTGTGCAGCTATCACCACACATGGGGTTAGTTCCCTATGCCTCTGTGTAGTAGAGCTGATGAAGTGATCCATGGTGTGACAGTTCAGTTTCACATACACTCATCAAGGCTCCTCTGGAAGAGTGTCAGTGAGGGACTCAGCTTAATGTAGGTTGGGAGTCTGTTCCAAAGCAAGGGAAGTCTGTGAGTTAGTAATGTATCCCTCCAACATGTTCTATTTATTGTTGTGATGATTATATCCCTAGAGCATGTGGCACAGTGAGCTTGGGTTTACTTAAGATAGAGCATGTACATCAGTTCTGTATTGGACATGGACCTGTCTGTTGGGCAGAGATCACCTGAGTAGACAGTATGCAACAGAGTACCGATTGAGTTACTTCACTCTCGTTGCATGGGGCAACTGTTTGAGGCCAGTAATCTTCTTGTTGAGGTACTTCAGTGGTCTTTCCAGCTGCTGAAGGTGCCTGGTCAGATTCATTGCAAGTGTGTCGTGGTACTCTCTGATGGGTCTGATGACTGATGAGTAGAGGGAACCTCCTTTGACCTAAATGCAAAGACTTTGGCAATTTGTGGGAACACATAGCATGATTTTCTAACCACTTTGTGAATGTGTTTCTGAAAGTAGAGATTACTATCCACATGTGTCCATAGATCCCTTATTATTACCTCCATATTTAGGGTGTTGGCACCTATGTGGTATTTGTATGACTGTAGCTCGAGGCCATAATTTTGACACCACATCTGTCTGACTGAGACCTTTTTTTAAGGATGTCTCTGTTGTCCCAAACCGATTATGACAACCGTTTTTCAGTCATCCAAAAACTTTGCTAACCATAGCCCTCGTGTGCTTGACTGTATTTCTGAAAAGTATACACCAGACAGGAGGGGTGCCAGGACTGAGCCATGGGGGACAGCAGTTGTTACCAACTTAAAGTCCAACAGGGGGACCACAATTTTTACCTTGTGAGATCTATCTGTGCCCCAGCTGGCATTACATCAGATGACATACGTGTTTATGCACAGGTTGTTGATTTTGTGAATACGACGTGTGTGGGATGTTGGAAAAGGGCTTTTCAAGGTCTATGTAGGCCATGTGGAGCTCATTTCATTGATGTATGTCCTGGGTAACTGCCTTGAAAACTGTCTAGCAGGTTTAGGGACCATGATCTGCCCCTGACCAAACCAAAATGGGTAGGGTTGGGTGTTTGCAGGCTCCCAATAACTCTGTTTATGAGTTCCATAATGATGGACTCCATGGTCTTGCAGATCAGGCTTATTAGGCTTATAAGACAATAGTTCCCATGGTCTGTTGTGCACCAACACTTGTGGAGTGTGCCAAGTGTTGCTGTAACCCATTCAACAGTTTCATATCCTGTACAGAGGGTGAGGCTCAACAGACTGTTCAGGTGCAGGGTCTGTTTGTTTTGGAGTTCACATATGACACAGCCAGGGACACCATGTCATCCCATAGACACCGTGTTTTTAGGTTTGGATAGAGCTGTTTAACCATTGTATGTGTGATTTCTGGGTTTTTCCAATCTCCAGGTATGGTAATGGGCCTTTTTTTCAGTGAGAGGGGGGTAAATATGTATGAATCTGTCTGACAAGATGTTGGCAATGCCAGTCATGTACATGTATTCATTTACACTTTGCACTGACTCAGAACATATATGAGTTTGCATTGATATTTATGACATAGCTAAAAAAAAGCTTCATGGTTCTCTATGGACTCTTTGGCAATATTTTTGGCAGAACATGGCTTGGATAATGTAGGCAGTGCTCATTGTTTCTTGATGATACTGATCAGAGATTTATTGATCTTCTTTGGATTTTCACTTTCTTTGAACAACTTAAGTACTTGTAGTACATAGTTTGATTATGACAGGGGTCCAATATATTATATGGGTCTGTTTTCATATCACTGTGTGCACAAGTCAGGATTGGTGAATAGTGATGTGTCCAGAGTAAGAACTGCAGCTGTCAGATATGTGTGGCCCACTGCTGTACTCAGACATGGCCTAAGTGTGTGAGCATGCTCAGTATGACCTTTCAGTATGTTGATGACTGAAATTTGCTTAGTTTGTTTGTGTGTAAGCATGCCCAGTATGACCTTTCAGTATGTTGTTGACTGACATTTGCTAAATTTGTTTAAGTGTGTGAGCATGCCCACTATGGGCATATATATACTACATATGTGTGTGAAAATTCAAATTGGTTTTTACTTCAGGGCTCACCTTTGTATTGTACATCGACAGGAAGCATGCTGTGCCTGCAGGGCTTCCATGAGTCAATTTGCATAGACTTATCACCATTTCTATATATAGAGGGAACAGCTATTATCTGTACATTTCTACCCGGGGGGCACACCTGATTGTTACTGTGGGTGTACATAGGATGAGGGGTACACCTGACACTTATACATATTTGCTAGGCCTGCACTGCTATGTCAGGTATTCCATTTCAGTCTGTACTGTTGCCTATCATACTGGCTTGAGGCATACCACTGTACTACAGACCTTAGCTTCCAATTACATGCGTATTAGTTTGTGACTTCATAGCCTACCCAACCCACATCACACTGCCTGGCCTGCTGTTATCTGTCTGCATAGGCTGGGGGGAGGTTACTCATATACCTCTTCAGAAGGCATGATGCAGCATTTGTTTGTGTTTGCATTTGTCTACAATTGTCCTGCTGGCTGTGACTGTTAGGTATGTGACCCCCCCCAACTGGTATGTGTGAGTGACTTAAGTTGTGTCTGTGCCAGTGAAATGCTGTCATGGCTTAGTGGTTCAGTACTTTGACTACAGTGCACAGTATCCTGAGTTTGAGCCCTGTCACTGCTTTTTATTTTTCTGCTGGGCAGACCTGACTGGTTAAGGAACAGTAAAGCAGGTGTGAGCGTGTTTACCCGACTTTGCTCGACTTTGCCCAATGTTGCCCAACTTTGCCCGATGTTGCGCTGGTTAGCGCGGTGCACAGCTATGCCCAATTTTATTTAAATATTCTCAATACTGGTAAAATGTGTTTAGCAGTGCTTTATATTGCTTAAAATAGGGCACTCATGCCTCAGGTGGTGCTGCAGGGCTGCCTATGTCGGATGCACATAGTACACTCCCTATACATGTTTGAAAACAGGTAGTGTCAAGTTAGGCATCCCTTTTACTGTATGTGCGAGTCAGAGAGAGGTGTCATTTCCACTGAGTCAGTGTATGGGCTATGCGTTGCCTCTTTGCCAAGGCCAAGGCATACTGGGCATGCTTCCTTCTGCCTACTGGGGCAGGCTCAGGTTGTTCCTCCTCCGAGTCACGCTGTACCTGTGCAGGTCTTGGCAATGGTGGGGGGATGCTTGGCGCTGCCCCATGCTGTTCCTGCTGCAGCTGTTTCCACAGGATCATATTGTGTAGCATGACACATACCATAACAATTTGGGTACATGTAGTTGGTGAGTACTGCAAGGCTCCACCAGATGTGTCCAGGCACCACAACCATGACTTGAGCATCCCAAACACACACTCAGTTATGTTTCTTGTTTGTGCGTGTGCCTCATTATGGAGTTCTTGTTCAGGTGTGTGTGCATTTCTGATGGGTGCCATCAGCCACGGCTCCAGTGCATATCCAGCATCCCCCACTAGGTGACCCTCAGGGATGTCCCCACTGGCAAATCTCTGGTACAGCTGGGTCAGATGCCAAATGTGGGAATCATGATAGCTTCCAGGGCATCCAGCACACACATTCATTATTATGCCATGGGCATCGCACACAAACTGGCAGTTGATGGAGGGGAAGCCCTTGCGGTTGATGTAGACCCTACCCCGCTCACCAGGTGGTGCTTTGATGCATATGTGCATCTAGTCTATTGCACCCACTACCTCAAGGTATTCTGCTATTTGGTGGAAAAGATGCATATTGCTGGCCAATGCCTCATGGGAATTGGGGAAATATACGTGGTCACCAACATGTGCTGACATGGCATCCAGGAACTGGTGGAGTACCCCGGATGCTGATGCCTGTGAAATCCCCATCATATCACCAGTTGGTCTTTGGAAGGTACCTGTAGCTAGTATTCTTAGGCCTACACATACCTTGGTATCCACTGGGATGGGTTCCCCTCTGGTGGTTGTGTGTGTGAGGCGCGGCTGGCAAAGCTCAACAATTTGCTGTAGGAGGTCTCTGTCCACCCTATTGCGCTCCACTATCTCCAGCTCATGTAGCCCCTGGTAGGTTACCCTGGGTCTGCACACTCTTCTCCGTCTCCTCACTGTGGATTGCTCAGCAGCATTCACAACATCACCACCCTCAGCACCTTGCACATGTGGGTTTATGATAGCAAGAGCAGCCTCTAACATTTTGTCTGACTTAAGCTTTTTAAGCTTTCCCTCTTTGTATACTGCAGTGTTGCAGAGTTCTTGAGAAAAAACAGGGGGGAATGGTGTTTGCAGAGTTTAAAGTGCTGGGCTGGGCTGGGCTATTCTGCTGCCTGTGTAATTGGCTGATTCTGATATATTTCACCTGGCAGCTCTGCTAGTTCTCCTTGGTTAACTTCCTACTACTTCTTTTCCTTCCTTTTGCCTTTTTGTTTCTACCCGGGGCAGCGCACCGCAAAGAAGCGCAAACACGCGCACATGTGTGCACATGCTGTGTGCATGTTTGCAAGGAGTTTCCTATCTTTTAACAGTGTGCACCTTTGGTTTGAGGTTTTCAAATAGGACAACTGTAGGCACGTCTCTTGCAATCCTGTGCAACTCAAAGCAAACACAAGCCACTGTGCTCCAATTAGCTTACAGCCTGTCTGACACACCCCCTCATGATGTCACCTATATTCTACTCTTCTACTCACCTACTCCTACTCTTACACTCTTGGGACATGCTTCACATGCTGGGGAAAATTGGGATTCACTATCCTTATCCTCATTTGCATAGGATTGCCCAGTAATGCATGGTTACATCTCTCACACTGAGCTTCCCCCCTTAGCAACCACTACTCAGTGGCCATGTTGTCTTCAGCCTGCCATTCACCTGCATGACAGAATAAGCTTTTTAGTGAAAATGCCTATTTTTGGCTTTTTTTTTAATTATTTTCTTGTTTTTATAAGCGCTGCGTGTTTGCACGGTGCTGTGCTATGCTTAAACATCGGAGATCGGGGGGAAAAAGTTAAATTGTATTTTTAAACATTATATAATGCCAATGTCCTTATATTTGGCCGTTGGCATGTTTCCTCAACTGTATGCATCCTTTATGTGGAGCTGTCATAGCTCCGTTTAGCTATTTGCAGATATGTACTTCATTACCAACAGAGTACATTTCTGCAGCTAACACTAATCTTCCACAGACAGGTTAGTGTTTCCTGGATCGCAAATTTACCTCATTTGCATGGCTTTCACCAGCAAATGAGGTAATTTGCATACCATGACACAGTCTGTGCAAGAGTAGCTTTAGCAGCTCTCATGCATGCCCCTGCCGGCTGTACCTGGATCGCACGGCAGACATATTGCCGGCGTGAGCTCCTACACTCTTCTTGCACTCCATGCAAGCTTTCGTAAATTCGGGGGATTGTGTTTTAGTTCTTAGTAACAACACTTCTACAGAATGCAGAAATGCCCAAGGGTTCTACTATGTGCACTGTCGCTGCCACTGCTCTAAGGCAGTGGGTAAGGGCTGCATCTACAGCAGCAAGATTTGTACTGAAATAAGCATGTGGTCTAAATTCATAATTTCTGCATGGGGATAATAAGCCTAATGTTACTTTATTCCTTTCATGACAGAATAAAATTAATCTTTTTTTGAATAATCGGATAACCCAGGAGCAGGAGGGTTTGAAAGCAAAGTTTTTAGCTAGACAAAAGCTTGTTCATGATGCTCCTGCCAGGGTAAGGGCTCAGGGGAATCTTTCTTTGATAATTCTAACAAAGACTTTACTACTTACACATAATTTGAAATCCAGTGTCGGCAGTAACCTGTCAGTCCCAGAAAAGCCTGCAATTGTTTTAACATTATAGCATGTGTTGCAACTTGAATAACAGTAATAGGTGAGTGTAAAATTTGCTGGGGCCTTCAGAAATAAGATGCCCTAAATATTGGACTTGTGCTTCCCACAACTGCAATTTTGCTTTACTGACTTTGAATCTCAGTTCCGCTAACTTAGTCAAAACAGAAGTACTGTCTTGCCGACAGCTACAGTAAGAATCTGAAACAAACCATCCAAGTACTGTACTGTGGTAGACCTATAGCAAAATTGAATTTTATTTAGTTGTTTATTTCTCTAAAGAAGACAGAAGGTGATTTTGCATGTCATTAAGGTAACCTTGTCCATATATATTTTTGTCCTTTTTAAGTTAAGGTAAACAAATACTGACTGTCTGGGTGAATAGCATTGGAAAAGAAAAAAACAGAGGAAAGATCTATCACTGCAAAGGTGATAGCTGTCAGCTTAGTATAGTAGCTGGGTTAGGTACTAAAGGAAAAGTTGGCACTACTACCACGTTAACTGCTCTTAAATCTTGTTCAAGCCAATAGGTGTCTTTGCCTGTTTTTTAACAGGCAAAATAGGCATATTACATGGGCCTCTAGTCTGGACTATTATTCCTTTTTGAAGTAACATAGACAAGTTCAATTCCTTTCCCTGCCCCTGTTGATAAAGAGTATTGAACTACCATTGGTAGAGACTCAGAAGGCTTTAAAATAACTTCAGCTAGGTCTGCATCCTTTATGAGTCCTACCTCATTATCATGGGTAGTCCATAGCTGTGGAGAACAGCTTCAAGTTAACCCTAATCAGCTACAATAGAGGACTGTTCTGATCTCAGTACCATGAAGAGTATGTCTTTGTACAAATATTGGCTGCATACAGACCCAGAGGGAAAGGTTCATTTGGAATACCTATGAAAACTCCATTTAGAGTACAGAACTGAGTACATCAGAATTTACACAACAAATCTCTACCTACAATTTTAAAAGGGGCAGATTTTCCTACAATAAAGACTACTTGGTCTTTTAAAGGACCTATTTGAATTGGGTAGATTTTTGTCTCTGGATAATCCAAAGGAATCCCAGAGACCCCCACACTCTGAACAGATTTCATGGAAAGTTGGAGATTTTTTGTATTTGATGAAGTTATCATAGATTTAGCTGCTCCTGTGTCAATTAAAAAAGGAAGAGTGGAATTGCATGCTATAATGTTAACAAAGGAACCCTCCTGATCCACTGGTACCAAAGGAAATAGCTGTGTCTCTTATCCAGGGCTGTTCTAATGGTCTTGCTGCAATGTTGGTGGCTGCCAAGTAGTGGTCCAAGTAGGAAGCTGCCTTTCTGTTTGCTGCTGGGTATGGACGGTGGGCTGACTGCTAGGCTGAAAAGACTGATCTGTTTGTTGAAGAAAAGGACACATTCCTCCATTGTTCGCTCTGGCCACAATTAAAATAAGGGTAATATGTGACTCATGCTCTTGGGTTTGAGGTGAAGCATGTGGGTAAATGTTTTCCTGGTATTGCCCTGGGGCTTGTTTTGGAAAGAATCAAAATCTACCTCTACCTCCCAGTTTCTCCTGTCACGCCCCCTTCTCTGTGACTCAGTATTAAACTGTTGAAGTTGAACATCCACTAATTTCTGTTATTCTTCTTTCTCCTCTCTGATTATGATGTCTGCTGTATATTGCACTTGATTAATAATTTTGTGAATACATAGACTGGGCCAGTTTAGACAAACCTTTTTAATCTGATGTTATATAGGTGCTAATAACCCTTCTACAAATGCTGCTGCCACCCTCTCAGTATGTTCTGGATGTCCTGAAAAAGCTTCAGCCACATCTATCATGCATTGTAAGTATTCATCAGCAGATTCATTTTCCTTCTTTACAATAACCTTAATTCATGCTGAGTTAGGTGTTGGGAAGCATGTTGTGGTCATTGCCTTTAGTAAATTATCTCTCACAGTTGGGAATCCTTCATCCATGTATTTTGGAATCTTGTCACCAATTGCTGATTTTTTCCCATATTTTTCTAAAAATATCTGGAAGGGTGGAAGCTCTTAAGACTGTAAGCAAGTCTTCAGTTGTAGGGTTTTGTAATTATGCATGACTTTCCAAAATGTTAACATTTTTGGCTGTATGTGTTTGAATGGAAGGAGAGAATTTACACTCATTTGAAAATCTGCTGCAGTCCACGGATGAACTACTGTTACATTAGGCTCAAAATCACTGTCCTGGGCTGCTGCATGGTAAGGTACCTCCCTCAAAGGGTACATTTCAGTATTAGATGGTATGTTGACAGTGGGAATGTCATCATCAGAGGATGAATCAGAAGTTGATATACCCTCAGTGTTTTGCTTGGGAGGTGGTTTCCACCTATATTCTTCTCTGTCAATAATTATTTGAAATTGTGTAATCAGATTTTTGAAATTTTTTTAAAGTATTTGCCTTACTGGAGGTGCTTTTATTACTAAATAATTTTAATTTGTCTAAATGTTTTGTCCAGAGTCACGTTTGAGTTTTGGATAGAGCTGTTGACTTGTATTTGCTATTCTCATTAACATTTGGTCAGCCTCTGATGTTGCTGTAATCTAGTATTATAAATGGAACCTTTAGAGCGGACTGAAGTACTAGAAGTGACTTGGGAAGTATGTGGGGAAATAGCGGAGGCGCGATCTTCGAGATGTTCTCCTACTACTTGCTTACTCAGAGAGGGAGGGCTATTTGCTTTATAAGTAGAATAGTCATAAAGGGGAGGAGGAGCCGAAGGAATCGGGGACCAGTTATCATCTGAAGAATCCAGATGAGTCAAGTGCAATTTTTATAACTATTTTAAAGGGTAAAGTACCCCAGTACCATGCAAATTATCTCCTGCACATTTTTGTAATGTATTAACTGTTGTATTACTGTCTGCAGTTGAATTTTTAACTTAACAGAATTGTATTTTAAACTTCTAACTACAGATTCCTTTTCTTTATTTCTAGAGTCTTCTTGACAGTCATTAAATGCTGACTAACAAGAGGCAGGTACTTTGTTCCTGTTTTGTTAAATTTCTTTTTTCAGATTTTCTATAGTTGTCCTGTCAAAAGTTCCACCCGCAGGGAACTGCAATGCACTATCATTTTAATGAACTCAGCCATTTTACCAAATAACGACAACTGGATCATCCATATTTATAAAACATGTCAAGCTGAAGATCCAAACTCCATCTGTTGTAATACCCCCACACTTGCACCTATTGTAATCTCAGTACAATGGAAAAATTACCCACTCACATATTAAGACCCTGTTTCATGTGAATATGTGATTAAAACCTACTCTCATATGAATATTGACTACAACACAGTCAAATATGAAATATATGTAAAGCAAGCAGTTTTCATACAATTTTAACCCATTCTCTTACAATTCTAATCCACTCTCATATTAAAATAAACTATTGAAAAATTGTGTAACAAAAGCTTACCTGTAGAGACTTCAGACTCTGCTGAAGGTGAACTTACAAACCAGAAATGCACCAGACAGAAAACTTGTCTAGAATAGGCACAAAAGAAGATTTCTGCTGTAGCAAGTTACAGATGGCTTGAAATCCATGACTTCACGGCACCAAACTTTTATGGTCAAAATTAACTTCATGCAGCACAGTTCAGCAGAGTAGAATTATCTCCTTCATTGTAAAAGAAGACATACGTGGGAGACTAAGCAGTCAAGGTCTTCTTTCCTTGAACAAGGCAACTGTAATCATTTTGTACTATAAAAGCTTCTGAGCAAACATTTTGCTATCTATCAGACTATAGCCGCTGACCAAATAAAATGAAATGCCTCTGTATTGTTTTGCTTACTAAGAATCTGCAGTCCCCTTACCTGTGCATTTCCTTATTAGGCACAGGTTACAGCCTTTCACAATGGAACAGTTCACATCAGCACTATCCATACTGGCCCTTAGTAAAATACTAACGCAGTGGAAAAAAATGCAAGACAGGCCTAAGCTGTCATGATCTATCATGGAACAACATAGATTCCACTTGTAAACACTATAAACATTTGCTCTTTCTATAACTTTCCTGTCTCACTTCCCCATTTAATGCTGTGAAGCATCACTCAAGTCAGATTTTTTTAATGACTGGGTAATAACAGCAGGTTTACAAATGGGTGGACACTTTTTTCACATGCAATCAAACATTCTTCACATGAAGTTTCTTTCTGATCTTGACATGTGCAATGCTTATATAGGTGCCTAGCAAAAATGGTTTTATGAGCAATGAACATGTCTATGTTTGGATGGAGTAAAAAGACAGTTTGAATATTTTTCAGTTTCAGTCTCTCTCCTAAACAAACTATCTACACATTCATCCAAAATTGTCTTGACTCACTTTCCTCACTTTCCCCATCATGATTTTCTTCAGTTGTGGTCAGATGCACATTTTCATTTCACTTTCTAATATCTGCATTTTGTAATTTAAAACTTTTTCTAGATTCAAGAAGCCTTATGATCAACATTTTGCACATAAATAAAATAACACCTAAACATATTATAATGATGGCAGTGAGTGCAAAGAATTTTAAAATGCTTCCTTCCCAGCCAGATAAAAGGTTTGTCAACCATGCCCATTGAGAGCTGTGAACTTCATTAGCGTGAGATAAGTTTGCAACTTTTTGTATAATTTAAGTGACTACAAATGGCCTGTTCATTATCTGGAATGAATGAGCAGCTCCATTTGGATGAATGCACATGTATCTCCCTTAGACGCAAGGGGGAAATCAAGTGCCTTGCAGTTTTGTAGCACTACACTATGCATAGTAGTAATTCCAATGCTAATATGATTAAAAGATTCAAAGTTGGCATTACTCAATATTTTTAATAAGTTTTCTCAGTTCCCAAATTAATTTTTTTTCCCTACAGGCAGGCACAATGTCCACTCCTGAGATAACGCAATCACACTAGTCCATATGTGATAGTCTCTTGAATGCAGTCTTTTCTATGCTACGATGATAAACCCAGGAAACATCTATCTCCCCAACTGGATTTTTAATGTATTTTGCTTTCCTGTTTTGGTGAACATTGCAAATTTTCCCTCTAAGTAAAGTTTTATGTGTTGAACAGCTGTAATAACATGACCAATGAAGCAACATCCCGACCAATCTATTAGTAACCATTGGTCTCCACATACATAGTAAATCTCATGCAGCATAGCCATTCACTACCTTCCAGCCCCATTATATATTCTCTGGGTAACATTACAACTGCTCTACGCAACAGAAAGTGTTCCATTTTTAACATAACAGGTATGTCCCTTCACAGTTATTGACAATTGTAGTGTAACCAGTCTAAAGGGGGTCTTCAGTTTGCCTTTTTGGCTGAGGTACTTTCAGTGTGGTCTCTGTAGCTCCTTCCTAAGTTCATTTCTCCAGGTGCTCCGGCTTCCTTCCACACTCCAAAGACATGTAGTAGGTAGACTGTCAGCTTCTTGTGTGTAGGTGCGTGCATGGGTGTGTAATACAAAAGAAAGGCCTGGCAATCTACTTCCATTTCTCTCTCTTGCCTAGTTAAATCAGTGGATGGTCATGGCTTTTCATGGGATTTGCTATAGTGGATTTGACAAAAATCATAATGATAGATGGATGTATGGTCCAAAGATATTCTTGTTACCATTCAAGTACAGCTAGAGCATTATGCATTGGTTAAGGGTATGGAAAACAACTGTATTTTTATCACAAGGTATACATGTTGCAGAACCTTTGGATAGGAAATGACTGCAGAGTATATGGGCACCATGGGTTTTGTCATTAAGGCCTATTTATGCTCTAGAGTTGCCATACTCTTTTGAGTAGCTCTATAAATATTTTGAAATGGTACATTTTTGGTGCAGGAAGGATTATGGTGGCAGATTTGAATTTAAAGTTAGGATATGGAGGATATGCAGGATGTTAAATTTAACTCTCTGTCTCTGGCAGGGTGCATGGGAATTACAGGGTTCACTGGAAACATCCCTAAAGCATGCACATAGCAGGCCCATCCAAATAGGTAGGCTAAGTCCATTCAATCCAACCACCATTTAATTAGGACAAACTGTGTTCCACCTCTGGCCTTGTACTTTAAGTAAGTGTTAGGGGCATCCAGTCTTTTGCATATAGTTTAGCCTGCATAGTGACTAGTCTGAAGACAAGTTCTTCAGTGTCCTAGTTTGTAAACAATAGCCTTATAGTCTGCAAAACCTCCTCCACTGACATCCTGCTGGTCAGCTTTTACTCTCTACTTCCTAACAAATACTGATATTTCCTCATAACTGCTTGTACTCAAACTCTTTCTCTTATATTGTCTTCACTTCTTCTAGACTTGCTATTCCAATTATTTATATCTTTCTGTCTTTCTTTAGTGGAACTATATGCCTTCAAGGAAGCCACCCCTTGGTCTCCCCTTCTGTTCTTATTTCTTCTTGCTCAAGACAGGTATTAGACCATTTTCAGCTCTGAGCTAGTATTTGTGCACGGTCAACACTGACTCAGTGCACTCAACTGTCTCTTTAGTGTGTTTTTATTTTGCTATAAAAGTGTCCCTGCAAGCAAATACATATGTATGTAACAGCAAAGTCTGCAGTTTGAACAACAGCCTGTGAGCTACACTTTATGTAAATTATAAATATTATGGCAGCCTAAAATAAGAACTTTGACCACTATACTAGCTTCATTTTCTTAGACCACAGCAGTCCCATTGGTATTTTCTCCTTTAACTGTGCTCAATTCATTGATTTTAGCAGTCCACTGTCTCCCTTCCTTACTGCGGTGGTGGTGCTGCAGTAGCGTTGTCACCTCACAGTAAGACGTTGTCCTGTTCGATTCTCAGCTAGAGCATCTTCTGTGTGGAGACATGCATGAATGGGCGTACCTTCGTTGAAGGTTATGCATCAGGGCCGGCAACTCGGCATGTAAAAATCTACTGCCAATCATTAGCGGACCGGAGTTCCGCTGTGGCGACCCCTAACCGGGAAAAGCCAAAAAACACAACAACTGCCTCCCTTCCTTAAGTTTATTTCTCTTTTTGTGTAATCACTTTTGAGTTCTCAGCCAGAGCTACACTACTGCATTCCAATTGTTTTGCTGATCTTTGGGGGAGGGACGTAATCTAGGCTAATTACTGAGAACCTATTGCTTGTTTCTGGGGTAATTTACATGTATCTTCTATCTAATGTACACACCCTTTTGTGTTTTATACTTCACTCACCCCACACTCTCTCATCATTCCTTCCTTACTTCACTCTTTCTCTCTCCCTCTCTCTAGCAGGGTGCAAGGGAGTTACAGGATAAGTGATAAAAGACAACTGAAGGTTTGAAGTTTATGTTATACTTACTTTACCAACGGATTGAGTTTCTAAGTTGCTGAACCTAATTTTTACCTGTAAATGTACGTTCTACTAAATGACTGGCATCCATTGTTTGTACTTTACTTGATTTGTGTCAGCAATGATAATGTTGCCCAATAGTTGTCATCATAATCTCACTGTGCTTTATAAGGACTGAATGCTTATTTTATTAGCATAACTCGTATGGTGCTGCGGTAGCATTGTCACCTCACAGTAAGACGCTGACCGGTTCAACTCTCAGCTACAGCGTCTTCTGCGAGTAGACATGCGTGAATGGGCGTACCTTCGTTGAAGGTTGTGCGTTAGGGCTGGCAACTCAGCACATAAAAATCAACTGCCAATCATCAGCGGACCGGAGTTCCACTGTGGTGACCCCTAACCGGGAAAAGCCAAAAGACACAACAACAACAACTCTTTACAACTGGCATTAAATAAGCTAGAAAGGTAATCTAAACTGTAGAAATCTCATAGTGCTATCATGTCTCTTCATTGTCAAAAAGAGTTTATTGGAATGTAGGTTAAATTAAGTGCTTGTTAAAATTTCTGTTCAATTTAAAGTGCTTGTGAGGTTTGAAGCTATTTTTGCAATTTTTCCTGCCATATCCTTAATTTTTTAGTGTTCCGTTGTTGTTCTGGTGCTAAAAAGCTACGTTTTGAAAGATTAGTGTCCTTAATATGGACATTAAGTGTTAACAAAATACTACTGTTTGTTTCCGTCTGAGGGTGTGTTGTTTAAGGAGGTAAGCCAAGTGGTCCCATCACAGCAACTGTGTTACAGAAATTAATCTCTATATTTATTAAGAAACCACTTACAGTTTCAGAGCATTTACTGGTGACAGTGTTCCTGTGCATATAGTTCATACCACAGTAATTTAATTGGATTTCTACTGAACATTGAATACATATTTTTTATTTTTTTTTTTTTGAATAGGTTCACTGGAAACATCCCTAAAGCATACACATAGCAGGCTCATCCAATAGGCAGTCAGAGTCCACTCAATCCACCCACCATTTATTTAGGACAAACTATGTACCCCCTCTGCCCTTGTGCTCTAAACAAGTGTTAGTGGCATCCACTCTTCTGCATGTATTTTAGCCTGCACAGTGACTAGTCTGAAGACAAGTGCTTCAGTGTCCTAGTTTGTAAACAATAGTCTTAGGTTCATAGGTTAGGTTCATAGGTTCATACTAGGCTATCTGCCCGAGGGCATTTACAAGCCTAGCCCATAGTTTTGTGGCTTACACCACCCCTTTAGTATGGGGAACTATACCCATTATTTTGCTGTGCCTCTGTTGAGCAGTGACACTGAGGTAATCCCTGGGGTATATCTGCGATCTCCCATCCATTGGTCAAGATTTCTCTTGAACAAGGCCAGCGAGGTGCTCTGCCTCACATATACCGGGATTTTATTCCACAGCATAGGAGTCTTTGGGTGATGAATCTATCCCTCCAGCATGTCCTATTAATAGCCGTGTCAAGGTTTAAGTCTCCGCCTTGTGGCTCTGATGGATCTAGATTTTTGAGGTGAAGCATATTCATCAAATCTGGGTTTGACATGGCCTTGTATGTTAGGCAAAGGTCACCTCTGAGCAAGCGTAAGCGACTGAATAGAGCTGGAGTTCTTTCAGTCGGGCAGCATAGGACAGATGTTTGAGACCCTTTATCCTTTTGGTGAGGAACTTTTGTGGCCTCTCCAGCTGCTGCAAGTGTCGGGTCAGATACATTCCGAATGGGGCATTGTACTCAATCATTGGTCTGATGAGTGATGAGTATAGGAGACTATGACCTCCCTTGATCTAGATGAGAATCCCTTCATGATAAGGTGGGCAATGTAGAAGGTCTTCCTAACTACTTTAGCTACATGGGTGTCGAATGACAGACTACTATCAACCTGGGTCCCCAGGTCCCTGATAACTTCTTCTGTGCTCAGTGGATTGCCACCTATTTGGTAGCTAGGGGTAACCTTGTTTTTCCCGAAGGGTATGACTATGCATTTTTGGCATTTTACTTTAGGCCGTGGCTCTGGCACCAGTTAGCCGCTTCTGTGAGACCCTTCTGAAGGATATCTATGTCAGATGTGTTTTCTACTATGGCGCCCAGTTTGCAGTCATCTGCAAACTTTGTCAGCCATAACCCTCCTGTGTTTGCTTGTACTTCAGAAAAGTAGATGCCAAACAAGAGTGGGCCCAGGACTGAGCCCTGTGGTACACCACTTGTGACAGGCTTTGAGTCTGACATGGCGCCAGCAACTCTGACCCTGTGGGTTCTGTCACTCAGCCAGTTTGCAACCCATCTTGTGATGTATGGGTTAACATTTAAGCTGATGAGTTTTTCAATGATACCCGAGTGGGGTATTGTATCCAAGGCCTTCGCCAGATCGAGGTAGGCTGTATGGACTGCCTTTCCCTCATCAATGGCTTTGGTGACTGTTTCGAAAAAGTCAACCAAGTTTAGAAGGCATGATCTGCCTTTGACAAAGCCAAACTGGGATGGATCCAAAGTCTGCAAATTCCCTATGTCTTTATTTATGAGGTCCATTATGATCCTCTCCATGGCTTTGCAGATAAGGCTTGTCAAGCTAATGGGCCGGTAATTTCCAGGGTCGGTGGAGGCACCGCCTTTGTGAAGTGGGACCACAGTTGCAGTGCGCCACCCCTGGGTAATGTATCCAGAGGTAAGACTATGATTAAACAGCTGTCCTAGCTGTGGGTTTAATTCCTCGTTGAGTTCGTGGAGCACACAGCCGGGGACACCATCAGGTCCCATGGATGCTGTGTTTTTGCTTTGGAGAGAGCAGTTCTCACTTGGGCGTTGGAGATGTTTGGGGGCTGCAATCACTTGGTATAGATATCTCTCCTTTGGGGAGGGGAGAAGTTTGCACTGAACCTGTCAGCCAGTATGTTGGCAATGTCTGTAGGATCAGTAATCTTCACATCATTTTGAACTAGTTCTGAGCATATCTGGGAGTTTCCTCCCAGGTTTCTAACATAGCTAAAGAAGGCCTTATGATTGTCTTTTGAGTCTTTAGCTATTTTTCTCTCAAAATTTGCTTTGGATGATTTTATGAGAGCTCTTAGTTTTTACTTATAGTGATCAAGGGTGTCTTACCTTTTAAGGATTTTGCTCTATCTTGTAGTAGCTTCCTCCTTTTGTTGTAGAGTTTGTTTATGGCTGGGGTCCACCAGACTGGACGCTTGCCTTTGGTACAAAGAGTCTTTGTTTTGCTTGGGATTGCCTTATCCATGCAGTCCTGCAGGTGCTGGTAGAAGGCATTTGTAAGTGATTCAGCGGCTTGAGTACTGTTTTCCGCCAGCTCTGGGCCTTAAAGGAGACCACACTAGTCTTTAGAAGTGTGAAGTTGGCTTTGAGAAGTTCTTTACTGTGGTCTTTTTATTTCAGGTGGGGTGGGATGAGGACCTCCAGCGAGATTAGTTTGTGATCTGATCTCACCAGTGAGGGGTATACTTCCGGTGTTGAACATTGTGCTCCCATGTTCGTGATGATGAGATCAAGTATGTTTTCTCCTCTTGTGGGGATGGTGACTAGTTGTTCCATGGCATTTGAGTTTATGAATTCCAGGAACTTTTGGGCTAGGGTGTTTGGGCTTGAGTAGTGTTCCCAGTCTATATTAGGGTAATTGAAGTCACCTAGTATGATGGTGTTTGGTGATACATTTATCCCCTCTAGTGTTTTCAGGAAGGCCATGTGAGGTTCCTGAGTTTGTGAGGGTGGCCTGTAACATGCTACAATTTGCAGAGCAGTCTTGCCTATGGTTAATTGCACCTGGATGGTCTCCGATAGTCTGCAAAACCTACTCCACTGACATCCTGCTGGTCAGCTTTTACTCTCTACTTCCTAAGAGAGACTGACATTTATTCATACTACTCTTACTCAAATGTTTTCTTTCTTTTTTATTTTCTTCACTTCTAGACTTTCTATTCCTATTATATCCTCCTGTCTTTTTTAGTGGAACTGCATCCCTTCAAGGAAGTCACCCTTGGTCTCCCCCCTCCTTTCTTATTTCTCCTTTCCCGAGACAGTTATTAAACCACTTTCAGCTCTAAGGTAGTATTTGTGCACAGTCAACACTGACTCAGTGCACTCAACTGACTTTAGTGTGTTTTTATTTTGCTATAAAAGCTTCCCGGCAAGCAAATAGATATGTGTGTAACAGTGAAGTCTGCAGTTTGAACACCAGTCTGTGGGCTATATTTGTATGTAAATTATAAATATTATGGCAGCCTAAAACAAAAAACTTTGTCCACTATACTAACTCACTTTCTTAGACCACAGCAGTCCCATTGGTATTTTCTCCTTTAACTGTGGTCAGTTCATTCTTTTAAATAGTCCACTTCTTTAAGTTTATTTCTGTTCTTGTGTAACCACTTTGAGTTCTGAGCCAGTATTTTTTCAGAGCTGTACTATTGCATTATAGCTCACCTTTTCTCATAGTTTTGCTGGTCTGTGAGGGTTGGGATAACCTTTGGACTTTGCATTTCAGGGTCCATAGAAACCTCCTTACAGTACACAGTTGTTGAAACAGTCAAATGCAATTGTTTACTGTTATTACCATTAGTCAGGTCAGTGTGATATTGGACTAGCTCTCCTACTAAAACTGTATCCTAGAGCAACAAAATCAAGACTTTCATCTACTAGCTCAGAGGCCTTTAAAAAAACTGCATTGTTCCTTTTTCTTATATCTCTCAGCAGATTTGTGGCTGTTTAAGTTAAGTCACTGATTATTTGCTTTCTCTGTATTTTGCCAAGTTATCAACCTGCTGCCCTACCCTCAATTCCTACCCACCCCTCTTACTCTACATTTATACTTCCATAGCACCACCCACATATTCCTCAAACCAATACCATCAGTTCCCTCCAGAAGAAAGCAATCAATAGAATTGCTCCCAAATGTAACACCCACTCTTGTTTACCACCCAAGACTCTATCTCAAACTGTCTTAATCCTTGTCCCCTATAACTTTCAAATTACATCTGTACAACCAGCCCAGTACCCTCCTAACATTTTCTAATCTTAATTTACAGCAAAGATAAAACCCACATTAAATAAGATGATCCTAACAAAGATTATTTTACTATTCCAGCTCACTCTACTAACCTTCCAAACCAATTATCAAATCCACCACCTTCAAATACTTAGGACGTCTACCAGTCCTCACAAAGAATATCAACATCTACCCAACCCTATCTCTAGAAACAAACCATATTTGATTTATTTATATATATCTCAAAATTAAGTATCCACATTTACAATCAAATACTAGACCAAGACCAAAATATAATTGACCACACTCTTTCCTCTGTAAAATATAAATTCAAAACATTAGCAGAGATATTCACCCCAACCCAGGTCCCACTGTTCATAAAACTATCATTTCCAATCCTAAATTAAATCAGTCACCTAATACATCTCAGCAAAAAACAGAACCCAAGCTCACCTTACTAAATATGAACCTAAGAAGTATGTGCAATAAAATCCATGACATACGTGCCTTTCTTGCCACATACACTCCTGATGTAGTCATAGCTACTGAAACCTGGTTAAAAAAATAAATAAAGGACAATGAGATCCCACCTGCCAGGTTACAATATACTCAGGCATGACGGACAAGACAAGCATGCAGGTGGTGTAGCAGGTGGAGTAGCAATAATCTATAAACATTCCCTATCACCTTATTTACGCAGCTATTACATAAATTTAACAGTGCTGAACTTCTTATAACACTCCTAAAAACCAGCAATAGGGCAATTCTGATTGCCCATAACATTTACATTTGAAGTCATTTTAATGGACAATTTAAGGCCAATAAAGCCAAACCCCACTAGCTATAGATATGCATAGTTTGGCCTTGTTATGACCTCATCAACATAGCAAAAGCAGAGTGTTTGACTAAGCATAAGAAACACAGGGTTGTTATACCCAGTTGATGTCCATTATCATTAGGGTGACTGCAAAATATCCCAACTAACAAATTAAAACAAAGGGTGAGAAGGTCACACTGAAAAAACAATCAGTAAAAACTAAATTAAAACTCCAGCCAAGCTAGAACTTCCAATGAGTGACTTCTCAAACCTCCTGTAACAGAGACACATGGGATATATGCAAATGACCCTTATGAACATCAGGTGTTTCAGCTCTGACCTTCTCACTCTTTGTTTTAATTTGTTAGTTGGGATATTTTGCTGTCACCCTAATGATAATGGACATCAACTGGGTATAACAACCCTGTGTTTCTTATACTTAGTCAAACACTCTGCTTGTGCTATGCTGATGAGGTCATAACAAGGCTGAAATATGCATATTCATAGCTAGTGGGGTTTTGCTTTATTGGCCTGAAATTGTCCATTAAAATGATTTCAAATGTAAAAGTCATGGGCAATCAGAATCGCCATATAGCTTAAACACCTGATGTTCATAGGGGTTATTTGCATATATCACATGTGCCTCTGTTACAGGAGGTTTGGGAGGTCACTCATTGGAAGTTCTAGTTTGGCTGGAGTTTTCATTTAGTTTTTACTGATTGTTTATTCAGTGTGACCTTCTCACTCTTTGTTTTAAAAACCAGCAATAGGAAAACTATATGTTTAACAGCAATTTATATACCAGCAGGGAATGACACTGATACTGCTGAAAACATCCTGTATTGGATATCCTAACAAATTAACTATGAAACTAAAATAGTTGGAGACTTAAATATTGACTGGCAACTCATAAATTCCAGTACTCCCACTGAATCCATAAACTTGTTCAACTTCAGACCATTAGTAATCACACCTACTAGAATCAATAAAACTTCAGGGAGACACTCAAAATTAGACTGGATTCTTACAAACAAACCAGACAAACTGTCAAAATTAGGCTGCCTCTCAGATAGCATAAGTAATCACATACCAACATATGGTATTAGAACTTCCCATAACCTAGATAAACATATTATCTATAATCAAATATGAAATGCAACCAATTTCAGCTAAGATGTTTTCAAAGAAACACTAATATAACTGGAATATACTTAGAACAATGCCACTATATACTGTTGTAGAACACTTTAATAACATATTCTTACAGACCTTAAGTAAATCCAACCCCACACCATGGCTGACAAAAGAAACAAAAAAAATCATGACAAAAAGGGATGAAGCCTAAAAAACATGGTATAAAAATAGAACTCAAAATGCCTTCCAGTAATTTAGACATGTTAGAAATCTTGCAAAACTCCATGTCAAACAGGATAAGCAAAGATACTATACCAACCTACAAGTCAAACATCAAACCAACCAAACACTTTATTGGTCATCACTAAATAAACTATTCCACCCTGGCAAGACCACCACTCCCCCTCCAAAACAGACAGTATGACAGACTCTATTCCCAAACAGTTTAATCCCTACTTTATACAATCAGTATTCTCTCTCTTACACAATAATACATCTGCCCCCCTCTACCCTTGTCCAATCAAAACCACCCACAGCTCTGCAATTTTAGTTCAGTACCTACCTTGCTCATAAGGAAGTTGATCCTTAAATGAAAAACTACTTCAGTAGCTGTAGACCAACTAACATCAGACTACCTAAAAAACTGGGGGCTTAAGTCATAGCCTTCCCTGTGCCTATACTAATTAATGGGTCCATAGCAGAAAAATATGTCCCATCACTGTGGAAAAAAATCCTACATCATACCACTGCAAAATGGTGGCACATTTACAGAGTTTAATAATTACAGACCAATAGTGATTTTTTCCCCCACTCCAAAATATTAAAGAAATGCATCCATATGCAGCTGATGCAATACCTAACCTCACATAACCTGCTCTCAGAAATGCAACATGGCTTTAGGCCCAGCACAGCACCACTACTGCTCTACTGCATTTTACCAACATAGAAACAATGGCCTGCTTGTGTCCACCATGTTCTTAGACTTGCCAAAGGCATTTGATACTGTCTGGCACCAGCAACTGCTTGTTGTATTCTCCTCAACAGAACTTTCACAACACTCCTTGTAGTTTTTTAGTTACCTATCTGGAAGGCAACAAGCCAGTAAATGGCAACAAACCTACTCATCCTTTCAACCAGTTACTACAGCTGTCCCTCAGGGCTCTATCCAGAGTCTTCGCCTATTTGGTATATTTATTAATGACCTCCACTCCTCCACTCACCATGCTAGTTTAGTTCACTATGCAGACAACGTAGTATTAATATGTGCAGCCTCAACAATAAATAAGCTCCAAGACATTACCCAAAAATCTTTCTCCTGTGTAGAAACCTGGCACAAAGAATCAAACCTTCTACTCAAATCCAAGAAAACTTAGCTAATGCTTTTTACTTCAAAAAGTTGCCAAAATCAAAAGCATTTTTTGCCATAAAGTCAGCAAATAATGCTGTAATTGAAACTGTAACTCACAGTAAACTTCTAGGTGTTATAATAGATGACAATCTCAAATACGACCACCTGTATACTGCACACTATTAAATCTACACACCAGAAGCTAGGTGCTTTTTATAGGATCAATGAATTCCTTACAGGTACTGAAGAAAAGCTCTAGCTACCACCTTCTTATTGCCAAACCTATTAAATGCTACTCCTATCCTAACAAACTTAAACAATACTCTAAAAAAGAAACTTGACTCCTGCTGCAGTCAAATAGCTAAATTTGCCAACAACCTCCCTTATAGGACCCACCATTGTCATAGCTTAAAGTAATTAAACTGGCTTGAACTACACAACTACCTAACATATTCACAACTAACTACAGCACACAAACTCATTCATCATCCAAAAGTGTCCTGCAGTACAGAACATATTCATAGGTTCATAGGTTCATAGGTTGGTACTAGGCTTTCAGCCCTAGGGCCTATACAAGCCTAGCCATAACAATTCCCTGGCTATTTCTTCCCACACTATTTACTTCCCTGGACCCCTGTCTAGCAGGGCGACTGATGTGATCCCCGGGGTGAATTTCCTTTCTCCCATCCAATCGTCAAGGTTCCTTTTGAAGAGGGCCAAAGAGGCACTCTGCTTGACATGTATGGACAATCTATTCCAGAGTCTGGGGAGTCTCTGGGTCAGGAACCTATCCCTCCAGCATGTTTTGTTTATTGTGATGACAAGGTTTAGATCCTGGGATTGTGTGGCTCTGAGGGATTGGGATTTTTTTAAGTGTAGCATGTCCAACAGCTCTGGGTTTGTCATGGCCTTGTATGTTAAGCAGAGATCGCCTCTACTGTCCAGCAAGGGACCTCTACTCTAGTAACAAATTGTTATTACTTACAAATAAGTCAAATAATGTTGTAGGAGACTCATTCTACTCCCAATATGTTGCAAAACTCTGAAATAGCATCCACACACAAATAAAACTCTCAGACAAACTCAGTTGTTTTAAACCACTGCTTAAACAACATGTTAACCAATCCTGGTGCTGCACATATTCATCACAAGGTTGAGACTTTGTGTTCACCATACAATACTCTTCAAATACTCTCCATAAATAGAATACACTCAACCTCTCACTGAAATGGCAAAACTATTTTTATACATAACTGCTGCTATACAGACAACTAAGTTGCACGTGGGCTTTCTCTTTAGTAACTTCCACCTCTGTAAAGTCTTAGAATGTATAAATGTAACTACTGTTTGTGTATAAATGTAAATAGAATTGTAAATACTATGTGTTTAACTGGAACTTAGTATAATGCAGTGTAAGCAAATGGAGATTTCCTCCCCGGGCCTCCACTTAAAATGGGTATTACCCAGATGGACCTTCCCAGTAAACAAAGGCAAATAAATATGCATATACAAAATATAAACTGTGAGCTCATTAATGGAAGAAGGTAAAACTGCAGTTAAATGCTTTGTGCATAATCATTTGGGAAGGGAAGTTTAATAGCAGTCGCTTAGAAGAGAAGAAAAGGAAAGGCAGAAATTCTGATATATAGTTTCAGCTAGGAAATAACTCTTTCCTGTGGTTCTCTGGTAAACGAACATGAACAATATGTGGTGGAGTGTGATTTTTATTTTTTGTTAACTTTGAAACTAATTTATCAGGTAAGGTTGAAGGCATGCATGTGTTACGTAAAACTGAATAGAATTGCTATGGAAAAGGACCACTGTACTGTGCAAGTTCTCTGATTCACATAACTGTGGAAGATGGTAAAGAACTCAAAGGACGTTTACATTATCAGAATTAAAGTTAGCATTATGGTAAGGTAAATTAGCTCAAGGTGATGAGGGGATGCCATATGAATACTATAATTTATTAAAAAAAAATCATCTAACTAGTGTTAGTAGAGGTGTTTAATGATTTTTATAGGATCTACAAGATAAATAGTCAAATTATATGGCAGTTTTAAAGCTGATTGGAAGGAGCAGCACAGCAATAATTAGAAAACTGGAGATCAGTAAGGCTGTGGAACTGTGACTATAACTTATTTGTTAATGTTACAGAACAGGTCAAGAAACAGAACTTTACAAAGTATTTATTGCCAAATATAGAGGGGTGCCATTTGAATGGAATGCACAACATTTTCTACTCAATACAAATAACTGCTTGGAAGATTCACTTAGGATATGCCCTGGGACTTTCTCTGGTTTACTGACATTGAGAAAGCATATTATATATTATCGCATGAGGTCTTAGTGGAGTTACTTTCTACAATAGCTTTGGGACATAATATGTTTAGATGGTTGTCTAATTCATATGGGAATATGAAATTAAAACTCATGATCAACTGACATGTAGGGTTGAGTAGTGATGATGTTGATAGGACAAGTTTGACATGGGTGCCTGCCTAGATGCATTTTGTTAGGGTTTTGCATGAATTATAGTTCAGAATTGTGCTACAGTTTCTTTTTTTTTTTTTTTTTTATTCAAGGGATTCTCCTCAAGTTTGTCCTATGCAAATTTGAAAAGCTTGGTACTTCATAATGAAACCCAAGGGTTGTTCAGAGCCTTCGTGATCAGTTTATCACATAATTTATGTTTCTTGGGGGGCTAAGGATCGGTATGTCTGAGACTAACATTTTGATGTGATGGTTTCTTAGTGGGCCTTCTGTACAGTAAACATTCTTTTGATGTGTTAGAAATTCAGTTTGGGAGTGAAAATGCAATATGACAGCAAGGAAAGACAATTTTGGAAATATTTTACAAAGACTGGGTATGTAGAAAGTTTGTAAGTTTTCATTTACCAATAATATATTTATTGATGGCATATATTACAGGGGTTGGTAAGTCAGATGTTTCGACAGAGCACTCATGAATGTTTTACATTGAAAAAGGGCCTCCTGCTGAACCTACAGTGAGACATTGTAGGACAATATTGTAGGGAGTATAGACAAAACCATGGATTTGGCAGAGGCAGCAATGTTTTCTGAAGAGTTTGACTTGACTGTCTGGTTACTGCTTCTTATAATTGTTGAAAACCAATAATGATTATATTATGTGATTTGCCTGTTTTCTTGATATTGCATGAATGTTCTTCTTCTTCTTGAGAGTTTTGTGGGGGTTTTTTTTGTTTGTTTTTTTCAGTGTTCATGAGACAGAAGTGATGTCAGAGTCTAATACGGGCCTTAAACATCCGGAGTAGCTATTAGACCATTCAACCTGGTCTGCAAATAGTGAGCAGAAATGTTGCAATATTAGAACAAAGGAGCTTTTGCTGCATTTTAAGATATTTACAACAGGGGAATAGATTCATACAACAGTTGGGAAGAGATATCACAAGTGCAGGCAATGATGCACTTTTCCCCAGAATCAATTTATAGAATAAAGCTTAGAAAAAATATACTATAAACAGTCCTCCATAATTCTGATAAGTGAAAAGTAGCTGTAACGTGGCCTTGTTATCTGTTTCTGATTTACATTTAAATCAAAGAAGAAAATTGCAAATTTGGGCCAGAAGCACTTGTATAGAGAAAAATACTGTTCATACTGACCTGTTGAAGCACTGAAAATGCTTACAGTATATATAGGATATCCTGGGTATCTAGACGGGAGTTTGGAAAGCTGCTTTTGATCTACTTGTGGAAAGTAGCCACCTAAAGCATATCGATACTCCAGTGTCTGTTGGGGAGAGATGCTGTATTTTAAGATATGTAGGGCAACCATGAAAATGTATTTCTTGTCACTTGTCGACTAGGAAAGTCTAACAAGATAACAACCGATTTTCACTGCTGGCCCAGGGAGAAAAGTACAGGTTCAATATTGCATAACAGAGAAGTAAAATTTGTTATTTATACAAGTATAAATACAGAGTCACCTAAAAAAGTAAGATTGTCTAGTGAGAGATCTACGCTTAATTTGTTTAAATTACAAGACCCGAAGAGAGTGAGATGGAAGAAAAAGTTAGAATAAGTAGGAAAATACAGGAATTCAAAAGAGAGAGATGGGGGTTAGTTAAGAAAAGGATTATTAATACATTTGACAGAGTGTCAGAGATGACAGAAGAAGTAAACATTTGTTAATAAAGTAAGGAATATGTGTATACAAGAAAAGAGAAAGTATGTGTATAATTTACTATTGAAAGAGAGGTTTACATATACAAAGGAGTACTTAAAGGATATGTGCTTTGCTAGCATAGCAAGCAAGTAAAATTTTTGGTAGTGGAACAGGAGGTTGTAATAAAGTCGGGGAGAGGGATAGTATGTCAGAAAAATGATTATAGCTGGAGGAAGTGAAAGCAGAGGATGCCTGCAAGAAAGTTGGGTGACAGATAAAACTGTGGTTAGAAGATGACTGAGGGGTGAAAGAAAAGGATGTCTTGAGTGTAGGAAAGTGGGTAATTTTAAAAGGTTTTACTTTACCTTAATTTTACAGATTGTGAACAGGAAGGTTACTCTCTGCAAATATTGCAGAAAAGTATATTACATGTGGCAGATTAGATTTTTCCATCGATTGTCCCAAAAATAATCATGCTGTCGAACACTCTACTTTAAGGAAAATGTAAATGAAGACATGGGGGTCTATCCTTGTTAGAGTCTGCTTCGTAGAAAAGAGAATTTACGGAGAACCTTTCATGCAGAAGTAGTTTTGAATTAAAGGACTGCCAGAAGCTGCTACAGGCAAAGCTATTCACCCCTTGAGAGAGCATCTAATTAAAGATGCTATGCATCTTCCAGCATATCTGAATTCTGCAATAGATTGCATTCATATATTAGTTCATTTGGGACAGAAGAGCACAATCCTCACTGCAAGTTTCCTTATGACAGTACAGTCCATATGATACTGGTGTATTTCTAACCATTGCAAACACAGTGCAGTACCATGAGGTAATTCAGTCTAGTTTTTGTGGCTGAATACTCCCCAGTGTCATTTGTACTTAAGCAAAGGATGGCCATTTACAGAAGGGAATTGGAGCAACTTCTGTACAGATTTCAGTTAATCTAACCAGAAGGGATGGTAATAGTAGTGGTGGACGGAGAAAATATTTTGGGGCAAGCAACAAGATGCCAGAGATTTTACAATTCCCTTCTGTAAATGGCTATCCAAAGTGTAAGCCCAGGAACATTTCATGGTGACCCAGGACTAGATGGTAATTTGTCAGAATCTGGGAATGGACTGGGAGATGCCCAAATGAAGGTGTAAACCGAGATATCTTGCTCCCTGTAAGATAAATAAGAAAATACCAGCTGAGGTATCCCACATGTCCTTGAACAAGAGTTCAGTGCATTACCAAATGGCAGCTTGGGGAACGAGCACAGAAGGGAAGTGAAAGTAGAAGTCCTGGGAAAAAAGATGCATCTATCAGCCAGATGTAAGTGACAGCACAGCAACAACGAAGAGGTTCACAGAGTGCACCAAACAAGGGTTCTGATGAAAAGTGAGGGCTAGAGATTTAGAATCCTCCCTAGAGCCTGAGAAGCCTGGAAGAGGAAAGCAGAAGTCATGGTCAGACATCTTTCCAGGGTCCTCTGATATAGCAAATGAACGTTAATGGTCAGCCAAGGGTTTACAGTGTTGGGACAAAAATGACAATAATGTCTGAAAGGTGGAGCTAGAATGAGACTATGAATAATGTGCCAATTACATTTCTCTCGGTCTAATATGACAAAACTGAAAGATTGCTATAAATATCAAGGAATCTGAGTTATTAAACATCTAGTGTTATAATATAGATAATGAATAACTGCATTTTTCCTCCTTCGTAGTGGGTGATGTGAATAGATTACTAGACAATTGCTTGTGAAGAAAACTTTTTCTATTGGAAATACATTTATGAAACAGTCTAGTGTAGCAATATGCATGCTCAATGACTCATGTCCTTACTCCCCCCCCCAGTTGATGAGGAAACTGTATTTGATACCATTCATGATAGAGGTGAGGTGGAGATTGATTGTATTTCCCTTATGACTGAATCTGACAGTCTTTTCTGTGTGCTCCCTTCTCCCCTGTTTCTCACATGCTAGTGCTACATGACAATTGGTGACTGGTTCTTTTCTCTCTTCCCCTCCACAGCTGAGGGAAAAACATGCAATTCACTTTTATTACTGAGATAATGTAGTGTAAAACATATCTCTTTTTGTTCACAGCTGGCATAAAATCACCATGGATGAAGGAAGGTAAGACTGGTGACTGATTATATTTAGCTGCTCTACAGAAATGTTGTGATGGCACATATTGATAAAATTCCATAATGATGAATATTAGACTCCTGTTATACTGTGTTACAATATTTGTCAAACATGAGCCATCTGTTTTCCTAATGCATGTTAAGACTATTTGTCAGACTGTATTTCTTTCTTTAAGTGTTCTTAATGGTACTAGTTGCTCCCTTTTGAGAAGGAATATGTAAAAATGATCTTACTGTATGTAGGAGTGGAGCAAAAATATTTTTTCTCCATCCATCTCTTCTGTTAACACTGCTGGATAAATTAACTGGAATCTGTACTGAAGTTGCTCCAACTTCCTTCTGTAAATTGTAAACCTCTGACTAAGTGCAAACAATATTAGGGAGTAGTCAGAGAAGCTAATTGAACCAGAGACACCAGGGCTGTAGTTAGGGCTTTATCCCTCTATTTATTTATTTTTTTTAATTTATTGACATTTGATTACTATACAGAGCTGCAGTAGTACAGCGGTAGCATTGTTGCCTCACAGCAAGAGGTTCTCCTGTTCGATTCTCGGCTGGAGTGCCTTCTGTGTGGAGTCTGCATGCCCTCCCTGCAGTTGAGTGGCCTCCGAAAGACATGCGTGAATAGGCGTACCTTCGCTGAAGGTTGGGCGTCGGGCTGGCAACTCAGCACCATAAAAAATCTACTGCCAATCATTAGTGGACCAGAGTTCTGCTGTGGCAACCCCTAACAAGGAAAAGCCGAAAAGACAAACATTGACATTTGATTACTGGGAAAATCTGACTGGGTAGGTGCCCATTTTCAAAGGTGTCCTTGGGAGAAAAGTTCCAAAGTATTACAAAAACATTTTAAGAACAATAATTTTACATTCTTCAAAAATAATACAAAAATACATGCAGTTTAAATAATTATAACAAATTACACATAATGTGAAAACATTGATTAAGAATAGATGCAACTTATATGACAATTTAATATTCAGAGTAATTTTAGCCAGTTTATAGAGAAATAAAATGTTAGTATAATACAAACAGGAATTGCAATATAAAGTGAGAGAAAAAAACAGGTTATGGCATATTTAGAAAGACAGTCAGGAAGAGAAATTGATTGAAGAAGGGAGAGTAAGGATGTATAAAGTGTGAACAGGTAGTTGTTCATATTTAGAGATGTAGTTTATCCTGTGGTTGATTAAGAACAGAACCAGATTTTGGTTAGGAAGCCTTTCAGAATGGTTTTAATGGGCTGAAGGAAGGGTATTAACCTGACAGATACAGGTGAGGAGTTCCAGGCCTTAGCAGGATGGTATGAGTAAAAACCAAGCCCTACAGATCTGATAGGTTTTTGGACAAAGAGGAGTTTTTGTCATTGGATCTAAAAGACAAATTGGGAACATAGTTGTGTAGAATGTTATTTAATGCTGGACAAGCCGCTGGATGCCAGATAATTGTATAGATGTGAGAAGCTGTGTATATGTTACTTGATGGGGCAGTGCTACCCATTTTAGGCTTTTTAGTGTTATACAGTGGTGGGTTCTGAAAGGGGTATTTACTGTAAGTATAGCCACTTTATTATAGCATTTTTCAAACTTTGATTTTTGTGATGCCTGGAGGTAGGTAAGGAAGAAACAGCCATAAAGTAGTGAGGGTCATAGTCATAGTGATTGTTTATCCAAAGCAATCAAGGTTTATGGGGGATTGTCAGAGATACGTCCCAGCAAGCGAGGAACACTACAAGGATGTCCACTCTCTCCAAGTCTGCCAATTCCTCCATTACTAATAAAAACAATTTCAAATGAAGCAATATTTAAAAACCATGAGGGAGGAAAGTAAGATCAAAAGCGGGTTTTATATGTTCACACATGATTGTGTGTTTTAACATAAGAAGTAGGAGTAATAGCATAAGGGGTACCAAAATTATTTTAGGATTTTTCAAATTGTTTTGGGTTTACAATGTAATGAAGAAAAATAACATCAATAAGGACAGGAAATAAGGATAACATCTGAATAATCTCCCATTTAGGAAAGCTTTCCCCTCTAAATATTTAGGGTTGATTGTAGGAAGTTCATGGGATGATACGTGTCACTGTAACCTGCACAGTTTAGAGACTAAAGTTAAGGTGGAACTCGTGCCTAAACTAAAAGGATTTCATACTTTACAATGCAAAATGCAAGCCATTAACACTGATTACACCCCAAAATGTTATATGATCAGGAATTTACCACCATATTCGAGCCATTCAAGAATAATGAAATTCCAGCAATTCATGTAAGGAATGGTGTTGGGACATCATGGAGGTGTATAACAACATGGAAGGCTGAAGTGCCACATCGTTATGGGTGTTGTCGATTAGCAGATATACCCAGGCACCCACTTGTATTGCACTAGGCTCAAACCTTCAACAGTAATGGAATTTGAATAAGGTGAAGGTACAAGACTACAGTCATGGATACTCGTGTGGGAGGAAGCCGCAATTAAATTAGGTGATGGTGCTTGAATACTGGGAATGATGATGAAGGTGTGGTATAATAAGGTGTCTACACACCATGCATCAAGTGTGCAATAGTTATATATTATAAAATATCACAAATGCATTATTACATACAAAGATTTGAGAAATTATATATGGAATTGTGAGAAATAAATTGGATTCTTTCCTTTAATGCCACATTGCAACCAGGATTAGATTAAATGGTTTCTGTTAAGCCAATACTCAAGAAAAAGCATTTATGTCACTGTTTTTTTTGTTTTTTGAGTACTGTCTTTTTAGAAATGTAAGTTTTTTGTTTAATTGTTTAATTAGTCATGTGATGTAAAAAGGTTATCTAAAGCAGTAAAATAAGCTTGTTTTTATTCACTTGAAAATGCTGTATGTAAAAATGCATTTGTGGTATTTTATAATATATAAATATTGCACACTGTGCATGGTGTGAGGTAATTTTATTTCATTTCCTAATTTGCTTCATGGACAGCCTGCTTTATTGAACTTGTTGGTTCTGTTTCAAGTATGGTATAATCCCAAGGTGATGCATTCAATACTACTCTGTATTCAGCAGAAATGGTGGAAGAAAGGGATGGAGTACTGGGACCAGTTTAGGAATGCAATGGGGAATGCAAGCTATGGACCTTCTGAGTGCTTTAAAAGACAGTTCAATATGGGCAACCAGGACTGGTTCACATATGAGCAATTCAACTTCATTTGGCAAAGGACACAGGGATGTAGAGACACAAGAATGTACTGCACTGGGAAAAATTGTGGTTAGTTGAGAAAGGCAGAGCTAGCTCGATATACAGAGATATTTGGGAAGTATGGGAAAACATACGGCGAAAGGTCTGCACTTATACTGGCATATGAAAGAGGACCTCATAGGAGAGGACAATGTATGGAATGAGGCAGGTTGAGCAGTTAATAGTTTTAACAAGTGGTACAGGTATAAGGACCAACAAATGCATTTGTTATATAAATGGTATTATACAATGACTGGCCATTAACATTCAAAAACCAGCACACTGATTGGTCAGCCCAACCAGACTGCCTGTTTAAATTGAGAATATACCCAGAGGAAAGGTCCGGCCACTAAAGTATCATTGAGCAGCCATACTTTCCTATCACTGCATAGAAAAGAAGAAGCAAAACACTTAAAGACACAACACTTTCACATTTGCAACTTGTTCGTAAGGTTCTAAGACAGCCGCAATGTTCTGTAAATAAGAGTAATGAGGTATGTTTAAAAAAAATTGAAAATGTACCTGATCCTTTTTGTGTGAAGAACATCGCAGCAACAGAATAGCTTATGAGCAGCTTCCATGTGTACAAGAGTATGACATGCACGAGCCAGACAATTTACTGCGGTAAGAGGGACAGGACACAAATAAAAGGAAAATCAAGTACATTTCCTTACTTTGGCATAACGTACCTGATTTTCATTGTATTTCTGCCCTATCTCTCTCATCCACATTGCAAACTTTTTTTCTTTAATAAAAAAAAAAAATTAAAGAAGAAACAGAGATCATCCTTTCTCTGTTGCTTTCTTGCCAAAGCACAGATGTACTGTGCAAGGGCACCTGCAGTCAGATGCAAGGGGTTCCACTTACAACCCCCCCTGGAATTGGCTGAATAGGAGATTAATTTTCTTTTAATTAAAAAAAAGAAAAATGTTTTTTTTTTTTTTTTTAAGGACATTCCTTTTTAAGAACACCCTTTGTATCCAGTGGCACAGACACTCTGTGTGACTGATGGTTTAAGTCTTCATCTTCTGCACCCACGTGGAATTTGGATTCCAGAAAATGCTTGGAATGCGGCCGAATGTACAAGTGAGAAGTAGGTATGTGTCTTTAAGTGTTTAAGAGGTGTGTGTGTGTGTGTGTGTGTGTGTGTGTGTGTGTGTGTGTGTGTGTGTGTGTGTGTGTGCATGTGTGTGTGTGTGTAGGAAATAGGTAGGCATGTGTGGATGTAAGAAGTAGGTAGGTAGGGGTGTGTATTCGTGGATGTAAGAAGTAGGCAGGTAAATGTAGGTGTGTGTGTGTGTGTGTGTGTGTGTGTGTGTGTGTGTGTGTGTGTGTGTGTGTGTTTGTGTGTGTATGTGTATGTGTGCATGTGTGTGTGAGGGAGGTGTGTGTGTGTGTGTGTGTGTGTGTGTAAGTAAAGAAGGGGTAGGAGTGTGTGTAAGGGGGGTTCATACCTTGCAATTATCCAGGTTTTTGCCTCATATGTTCGGTTTGTTTCTCATAAAATTGTGTTTTTCTGGCAAATTATTGAGGACTGAAGTCAGAAAATAATGGTAGACATTTGAGTTTTAGACTTCATATCCTCAGCAAATGCATAATAATGCAAACTTTGTTGTTCTATCCACTTTCTAAGGAGGTAGGGGGATGTATGTGTGTGTGAGTCATACCTCTCAACTGTACAGATTTTCACAGAATGTCCAGATTTTTAACTTATTTTTGGTCTGTTCTTTATAAAAATTCTGGGTTATTTTTGACAAATCACTGGGATGAGCTGAGGATTAAAGTTACTAAATAATAATGTGCATTAGAGTTTCAGACTTCACATCCTTCATAAAATGCATTCTAACATGAATCATGTTATTCTAACAACTTTCTAAATATGTCCCTAGTTTTGGGCCAGTGTCTCCAACATTATAACAGCCTTTTTCCAGATTTCTTGTGCTAAGAGATTGACAGGTATGTTTTGTGTGTGTGTTTGTGTGTGTGTGTGTGTGTGTGTGTGTGTGTGTGTGTGTGTGTATTCTGGTCTATGTATAAGAGGGAGGTAGCATACCCCTCAACTGTCCAGGTTTTTGCAGAATGTCTAAATTTTTGTCCCATATTCCTCCCAAAAAGGATTGACATTGCTAAATACTTGCATCTTGAATTAGGAGGCTGCAGGTTCTACTCCCACAGCATGCCGATTTGTATTTTAAGGAGGTGGGGAGCTGCAGTCCTTTGGATGAGATGCCTAGTAACTATGAACCTGTTTTTCAGCTTAAAACCCATTCCCTATTGCAATATACCAGCTTACCATTTTTTAATGTAGCGTAGGCAATTTATTCTTCAAGAGCAGCAGGAAATGAATTTGTAGATGAAACACTGAAATATAAAGTTGTTTTCTAGCAGCAACCTCATTTTATTCAGATGTGTTTAATGTGGAATTATTTAGATAACTTTTACTTTTGCAGAGATTTTGCATATATTGGCTGATATTGGTGGATTGTAATGACAGAAGTTTGAGTGGCCTTTTATGGTTGAAATGTTCTGAACTGGGCATTTTGTCATTATTGGTTCATATATTTTGTTTCATTGCTTACTGGAAAAATGGTCAAAACTATAAATTTAAAATACACTCCAACAAGTGGTGCTGTATTATACAAGGGATATAATTCAATTATATATGATAATTAATACAATCAGGAAGGTGAATCAAAGAACTTTTGCATGGTTCTAAAAATGTGTGCAAGGGGCCTATGATTTGAAAACAGCCCAAAGGTAAACTTAACCAGCCACTGGCCAGATGTAATTTTCTTTGAATGTGAGTTTCAATGCTATTTCAGCGAATGTGACTTTCAAAGGTAAAGACGTTTTAATGCTAAGTCTGTTTTCATTGTAAGACTATTGCTTTGTTTAGCAAATGCCCATCAGTTTTTGTGCTATTAAATTTGAAATAAAAGTTGTAAATGAAATCCAAATATCTATAATCATTGTAGAAGTAAAGCATAAAACAGTATGCACACTGAGAGATTTGAACAGTGTCTATGACAAATGGGGAAAAAATAGCCAAGTAATGGGACACTGAAATGGCTGTGTGTGTGTGTGTGTGTGTGTGTGTGTGTGTGTGTGTGTGTGTGTGTGTTGGGGGGGGGGCTGCATGGAGGGTGAAGTGGGGTGGCTCTGGGTTTGCATCCCCCTGCAAAAAATCCTGCGGACTTCACTGGTACTGTGTAAGTGTGGGAACGTAAGTCCCATATGCACGTGCCGTACATCAAGCAACCCCAAGTTACAAAGTGGAAGAAAACCAAGACGTATATGACACTATTTAAGAAAAGTTATTTTTTTTAATAATGTTATTGTATAATAGTAATAACCTAGAGCTGAGTGTGGGTCATGCTGGATTTACCTATGGTTGGCTTTGTTTGGTCACTTGTGCTTCGCCCTCGTGACCAAACCACACCAACCGTGGGGAAATCCAGCATGACCCACAGCCATCCATCCATTATTGCTATAATATACACCCCAGAGGTTATTTAACCAGAAGCATATGATACACTAAAGGTGTTGGAGGTGTGGAGAGCAAAATGCAGGGATAATTCATATGTTTTGGAGCTGTAGAAGAGCTCAGTGCTATTGGGCAGAGTTAAAAGTTATCGTTAGCTGAGTAATGAGTATAGAATTACCAATGAACACAGAATACTGACTTCTAGTAATAAAGATGATGAGCAATAGGACAAGAGCAAACAAAGATGTAGGAAAGGTCATTTGGGCAATAGGACAAGAGCAAACAAAGATGTAGAAAAGGTCATTTGGGCAATAGGACAAGACCAAACAAAGATGTAGGAAAGGCCATTTGGGTACTGGCTAGCACAGTGAAAATGTTACATACATACAAATATTTCAAGCACGGGCATTAATGCCCTTCTAGCTTGCCAATATACCAAAACACTTGTTCCCATAATAAGTGACCAGGCCGTTCTTAAAAAATATGTAAACTAGTACTTGCTTTAATATAATTTGGTAGTCTGTCCCATGCATCAGCTACTCTGTCAGAGAGCCAATTAGTACATTTCTCATTCCTATAGAATCTTCTACATAAGTTGTCTGATAATTCTCTAGTACTTTTTGATAACCCCAAACATTCCCAGAGGTAGTTGTCTTCAAATGCCCTATATATCTGAAAAAGATCTCCTCTTAGATATCTATAAGAGACACTGTACAAGTTCAGATAATTTACTCTTCCATAATAACTTAAAATTTCACATCCATGAATGCTCTTTGTATATTTCCACTGTACTCTTTCCAATTTACTCATGTTTGTTTTCTTATAAGGTTTCCATATTGTTGTTCAATCCTCAAGTTTGGGTCTAATGTAACTACCAAAAAATGACTTCATCATTTTTGATTTCCTAGACTTTATAAATCTTTTCATACAACCTATAGTTCTATAACTATCATTAACCAACTGGTTAATGATAGTTAAGCTCATAGCTGAATCTATCCATATCCTTAAATGAGTCTACAGTTTCAAGCACTGTGTGCTGTATTAAATATTCACCTTTCAATTTATGTCTCCCAAATCTCATATGCTTAGGTTTTGATGTATTTATCATCATGTTATTCTCCTCTGGCCAAATGGTCAATTTAGTCAAGTTTTTTTTTGCAGACATACCTTATCTGTAACACATGTAATCAGTTTATCCAAAAAATGTTAATTGCAAAGGAATGGAAAACTCCTTCTACTGCCCCATGCAATAATTTAAAACAATATATGGTACAATATGTAGCTAAAATCTTCTTGTCATTTATATTTACTGCAAATGGACATGTGTTCCCACAGGAATGGACTAATAAATTCCATAAATGTGGAGAAATACATGATTAATATCAGTCTAGACTTATAATACATAGCCGGGGATGTTTTGGAAGACAATGTAACAAAGTCTCTAAATGATTATATATGTGAAGCAATATGCTGAACCATATGCATTAGTATACATAGTTTGACATATTTTTCTTTCTTAATAACATATCTTTTCTCCTGTCCTTTCTATTATGATGTTACAAAATGAATAAAAGATCAATTCAAAACATGTTTATTGAAAGGCTACAAATGGATACAACATGCAAAGATGCAGCACCATTGTGGTTACTGGGGTTTTTGTCAGCAACTTATTCTAGGCAGTTATTTTTAGAATTTCAAAAATGAGAGAATGGTCGTGGAGGCAGAAATAACTGACACGGGGTGGGGGAGATGTTTACTCTTTAGGTAATGTGTGAAACAAGCATAATTGATTTTATAAGTAATTTTTTTTTATAATTCAGCAGTTATATTTGCCTTAATAATGTTAATAGGCTCATATATTCATAGGTGTTTACTAGGCTAATGACCACAATGGCCTTTTTAAGCCTAGCCATGTTTCCCAAATCTCTGACAAGTTCTGGTACCCTTGATAAGTGTAAGCAGAGGCCTGGGAGATGGACCATTTACATGTTGCCTGTTTCCATTAGAAACATGGGTTCCAAGCCAGGGATGAATTTCCTGTTCACCATCCAATTGTCCAAGTTGCACTTGAATTTGGTTAGGGAGGAACTCTGCTTCACATGGATGGGGAGCCTGTTCCATAGATGGGGTAGTCTCTGGGATACATACCTATCTCTCCAGCAGGTCCTTTTTATATCACAGGCAAGGTTTAAGTCTTTAGAACAGGTAATTCTGGTGCTGTTTGCTTTGTGGATATGCAGGAGGTCCATTAGAGTGGGGTCTGACAATGCCCTTATTTGCCAGGCATAGATCTCCCCTCAAAAGCCTGTAGGAGACAGAATACAGGGATAGGGCCTTGAGGTGGTCTGCATAGGACATTTTACTTACTCCCTGTATTCTTTTAGTAAGGAACCTCTGTGGACATTAGAATTGTTGGACATGCCTGGTTAGGGACATACCAAAGGGGGCGTTGTATTCAGTGATAGGTCTGATGAATACCAAATAGAATACAGTGGAACAATGACTTCCTTGGATTTGAATGCTATTCCTTTGTTTATAAGTTGCACAACATAGAATGATTTCTTCACCACTGTAGACACATGATGGTCAAAGGCTAGATTACTATCTATGTGTGTCCCTAAGTCCCTGACTACTGGGTCAACTCTAAGGGGTGTGTTGTCAATATGATAGTTACCAGGGATGGATGACTTCCCAAAGGATACTATTATACATTTCTTGCCATTTAGTTTTAGTCCTTGGCTCTGACACCAGTTGTTTGTCTGTGTTATCCCCTCCTGGAGAACATTTGTGTCAGTGTGAGATTCAATGATTGCTCCTAATTTGCAGTCATCTGCAAATTTAGTCAGCCAGAGACCACTGACATTGGCCTTGACTTCTGAGAAGTAAATGCCAAAAAGGAGCAGTCCAAGGACTGATCCCTGAAGGACTCCATCTGTGACTGGCCTCTTTGTAGAGATGGACTACCCAATTCTAACTTCCTGGGTCCTGTGTGTGAGCCAGTTGGCTATCCACTGGATGACATACGGGTTTGTACCTAATGTCTTGAGTTTGTCAACAATGCCTGAGTGGGGTATGGTGTCAAATGCCTTGGCCAGGTCAAGGTAGGCAGAGTAAACGATTTTGCCCTCATCCATTGCTTTGGTGACCTTCTCAAAGAAGTCCACCAGGTTGAGTAGGCATGATCTGCCCTTGACAAAACCAAACTGGGTTGGGTCCAGTGTCTTGAGGTTTGCTATATCTGTTTTGGTCATCTCCATGATAATTCTTTCCATGGCTTTACATACAAGACTGGTGAGACGTATGGGTCTGTAGTTTCCAGGGTCTGTAGATGGCCCACCTTTGTGCAGAGGGATGACTGTTGCCTTTCTCCATTCATGAGGTTAGATAAATTAGGGGGAGTTCCAGTTGTGTAAAAGGTTTTGAATGGTGAAAGGTAGCAGAATATGTCAGGGGAAGACTCGGGGAAATAATAAAAAAAAATAATTCATTATTAGACTTGCAGTTAACAATGAAACATGTTAGCACTAACTCTTCACCAGCACAAGATAGAATACCATTCAGTTATAAATGTTTTGATATGTGACAATAACAGATATTACTAGATGCCTTTAATGAATGTGTACATGTGAACAGATAAATGTCAGTATGTTTTTATATTGCACTTTTAAAATTATACCTATTTCCTTAGTAAATGGTGATTATTAGAGGTAGTGGTATTTTATTGCAAAAAAAAACAATCTAAAGAAAAAATATGATTGAACGTATTACTCAGAAAATAAAAGGGTTAGTTCAAGGGTTTGGCTTACAGCCATAATTAAAGTTACTTGAAGGACCACTACAGGGAGAAACTGAACAAGTATATATTTTTATCTTGCCATGACATTCTATGCAATCTGACCCTGCCAGCCGCACAACTTTTTATTTCTAATAATATTGTTATTATTTTATTTATTTATTTTTTTACTCTGAATGCCCTTTTGGAGACAGATATACTGATGTGAACTAGTGTTCTTGGAAAGCTACTTCTTGTTCGGAATGCACTGTGTAGGAATCCCTAATGAGGTTGCAATGCTCTAGGTTGTCTTATCAGACCACAGGCACATTCATTTAGAATGGGAGTAGTGGGAAACACCATGAAGTCTGAGAATCCTGGATTCACATATTACTTGATTCTAGTGACTACCAGGTTACACCACCTGATGTGTTGTGCTGTGGAAACTATTCAAGTCGCCTGGCTTTAGATGACTTTCCTGAGAGTTGTGCCCAGAAAAAAAACTTGGAAAAATATATTTTAAAGTGAGAACTCTGGTTTTATTTCAGCCCTGTTATGCGGGTACTTTAATCATTTATAGTCTGATTATGTTGGGATGCAGGTGTTTTATCATGCAGTAGATTGCTTTTTAGGATAAGATTACACACAAATACAGATATATTCTTTCAGTGGAGCAGACAGAATTGGCCCATGAGGAAGTGTAGTATGTTGAAATTTGTGCATGTTGATTTAGTCTAGTGCCATGTTGGTAAGAGTTTTCATAGCTCAACATGTTTTTGAGGTTTGTACAATGTGGTTGTATATGCTGTTTTTGGAACAGATGTGTTACTGTTGGATCTACTTCACTTGACCTAAAACTCATTTGATTGACACCCATTTGACTGACACCCAATTGACCTAAATTTCATTTGACTGACAACACATTTGACTGACTTCCATTTCACCGATAGCTTACAATGCTGAATTTCAACATACTAAATCTTAAACCATAGACAAGCACACTTATAATACCAATAACTAACCCTTTCCAGAACTTAAAAATGACTTCCTTACCCTCTTAACAGAAACGGGACAATGTAAGCCAAACTAGGTAGGGGGCTATGCCCCCAAATCCCCCAATGCGGGGGGCGGTGCCCCCCACACCTTCCCTAATTATATATACTAACTCCAGCATCACACTGCAGTGGGGAAAAGGGCATATACCTTTAACTTGCTTTACAGTACTTTACATGCTGCCACTACTGCTGAGAATGCACAAAACATTCACCAAATTACTTTAGATACTTCCCATAAAAATGTAAAGAGACAAACTCACATTTAGAAACACTACAACACTACTTTCTACATGACTATTGGAATTTTAACAGTCAACACTGTAAGTTACAGTAATTCTTTTTATCACAAGCAAGTCACAGGTGAAGGAAAACCCACAACAAGTCTATGTCTTAAATGTCGGTGAAATGGGAGTCAGTCAAATGAGTTGTCAGTCAATTGGGTGTCGGTCAACTGGGTGAAAATCAAATGAGTTTTAGGACAAGTGAAGTAGACCTGTTACTGTTTTGGCAAAGGGAACATGTAAGTCCCTTGTGGTGTGAAAAAACAAACACATGGACCAGGCACATATGGTTGTTCTGCTTAATGATCACGGCCAGGGCAGTGGGCTGATAGCCTTCCACAGCAGCCAAAGTATAGGTGATTTACAATACAAGTGTGCATTTTCTGTCTGTATTGTGCCTTTTCTTATTGGCTGTTGAAGATATGCCTCACATAACTGTAGTGGAAATGGATTATATTTTAAAATTATAGAATGAGGAGCCCACTTCTGGTTTTGATGAGTTGGAGTATGCCTGTTATTTTAGTTTGGATGAGTGGGGAGTCCATTTGATTGACATTTTAAAGACTAGTTATTTTGCTGGGAGAGGGGTACATGGTGCCTGAAGGTTAAATAGAACATCTTCAAATGAAAGAGAATAATAAACCACTGAAGAAATTTAGGCATGTTCCACTTTTGAGAACACATAATAAATATTTGGTTTAGGATTGTACACAAAGGATTAAGTTAGGCTATATGGAATGGTTTGTGGATAGTGGTGATAGGCAAAGGAATGATGTATATTATATTTCATTGTGTGTTTGTGAAACTGCAGATCTGTTTGCTGAATGAAAGGAAAGTGTCTTAGACAATACTGATAGGGAAAGGCTTTTGATTTGTAAACATGCATTATTGCAGGCTTTACAGTACTTTAAGGTTGGGAATTCAGATGTATAACTGACTGCTGACGTATGTAGTCGGAGTTACATTTTACCTCTTAGGAAAGACATGCATGGATCTTCTTGTCCACTTATCAAGGGTATTAAACAGTGGTGTCCATCAAGCCCTTTATTCTTTGCTTTTGTTTCTACCATTCTGAGAGGTGTGGAAAGCCCCCAAGTGTAAGGCAATAAGCTTTTCATCAAAAGGGAAGAAAAACAGCTTTTGTTTAAGTTCTGCTTAAAATTTTTAAGTTGCACTTGTAGTGACTTGTGGGGTGATATGTTTTTGTACATCTCCAGGCTTTAGCCAAAAAAGTTATCTGTTTTCATTTACTTAGTTTGCTCTGGGACCTTAATCTTGTAGCTTCATTTGCAGCTATGAGAAGATTATGTACAACTGCAGAATGGTAGTGTGTTTATACATTGTACTGCACTTCTATTTCCATAAGAAGAATTACTTGTAAAAGGTAGCTTTTTGTATTTTGAACTCGATCTTCTAACTTCATTCACAAAACTGTAAACTACTGTCAGATATGAGCCTCATTTAATCATTTCTTGCAGCAGTTTTCCCATAAACAGCATTAATGGTAAATTTTTGCGTAGTCTTATGCATCAGTCTGTGGTGGGATTGCAATAGTAGAATTCTGCTCTGGGATTTCTGCTTCAGAACTGTTATAGCAGTATATTCCTGCTTAAAGTTGCATTCCAATGCCTTTCTGTTTATTTTGCTATTGTTTTCCCCTGTTCTTTGTGTCTGCCCCATCCTGCACTAAGACATTAAACTGAAAGTTTCTGAAACTGTAACCATAGGACTAGAGTTCCAGCCTGGATTTTTCTGCAACCCTCCCACCCTTCCTCTGTTGTGGTTTTAAAAGGCTGCGCCTCTGACTTCCAGATGTTTTAGTAATCTGATTTCCTAAGTCCTTGCCTCCCCACTTTCATTGCTATTGTCTGCTGTGCATCCTATTCAAGTACTTTCCCACCTGTTGTTTTTCATTTATCCATGATGCTGAATGCTCACCCAACAAACTGGTATTGATCTTGCGTAAACCTCCCATATTATAAATTGTCTCCTGCTCATTTCCCAAGAGCTCCTATCTGCTTGGTGCTCTTGCCACCACTCTGAGATGGCCCTGAGTTAATACTACTCCATCCTTGGCAGATAAGAGATTTATTTTATTGTTCTGCAGTTCAGTTAACTGTTTTAGAGTGCTAGTGTTTTATTTCTTGATTCTGCCTGTAAATCATTTTAAAGGTCACTAATACTTGGAATTGCCTTGTCAAAGTTTTTTTTTTTTTTATTATTATTTTGTTGTAACATTGCACTTGTTTTTATATCAGGAGGTTAGCAGTACCCTGTACAGATGCAAATAACCAGAAAGTAAATTTTATCTTTAAAACTATCCTTAGAACTGAAACCTGTAACTCAGGGTGGCTAAAACAAAGCCATTGCATAGAGGCAAGCACAGAGTAGCTAGTTTGCACATTAAACAGCACTACTATCGAATTTTTGTCCTGTTCGATTCTAAGCTAAAGCGTCTTCTGTGTGGAGAGAAGCATGAGTGGGTGTACCTTCATTGAAGGTTGTACGTCAGGGATGGCAACTTGGTAAGTACAAATCTACTGCCAATCATTAGCGGACCGGAGTTCCGCTGTGGTGACACCTAACCGAGAAAAGCCGAAAGATACAACTATCAAATCTTAGCAAAATCCAACTTAGTCTAATACTAAACCCCAGAGACCACCCAAGGAGACCTCTGTATAACCCAGTCCACAACTTACACGAGCCCACCCAAATACAGGTCCAGACAACATGGGTATGCAATTTCCAAATGCCTCCGTAGCCAGCTTGGTAAATATAGACATCCTCAGACAAGGCAGTAATTGTCCACAAAGAATAATTCGCTGTTGTGGGTGATACGATCCAAGAAGAACTTCACAACTCTAATTTGAAACTATTTATTGTATGCATAAATGCTCCAGTTAAGCGCTTTCATCTAACATAGTAGACTTCATCAGAACACAATAAAAAATTCAACCCAGGGTTATATACTACCCCTAACCAATCAAGCACATAATGTAATCAATTCAATTAAAAAGTAATTAAACAATGCTAGTCCCTTAAAATGCTCAGTGCTGTCATTAAAAACAATTGCAAATTAAGATTTAAAATGTGTATTTATGTATAAAAAACCAACCTATGCCATGAATAAAATCATAGACAATTACTGTGTTACTAAAATTGTATGCTATTTGCCACTCAGATGTGTATTAAGCACAACCATATGTGCATTTAACCTTTTAATTCTAATATGGGCTTGATAGATATACTGTCATTAATTATCGGGTGTACTGTTGCATTCAGAAAAAATTGCCATTTAATTTCTCTCTCACCAAGTTTTTTTCTTACATCACCACCTCTGGGATTGACTAGTATATGCTCTAAAATAGCAAACTTAAAGATTTCACAACATGGACTTTTCACCATATGTCTGTATAGGGCATTAATTATGTCTTTCTTCCTAATACAGTAATAGTGGTCATATATTCTGTTTCTTAAACACCTGTCGGTTTTGCCGACATAAAAACAGGAACATTTTGTACATTTTGCTAAGTATATCACATGTTGTGCCCTACAATTCCCATTCTGGAACCTTACTACTGTGTGATTCATATCTTCCAATGTTAAAGTGGCATCTTCCATAATGGCAAAGCATTGATTGCATTGCCCACATTTGTGTGTACCCCCCATTTTTTTATTATAAGTACCATTGTTGTTCACCATCCTCTCAAACTTGCTCTTAAGATTACTTCCGGTTTTATGTACAAATGTGGGATGTTTTCCTAAAAGTGAATAAATATTCTCATCTGTTTTCATAATATTCCAGTTGGATGTGAGTATCTTTTGTATTTCTTTGGAATGGTTACCATATTGTAATATATATGCTCGTGGAAATGGGTTTACATTGTTCTTAATATTGTTATCCTTGTTTTCAAGTTTACTTATTTCTCCTCCTAATAAGGGTTTATATTTTTTACCCCATTCCCCCTTAACATATTTAATGGTGTTATTGATAAGATCTATAGGATATCCTCTTTTCCTAAATTTGTTCCTTATAAAATCCAGTTCATTAACCATGTCATAGAAATCTGACGTCATTCTTGCTGCCCTAATACATTGTCCCTTTATAATACTAGCCTTTTGGCTATAAGGATGGCAGCTAGAATAATGCAAATATGCATTACTAAAAGTACTTTTCCTGTGTATTCTGGAACAGAACTGGTTGTTAACTATGGAAATGTATGTATCGAGGTATGATATACCCTTTTGGTCAAAATTATGGGTAAATTTCAAATATTCACAAGATGGATTTACATATTTGAGGAACATCTCTAATTTATACAAAGAACCATTCCATAAAATAAAAATGTCATCCAAAAATCGTACGTAACAACTCATATACTTATACCACCTGCTCTTAAAAACACAATCTTCTTCCCAATTTAGTAGAACTAAATTTGCAAAAATTGCTGCACCCATAGCCACACCATTACATTGTCTATAATATTCACCCTCGTAAAAGATGTAATTATGTTTTAAAACAATTTCCACAAATTCCATCAGTAAGAGTGTTCTGCCCCATGAACATTCACCATATTTTTGAATACTTCTCTTACACCTCTTCATCCCATCCTCTTCTGGAATACATGAAAAAAGATCAATTGCATCAATAGTTACAAATATTGCTCCCTCCTTACATTTATCAGTGGTTAACTGACTCAAAAAATCCCATGAGTCAACAACTATATGGGACACCTTTTTGTATACTGGCTTAAGCCAAATGTCTATTACTTTACCAAAAGGGAAAGCTTTAGATTTGCTGCCAGAAATGATGGGTCTGAAAGGTGGATCCTCTAAATTTTTATGTACTTTTGGTATCCCCACAATGGTAGCTAATACCGGGGATTTGACCCTTAAAAAATTGTATAAATCAAGGTAATCCTATTGTCCAGAAGAAACTCTTCTAGATATAGGTCAGTCTTATGGTGTCCTATATTTACTTCACTAAGGGAGGAAATTTCGTAGTTTCCTGAATTAAGTAGAATGGCATGCAATTTATTTATATATTCTTGCGTGTCGTATATAACTACCCCCCCCACCCTTATCGGGCTTCATAATCCAGATATGATGATCCTCCTGTATTTGTTTTAAAACACCATATTCATTTTTGCTCAAATTATGTCTCTTTTCCTTCTTATTTTTACTCCAATTGTGAAACTTATTTTATTCTTCAGTCACAACCTTCTCATAGGTGGCTAGAGTAGTGTTCATGGGGGGGATGAATATACTACCCTTTTTAAAGGGTTTGTTCATTGGTACACTGTCATTGTCATGAAAATATAAAGCCATATTAAGTTTCTGCATAAACAGTTTGAGTTCAACTATATAATCAGTTATATACAATTGGGTGTTGGGGACTTGTTTCATCATTTTAATGGATAATTTCAGGCCAATAAGGCCAAACCCCTCTAGCTATGGATATGCATATTTCAGCCTTGTTATAACCTCATCAGCATAGCACAAGCAGAGTGTTTGACTAAGCATAATAACCATTAAAATGACGAAACAAGTCATGGGCATTCAGAATTGCCAGTTAGCTGAAACACCTGATGTTTATAAGGGTCATTTGCAAATATCCCATGTGCCTCAGATTGAAGAGGTTTGGGAGGTCACACAGTGGAAGTTCTAGCGCTGCTGGAGTTTTCATTTTGTTTTTACTGATTGGTTTTTCAGTGACCTTCTCATTTATTGCTTTAATTTGTTGTTTGGGATATCTTTGCAGTGACCCTAATGATAATGGACATCAGCTGGGTATAACAGCCCTGTGTTTCTGATGTATGTATATCTATAGCTAGTGGGGTTTGGCTTTATTGGTCTTAAATTGTCCATTAAAATGACAAAACAAGTCATGGGCATTCAGAATTGCCAATTAGCTGAAACACCTGATATTCATAAGGGTAATTTGCACATATCCCATGTGCCTCTGATACAAGAGGTTTGGGAGGTCACTCAGTGGAAGTTCTAGGTTTGCTGGAGTTTTCATTTTGTTTTTACTGATTGGTTTTTTAGTGACCTTCTCATTTATTGTTTTAGTTTGTTTTTTGGAATATTTTGCAGTCACCCTAATGATAATGGACATCAGCTGGGTATAACAGCCCTGTGTTTCTTATGCTTAGTCAAACATTCTGCTTGTGCTATGCCGATGAGGTCATAACAAGGCTGAAATATGCATATCCATAGCTAGTGATGTTTGGCTTTATTGGCCTGAAGTTGTCCATTAAAATGACGAAACAAGTCATCGGCATTCCAAATCGCCAATTAGCTGAAACCCCTGATGTTCATAAGGGTAATTTGTATATATCCCATGTACCTCTGATACAAGAGGTTTGGGAGGTCACTCTGTGGAAGTTCTAGCTTTGCTGGAGTTTTCATTTTTTTTTTACTAGCCTTTATTAACACAAATATCCTTGACCAGAAAGTGCGCACACCCACTAGAGGTTCAAACATAACGGAGGTGGCACTCACCAATATTGGAGAACAAAGTACCTCTTCCTCACAGTGTTACATCCCAACTGGTGAGGTCAGAACACAAAGTTGTCTCATTCAAAATTAAAATCAACTCAGTAACCCCAGTTTTGTGTTCTAGTCTTGTGCCACTAGGTGGAGATAGAGGAAGGCAGAAGGAGGGAGACAGAGTTAGTGGATGTGATAAGGACTGGACATTTCTGTTGTACTGATGTTTTCTGTTCCTGTTGTTTTTTCGAATGTTTGGATTAAAATCTTTAATATTGAACTTGGAGTCTGCCTATATTAATCACTTGGCAACTTAACAATTTGGTGGTGAGGTACTTACTTGTTTCTGCTTGTTTACAATGGCTGTTGCTGCTACTCCTTTTCCTGCACCATTTTTGCCATGCCTGAGTGAACCAGCTATTCAGTTTGATATGTGGGTGAAAATGTTTAATAACTACATGCTGGTTATTGGTACATCAGGAGATGAATGCCCAGAAGCACGCAAAAAGGCACTTCTCCTTCATTGTCTGGGAATGGAAGGTCAGTGACTGTTTTACAAACTTCTGAACCAAGGTATGTCAATGGAGGACAATATTAGGCCTTTATAAGCTCATTTTGCTGCACTGAGAAATGTTGTTGCTAAGCGGCATGCTTTTAGAAAACATGCTCAGGCTACCCATGAAACTATTCCTCAGCATGTGGCTGCATTATGAGACTTAGCAGTTAAATAAGAGTTTGATACTAAACTGGATGAAATGTTATGTGATCAGTTGGTGGAACATGTGTCTAGTTATCGTATATGTGAACAATTACTTTTAGACTCTGACTTGACTTTGGCTAAAGCTATTACGATTGCTACACAAATTGAAGCTGCAGGTGAGCAGGCAAAGTTTATTTCAGGTGACAGACTAGTCCTGGTACAGACTTTGCATACTCACCCTGTGTCTGCTGCTGGTCACCACCACTACAGGCCTTCTTCCAAACCCCCACTTGTTTCACAGCCTACAGCTGCTACACCTTCTGCAGCCTCTTTTCATGCTTGTTATCTTTGTGGATCTGATAAGCATCTTGCCAATGATAAACACTGTCCTGCTGCTACTGTTAAGTGTAACAACTGCCGAAACACTGGTCACTTTCAATGTGGTTGCTATTGTTTGCAACTCTGTGCAGGAAATTGCCATACCTGAGTTTTAGATCATTTACTTAAGTGACCATGTATCATCTGAGAGAATCCGTTGAGTGTCACAATGAAAACTTCAACTGCTACTGCACTTGTGGATCTAGTTCTAGATTCTTGCTCATCAGTATCCATTTTGCCTAAATGTATATATGATGCCGACTTTTAAGGGGAAACTTTATTGCCACCTTCAGTTAAGTTAGTGACTTATTTCAATGTGCCACCTCCTGTACTTGGCTGCTTACCAGTTACTATGTCCAAAGATGATGTTACATAATCTACATCTGTTTTCATTGTGGAGTCTGGAACTGCTTTGCTGGGTATGGATTTAATAAAGGGTCTACATTTGTGTTTTAATGGCAGTACTGTCTTACCATGTGCTACCATGAACTTTGTTCCTGTCATGCATCTTTCTACAGTTCCATTACCTCTTCTGACCCTGGGTTGTGCAAAGGCTTTATACACAAAGTTAAAGTATTAGATTCTGTTACTCCAGTATGACAAAAATTACGTCGCTTACCTCTATCAGTTCAGCAGGATGTAAGTGCAGAGCTCGATCGTCTTCAAGCAGGGATTATTGAAAGAGCTGATGCTTCTCCCTGGGTCTCGGCCATTGAGGTGGTTAAGAAGAGGACTGGTGGTATTTGCCTATGTGCTGATTTGAGAGAACCTAATAAAGGTATCATTACGGACAGTTTTCCTCTTTCTCACATTGATGAAATGCTATCCTTGCTGAAAGGAGCAATAGTGTTCGCTACCATTGATTTAGAAAGTGCATACTTTCAGCTTTTGCTTCATGAAGACAGCCATGACGTGACTGTCTTTATTACTCATAACAGCTTGTTCTGGTTTTGTCGGGTTCCATATGGGTTAGTATCTGCTCCATCTGCTTTTCAAAAGATGGCTTGCTACAATTTTGCAGGGGTTGCCAAATGATGCAAACTACTTAGATGATATAATTTTATGGGGATGCACACAGGTTGACCATGATCGGACACTTCAAGTAATTCTTAAATGCATAAAAATGCAGGATTACAGCTAAATGAATCAAAATGTCATTTCAGTCAGGCCAGTTTACATTTTCTGGACCATACTGTTACAGCACAAGGGATACACATGATCAGGAGCATCTTGGGGGGTCTTCTCCGTGCCCCACCTCCCACCAATGTTTCCAAGTTATGTTCCTTCCTTGCACTTGCATCTTGATATAAGTTTATTCCACACTTTGTCACCATAATAAAACCCCTAGATGCCTGCTTCCACCATGATATGCCATTTTCTGGGTCTGAGGAAGCGCAGCACAGTTTTATGTCAGTGAAACAGTGGCTGATTGACAGTCCAGTCTTGGCTTTATTTGATCCTGATTTGTCTACTGTAGTTTTTACTGATGCGTCCAATTATGGGCTTGGAGCTGTCTGTGCTCAAGTTCACCTTGACCATACAGAATGGACTGTTGCCTTTGCATGTAGGACTCTTACTGCTGCTGAAAGGAAATATTCTACAATTGAAAAAGAGGATCTTTGATGTGTGTGGGCTATTGGAAAATGGAGAACTTACTTGTGGGGTCATAAATTTACTCTCCTTACTGATCAACAAGCTTTGATCATGCTACTATCCTCAAAAGGGTCTGATTGGTGAGGCATGCAGATTGCATGTTGGGCAGCATGACTGCCATCTTTTAACTATACTGTTGCTTTTCATCCTGGGTCACAGACTTACGTTGCTGATTGTATCTCTTGCTTGCCCTTACCTGCTAATGCTGAAGACATTTCTGAACCTGAACCAGAGTTTGTGGTGATGTTGTCTGCTGCTTTAACTGCCTTGTCACCTGGTCAGTTTGCCTCTGCCTCCTGTGGTGATTTGTCCACTCTGCGAACCCAGCTTACCAGTGGCTGTCTTCTTCTTTCAATGCAGTGGACATAAGCATACATCTGTATTTCTGGTTAAAAGGTGAACTCAGTGCACAAGATGAGTTTGTGTTCTGTGGCACTCGTCTCATTGTTCCTGTTTCTCTGCGCCACACTTTAGTGATGCTTGCACATGAAGGCCACCAACACATGGTGAGAACCAAACAGTGGCTGCGTGAGTTATACTGGTGGCCAGGTATGGATGACAAAGTTGTAGCCCAGTTGCAACTCTGCCAATCTTCTGACAAGACTGCCAATCCTTCAGTGGCACCTTTACAATCTGTTCCACTTCCATCCAAATCTTGGCAAAAGCTGGCCATAGATGCAGTGGGTGCATCTGAAACAGCTGTCTGGAATTGTTGTTATGCCCTAACCCTAATTGATTATCACAGCAAGTGGCCAGAAGTTGCCTTCATTGCCTCTGTCACTACTCGAAATGTTATAGACTTCCTCACTTCAGTTTTCAGCCAATTTGGAAATCCATGTGCTATTGTATCAGAGGATAGTTGTCAGTTTACCTCTGCAGATTTTGCAGCATTTTTGGGAGAAAGAGGTATACAACATATATGAACTTCAGGTATGCCACCCAAATGGAAATTGTGCCATTGAAATATTTCATCATGTTCTCAAAGGTTGCATACAATCTGCTATCTTACAGGTGAAACCTTGGAAACTGGTTGTCTCAGAATTTCTTCAGGTATATCATGCAACACCACATGCTACTACATGGGTTTCCCCTTTTGAATTGCTTCTTGGCCAGAAAATGCAAACACTCCTCAGTGTCCTTCCTCCTCCTGTTTTCTGCACGGTTAATGCTAATACTGTTGGTAAAAGGGCATCTTCTCTTCAAGAGAAAATGAAACAGTATTCCAATACTAGAAGTGGAGCATGGCTTCCTCATTTTCAAAAGGGGGACAAGGTGTGTATTCGGAATCCACTACATGTTCCAAAAGGAAGTCCAAGATTTTCACAACCTGGAGAAATTCAAAAGGAAATTGGTCCATGTACTTATGTGTTGGCAGATGGAAAAAATTGCATTCTTCCCATTTATCTAATACAAATGCATCTGAGACAAGTGATGCTTCAAGGGATGCTCCAGTGGAATTCCTGCTTCAATCTACAGTGACACCAGTGCCTGAATCTCCTCATTTTCCTCCAGCTTGAGTGAGGAGACCTCATTGGCTTGAGGACTATGTTACATAAATATAAATGTTGATGTAATTCAGTGTTCATTACAATGTTAGTGATGTTTAATTTACATATTGTAAGTGTAGTGCTGTTCTTAAGTAAGGGGTAATATGTTGTGTTCTAGTCTTTTGCCACTAGGGGGAGATAGAGTTAGTGGATGTGATAAGGACTGGATGTTCCTGTTGTACTGATGTTTTCTTTTCCTTTTGTTGCTTGAAATGGTTGGATTAAAATCTTTAATATTGAACTTGGAGTCTGTTTATATTAATCGTCCCACAAATTAACACCCAACAAACCTTGTAATGTTTAGGAACTATTCCTAAGCAAACTGCATCCGATTAAGCAATAGTTTGTCAAAATTTAGTGCCCCCCCCAACCTGTGTGGAATTTTCAAATGTACTCTGTACAACAAGAACAATGTAAGTGGCTGTATAGAGCCTACTGCACCTCCTATAAGTAAGCCCAGAAGAAACTAAAAATAAACCACAATGGTGGAATCCTAACCTTAATAGTGTACAAAACAAAAGGAAAAAAGTTATGGCTAAAATCAGGAAGCGCAACTCCCACAATGATAGGAGCTGTCTAAATAAACTAAACATGCAACTAAGAGGACTAATTAAGTCCAATAAAGCCAATTACAATGTCAAGATATACTCACAGGCTAAAGACAACCACAAGGCCTTCTACAGCTATATCCGAAACCTCAAAAGCAGCTCACTGCAGTCTGATGAACTGGTGGACAATGGTGCCGTGCAATCTTCAAAGAGCAGAGCGACATGGTAAATTTTTGGGCTGACAAATTCAACTCAGATTTCACCCCCAATCCCCCCACCTCCCCCATGAAATACCTAGGAGCATAAAGCCCTCAACTATTAACAATGAGCAGGTCCTGGCAGCATTCAATAAGGCCAAAAACACAGCCTCAGAGGACTCTTGACACTATCCTGGGATGCCTCCTAAATAGCTTGAAACATATCAGGACCACTTGAGACACTTCAAAATAAGCTTTGTACTATGAGAATGGAGGATGGTAATAGTTACTGCCTTCACAAGGGTGGGCCATCAACCAACCCCAGAAACTACAGACCCATTCGTCTTGACTTGTTTAATATACAAAACCATGGAAGAATTGTCATGGAAATGATGAATAAAGACATAGGCAACCTTCTGACACTGGAACCAATCCAGTTTGGCTTTGTCAAAGGACTAAACCTGAAGGATTTCTTTAACTGGGTTACCAAGGTAATGGATGAGGATAAAATGGTGCATACTGCCTACCTGGACTTGGCTAAGGCATTAGATACAATACTGCACCCAGATATAGTTGACAAACTCACTGAACTGGGCATAAAACCCTACATAACTCAGTGGTTGCCAGCTCACTCACAGACAGAACCAAGGAAGTCCAGATTGGTGAAACAACATCCACTAAGAAACCAGTCACCAGCAGGGTAGCTCAGGGCTGTGTGCCCAGACTGCTCCTATTTGGCATTTACTTCTCAGAAGTGAAGGCTAATGTCAAGGGGCTTTGGCTGACCAAGTTCACAGATGACTGCAAATCAGGAGACATCATAGATTCCTCCTCATTACACAAACATCTTACAAGAGGATCTAACACAGACAAATGATTGGTGTCAAAGTCATGGACTAAAACTCAGTGCCAAGAAATGCATTATAGTTGGACATCACATCAATGCCAAGAAATGCATTATAGTGCCTTTTGGGAAAACTGCCACCTAGGCTAATTGCTCCATTAATAAGACACCCCTAAGAGTTGACCTGGTAGTCAGGGATTTGGGAACATCTGTATTCGGCAAACTGGCCTTCGACAAACATGTAACCAAGGTAGTAAGAAAGTCACTCTGTGATGCCCAACTTATAAGTAAGGGCATGGCATACAGGTCCAAGGAAGTCACAGTGCCACTTTATTCTGTCCTTATCATAGCCATCATTGAGTATAATGCCCCCTTTGGCAACAGTTGAAAGGCCCACAAACGTTCTTTACCGAGAGGATCAAGGGTATAAACACATTTTCCTATAAGGATGGCCTTAAAGCCCTATCTCTATACTCCTTCGCCTAAAGGTTACTGAAAGGTGATATATGCCTGGCATACAAGGCATCCTCAGATCAAGCTCTGATAGATGTTTTGTACGTCTGTAAAATGAACAGCATCAGAACCACTAGATCTAAGGATTTAAATTTTGCTTGTGACATAAATAAATCATGCTGGTGAGCCAGATATGTGTCTCAGAGGATCCACATTCTCTGGAACAGGTTTCCCATCCATGTGAAGCAGAGAATACCCTTACCTTATTTGAGCGTAACTTTGAACAATGGATGGCAAATTGGAAATTCACCCCAGGTCTGACTCCCATGTCTCTAATAGACAGTAACTATGCCTAAACTAACGTACCCCCCTACATAACCTCTAGAATCTTCCTAGCTAACATACCCCCTCCTAATGAAGACACATAATACGTAGGGACTAAATTGGGTTGGGTTACATGGCTAGGGTTATAAGGCCCCTGGTAGTCATTAGCCTAGTATATACCTGTGAACAAGAAATACCCATTGAGAAAATAAGGATGAAGTTAAGTGCAATTCAGGTGACAGTCTGGCCTGCTGTCACTGTCACTGGAGAATAGTCAGGACAAGCAAATTCATAGGCTGGGCTGGGTTGATAGGAAGAGTCTTTGTCTTGATGGCTGAAAGCCTTAGTGGCAAAAAAGGCATAGAAAATATAAACTGGAAGATATTAAGCCAGTTTTGACTGAGTTATTGAGTCTGCTAGTTGCTAAATTATGCCAGAGGACCTTCATGAATGCAAATTGCTGCTATTAGTAATCAGTAAGGAATGACCTAGTGGACTGAATGTACATTCAAAGCAATAAAAAGTATACCACTGAGCAGACCTTGTTGGTTTGCATGGTGTCAGTAACTTGATGCAAGGTCATTTTAAGGTACTATACCTTTTATAAAAACATTCTGGGCATAACAGTTAAGACCTTATTTGTTGAACTATTTCAGCTCTTGATTCTAGATTATCTTCTCCAAGACCTCAGTTAAGGGCTGAAGTATAGGTCATGGGCAGTAGCACCAGGTGTGAGGGAGTATGCTCTACTGGTTGGAGTGTAATAATAATAATAAGTGATTTCTCAGGAGTTACCCAAACATGGATAGACTTGGAATATGACATAAGGGTTTTCCTATGAAGGGAGAAGTCATTTGCTTAGAATGTGAGGTGAAGGACACTGTTAGCAGAATTACTTTGTCAGAAAGGTCTGAGACCTATTTTCTGCTCGTGGCCATTGAAACTGCTGGTGAAAGAAAACATGGAGTTGGGAGAGTGTTCAATTCAATTGGCAAAGGGGAGAAATTAGATTAGGTGGAACTGCTCTAGAAATCTGGGAGTAGGAGTGAGAAAAAATGATTAATAATATTAGCGAATGTTTGTAGGATAAGGACCAGCATTTAGATGCAAAGAGAGTAAGCAAGGGGTTTTCTGCATTCGCTTAGTAACATCTTAATTTCTTCCCTTTAAAAGTTATGCTGGTTTAGGGCTAGGGACTGTTTTTTTCATGATGCAAACAGCTTTACAAATTTTAACTTTAGTTCTGTACTGTCTTTATGAGTGGAAGCACTGCAGATTCATACATATAAAATTTTCCAGAGTTTCCACAGTCTATCTTTCAATGCTGCAGTCATCTATGGACATAAGGCAAACCTTACTTTGCAACTGGATTTAGGGAAGAGCTAATAATCCTGAACTGAAAACCAGGTGTTGGTCCGGGGATGCAATGTTATTAGGTTCTTGGATATGAATATGAAAAACATTCTAAAGAAATAGGTTCATAGGCCAGAACTGGTACCTTACTCTGGGATAAAGAGTGACCTCAGAGAGAATCAGGGGAACTTTTAATTTCTTAATGACATGTAGGGAACAAGGGTGTTGGTTTGGAAGAATGACAGTACATGGCAATGCTGTAGCTTGTTTGTTAGTAAGCTGTCCTGTAACGAATCTTTACCAGGATGTAGACTGAATCCTATAACTACACTGACCACCTCAGTAAGATTATGCATGGAGATACAACCTGGTAGCTAATGAATAAAAAGAACCATTCAAAACAGCTTAATATCGAAGGGATATGATGCAGCCTTTGTTGCTACAAAAAATCTAAGAGAATGTTTTTCAGCAAGCTGATAGATGAGAATAGGGGATGCATACTGAATAATGTGAAGCTTTGTATGCCCTACAGTTAAGAATAAGATAAGTAATTTAGGAGAGTGGTCATCCTTTGAACTACAGCAGGCTATGAAGGAAGGTTGCAGGTGTTTTTATTAATATGAATCACTCTGCCTGCATTCCTTATCCCAAGGTAATAATTTGGAGTATACTGAAGTGTTTTCTTAAAGAACTTGGAACAGTTTTCTTATTTAAGCCAAGATTCATTGCATGCTAAAATGTGAACATCCTCAGGTTCAAGCCAGGCTTCTGTCAGGCCTTATTTCTTATTAGTATTTACCTATATGGATTGTAGGAATTGTGAGGTCTTGACTGGCATAGGAATTAGTGTGAATGTTTTTAGAATGGGATTGACACAGGAAGAATTGTGTTATACCCATATACTATCCTTACTCTTGTATGTTGTCTCTAACCTTACCCCTAGGCCTGCTCTAACCCTAACTCTATCCTTTACATTACAAAACACATTTTCCTCAGCAGTAACGTTCTGGTATTTCTTTGTGATTTAATAGGCAATGTTACTTCCATCTGGGTTTCTTGCATTTAATGTGTTGCTATTGGTATTTTGTGTTCAGGATAAAAGTTGCTGGTTTATTTTCATGTGTGCTATGTACATGTGCGCAGCTGCGCATGCACACACCCGCACACACACAAATAAATACACACATATCCCTCACAATAAATAAAATTGTGTAATTACACTTCTATCAGTGGTTTGTCTGTGTGAATCATGGTTGTATGAGAGAGGACGTTTCTTAAGAATACCTTGGCCAGTTCTCAAGTGCTTCAGTAGCTTAAAAGTAGAATTGCCAGGATGGGGATCTGCAGGGTCTAGGTTTGATTCCTAGTTAAAGCACACACACTTTTTATAGTGATACAATTCTGAGTTTTGACTATGGCCCCTGTCTAAGTATCTGATACAGTAATTTATCAGCATTCTTCTTTAGGGAGTATGTTGATGCATTCAATCGTTTCCTCTCTTTGTCCAGCTACTTGACTTGTTGTGTTGGATGAAGAAGATTCTTCTCACTTTGTTCTGTATGTGGCCATAATGAGCTTACCTTATGAGTGAAAAGGGTCTAGGGAACAGTCGACTTACATTACAAACATAGAAATAATCAAAAAGGTTTAAAAAAGGAGAGTAAGTAAATAAATACATAAATAAATGAGTAGCTGTATTTATTTTGTTCTCATTGGGCTCTCTGTATGTATCACATATGTATGATGGAGAGATGGTGATTTAGTAGAGTTTGTCCAGTTCCACTGCTTCAATAAGTTACTTCTATTGCAGATGAAACTGTGATCTGATGGTATGCAGGTTCGATTCCTCGTTGTTGGATGCGTTTCTTTAGTGGTGTGCTCCCTGACCTTGACCAGAGCCCTTGTCTCCTAAAGCATTTATCATGGAATATGTGGATACACTCTCTCCTTTCGGATCCTTGTCTGGGTACTTGGTGCCCTGTGTTGGGTGGAGGATGGTGCTTCTGCACTTTTTTCTGTTCATGCTTTTACTGTGATCCAGTATTTATGTATAAGAGGGTCCGGGGCTCCATTTACTGATAGTTAAACAGATAGAGTGAAAATAAATGAATAGATACATACATACAAATAAATGAATATATACATGCATACATATATAAATGTGTAGTTTCACTTACTCTTTTCACATTGTTTTGCTTGTGTTTATCCAATATGTATGAAGGAGAATAATTGCCTAGTTTTTATGAAGTCTGCTAATCTAGGATATCATACCTAACCACGAGATCACTTGCTTTATGAGAGCTTTTGTCCAATATCCTCTGCTGAAAACACACCTTGTATTATCTGCAATATTTCATAAATGATCAAATTTACCAAAAATATAAAACATGAAAGTTCTTTGGTAGACAATGAATTATTCACTGGTGTTTGTATCAAAGTTCTATCATGGCATGCTGATTTTATGCTACATATTTATGCAAGAAAATTATATTTTATTTGCTAAAAGTTACTAATGTTATATTAAAACAATGTATCATGCCTTCATAAACATGAAAGATAGACCCAATGCATCAATAATAGATTTGTTTATCTTTTTCACTACTTTCCAAACACATTTGACAAGAGTGGATGACACATTGCTGTATTGTTATATTGCACAATCTGTTTAAATTATACATATAATATCAAGCATATATTTTTTGGAATATTTCAAAACAACATATTACTCCGCAAGTCTATGCACGTTACATGGCAAATTGCCTGCTCATTTCCAATAACTATAAGAGGTGGTTTCCCTAGTTTACACCAGAGAAATAGCACTGACTCAGTGTGCTCTTAAATTTGTAACCAACCCCCCTCAGGAGAGGCATAGGGGTCATGTTTCTTCATTTCCCCAAAAGCAATGACAAGTTTACTCATCTCAGGAATATACGGAAGTGTCCTATTAAGCCAAGTACACTCTTAGAGAATAGATAGAAACGCTGCTTTCCTGATGACTGTACAGGACTAGGAATCCATATTACAAAGAACTGCTCAGTTTTCAACTGCATCAATAGCTGAAAGGTAGAAGAGTTAAAATGGTGATCCAGTGGGTCTAGGTTCAATTTTTGGTTGAAACATGTTCTTCTTTGGTGTTATTGTTGCTGGAATTTGACCAGGGCTCTTGTCTCCTAAAATCACTAATTGCTACAACAGTTTGAGTGCTTATTCAGGAAATAAGCTAATTCTGTCTCTCATTTTTTCCTGTTTGTCCGATTACTTGATACATTGTTTTAAGGAGAAAAATGTGCTCCTGCACTTTCTTCTGTATGTGCTTCATAATGAGAATGTATTGCATGGGAGAAAGGGCACTGCCATAAACATTAGCAAAACTTTAGATATGCATCTTATCACATCTGTGCTAACATCCTGTCTCAAGCTTCAAAGGGGAATAGTGTCAGAACCTAGAGTCAGGTGACCAGATGAGGTCATTCTGCCAACCATCTTGGAGATTTTAGATATTGCAAAGATAAATCTCTCAGTACTGAGCAGTCTGTCTTGGGCCAGACAACAAGAAGGACCATTCACCATATCATCCGCCTTGCTCTATTAAGTAAGTACGGAATAGTAATTCTCCTAGATTCAGTCAGGAAAATATAGTGAAGGTTAGTTTAGATATTCTCCCGGATTCTCAAAAGATTGCACGGAGTGCAAGATCAGTGCAGGAGCTCAAGCAGGCAATATGTCTGCCGTGCGATCCAGGAACAGTCTGCAGGGGCGTGCAAGAGAGCTCCTGCACTAATCCTGCACGGACAAAGCCCTTGTATGCAAATCACGCCATTTGCAGGAGAAATCCATGCAAATTAGGTGATTTTGCAATCCAGGAAGCTTGTGACCATCCGTGCAAGACTAGTGCAATCAACAGAAATGTACTCGGTTAGTAACCAAGTACATTTCTACAAACTCCAAAACGGAGCTATGATAGCTCCAAATAAAGGCTGCATATCATGTAGTAAGTATGCCAATGGCCAAGTATAAGTCCATTGGCATTGCAAACAATACAAAAAATAAAAAAAAAATAACTTTTATTTTTTTTAGCCAATCTTGGCTGTTTAAGAGTAGGGCAGTGGAGTGCAAACAGGATCTGGGGAAAAATAACAAAATGAACCTAAATTAAGCATTCTAACTAAAATCAGTATTCTGCCATGCAAGTCAATAGCAGGCAGAAGACAACCTGGCCAGTGAGTAGTGGTTGCTAAGGGGGGAGTCTCAGTGTGAGACATGTAACTATGCATTAGCAAGCAATCCTACGCAAATGAGGGGTAAGATAGTGAATCCCAGTTCTCCCCAGCATGTGAGTCAGGTCCCAACAGTGTAAGAGTAGGAATAGCTGGGTACAAGCCTAGGAGGTTGGTGACATCATGGATGTGTGTGTCAGGCATACTGTAAGTGGATTGGAGCCCTGTGGCTTGGGTTTGCTCCTAGCTTAGCACAGCTAAGCTAGGAGGTGTGTCTAAATCTGCCTAGCTCTCTTTACAAAGCCAAAGTGGGTGTGCGAGCCACGCACTGGGTTTTACAGGAAGAAAAAAGAAATTAAACCAGGAAATAGCAGCAGTGTGCACATTTGAGTGCTCTGTTTGCGCGGCACGCACATGGGCTTAAACAGGGAGGCAATGGGAAGGGAAAACAGCAGTAGGAAGGTAATCAAGGAGAACTAGCTTAGCTGGCAGGTGAAATGTATCAGAATCAGCCAATTACACAGGCAGCAGACCAGCCCAGCCCAGAACACTACTATAAACTAAGCAAACACCTTCCCCTATGATTTTTCCCACACTCTACACCACCGGTGTATACAAGCGGGGGCATTTTAACAAACAAACCTACAAAATGAGAAAGACTGCAGCAGGCAACATAGAACAACATGTGGAAGAGGCTGAGGGTGGTGAGGATGAGAATGCTGCTGATCAACCCACAGTGAGGAGAAGGAGAAGAGTGAACAGCCCTGGGGTAACCTACCAGGGGCTACATGAGCTGGAGATAGTGGAGCCCTATAGGGTGGACAGAGACCTCCTTCAGCAAATTGTTGAGCTGTGCCGGTCACACCTGACACACCTAACTGCCCGAGGGGAACCCATCCCAGTGGATACCAAGGTATGTGTAGACCTAGGTATACTAGCTGCAGGTACCTCCCAACGCACAACTGGGGATATCATGGGGATTGCACAGGCATCAGCATCCAGAGTTTTCCACCAGTTCCTGGATGCCATGTCAGCACATGCCAATGAGCACGTATATTTCCTCAACACCCGTGAGGTGTTGACCAGCAATATGCGTCTCTTCCACCAAATAGTAGAATACCTTGGAGTAGTGGGTGCTACAGACTGCATGCACATATGCATCAAAGCACTACCCGATGAGCAGGGTAGGGCCTAAATCAACCTCAGGGGCATCCCCCTCCATCAACTGCCAGGTTGTATGTGATGCCCAGGGCATTATAATGAATGCGTGTGCTGGCTGCCTTAGGAGCTATGATGATTCCCACATATGGCATCTGATGCAGCTGTACCAAAGATTTGCCAATGGGTATATCCCCTACGGTCATCTAGTGGGGGATGCTGGGTACGCACTGGAGCCGTGGCTGATGACACCCATCAGAAATGCACACACACCTGAACAACAATGCCATAATGAGGCACACACACAGGCCAGATATATAATATAGCATGAGTTTGGGATGCTTAGGTCACGGTTCCAGTGGAGCCTTGCAGTATTCACCAGCTACGTGTACCCAAATTGTTATGGTATGTGCTATGCTACACAATATGATCCTGCGGAAACAGCTGCAGCAGGAACAGCATGGGGCAGGGCCACACAGCCCCCACCCCCAATGCCAAGGCCTGCACAGGCACAGAATGACCCTGAGGAGGAACAACCTGAGCCTGCCCCAGTAGGCAGATGGAGGTCTGCCCAGTATGCCGTGGTTGCGGCAAAGAGGTAATGCATAGCACATGCGCTGACACAGTAGGGACCCAGGGAATGACACCTCTCTCTGACTTGAACATACAGTAAAAGGGATGCCAAACATGACACTACCTGTACTCAACCATGTATAGGGAGTGTACTATGTGCTTCCAACATAGGCAGCCCTCCAGCAACATCCGCAAGTCTGGTACACCCTCAAGGTAAGTCAATCAACCTACCAATTGCCAAATGGAGTAGAATGTGTCATTACCTGTAGCTATGGTATGGATGTGAGCATGCAAGGGAATTGGGTGGCTGAATGTTATGGCAGCAGACAGTAGTCACCCATAGTGGCACCATGACATATGTAACACATACTGGAGTCACCATAGTAGCCAGTATCACACAGGGTGACAAAACCCACTGCAGGAAATGTGCTGAGCGACATGTGTGTCCATATGACACACACATGCCAGTCAGGATGGTTCACATACCCGACAACAGTCTCAGCCAGCAGGACAGGTGTAGACTAACCCAAACAGAGCCTGTGCCTTGGCACCTGAATGTTGGCTATGGTTAACCCCCCCCCCCCAGGCCTACACAGACAGACCACAGCAGGGCAGGCAGTGGGATGTTAGTTCTGAAGGGTAGGAAGTCAGACAATAATATGTGGAGCAACCAATGCCATGATCTGTAGTACACTGCTATGCCTCTAGTCAGCATGATAGTTAGCAATATAGAATGAAATGGAGTACCTGACATACCAGTACAGTCATAGCAAATGTGTACAAGTGTCACGTGTGCCCCCCACATCCTACATAGTAATGTAATAACAGTCAGGTGTGCCCCCCCCGACCCTGTGTAGAAACATAGAAATAGACAGGTGTGCCCCCCATCCTACATAGTAATGTAATAACAGTCAGGTGTGACCTCCCAATCCTGTGTAGAAATGTAGTAATAGTCAGGTGTGCCCCCCATCCTACATATTAATGTAATAATAGTCAGGTGTGCCCCCCCAATCCTGTGTAGAAATGTAGAAATAGTTAGGTGTGCCCCCCCAATCCTGTATATAAATGTAGTAATAGTCAGGTGTGCCCCCCATCCTAAAAAATAGTAATGTAATAACAGTCAGATGTGCCCCCCCCAGTCCTGTGTAGAAATGTATTAATAGTCAGGTGTGCCCCCTCAATCCTGTGTAGAAATGTAGAAAGAGTCAAGTGTGCCCACCCTGCTATGTAGACATGTAATAACAGTCAATGCCAAATGATCGATGGATACCCTGCAGAGACAGCATGCTACTTGTTGGTGTACAACACAAAGGTCAGCACTGCAACACAAACTACCTGGACATGATTCACACATTCAATACAGACGGCCATACTGGGCATGCTCACACACACACAAAAATGAAGGCAATGTCAGTCAACATACTGAAAGATCATACTGGGCATGCTCGCACACTTAAACACATGAAGGCCATGTCTGCAAACACCAGTGGACCAGACATATCTGGCAGTTGCAGTTCTTATTGCAGACACTCATCAGTATACACCACTCATGCCTTGCACACACAGTGGATAGGAGTACAGACATATATGTCAGGACAACACACTATAATAAGTCAAAGGTAGACGTACATAGATGTGTGGAAGAGGGTGACTGTGACAAGGAGCCATCCAGGCCTGTCCCACCCAGCACATAGCCAAAGGGCCCCAAACACATGAGGCGCAGATGTCACTTACTGCAGATACTAGCCACCAGTATCTGTCAGCATTACAGACTATGTAGTGCACTCTGTGCAACATGACTGAACAAGGAAGTAGTCATCTACCAGCTATATACACGTAGCTGTGAAATATGACCCCGTGTGTGCCCGCATGTGGTGTGTCAACCCCTAGATGAATGGGTTATGGCCCATGCACACACACTGCCCTCCCCATAGCCCTACTCTGACAAGCCTGCTGAGGTCATCCAATGTGAAATACACCTTTGGGAGAGTTGTAGCCCACTAATCTCTGTGGCGTGTCCCATAACTATGTACTGCTATAGTGTGCTAAACTAGTTAGGTAGAAGTTCTAACCCCAGACTTGGCAACTGTGTGTGTGTGTGTGTGTGTGTGTGTGTGTGTGTGTGTGTGTGTGTGTGTTTGTGTGTATGTCTGGCTGTGTAGAGAGCAATGCTTTTTAGGATACTCACACTCCCTACAATTCATATACTTAACTTTGGCAAGGCTGCTGATGTCACCCACCTAGAAATACACCTCTGTGAAGGTTGTAGCCCAGTAATCTCTGTAGCTTGTGCCATAACTGTGTACTGCTGTAGTGTGATTTAGAACTGTGGTAGAGTTTCATCCCCACCCATGGCAGTTCCGGATGCTTTGTGTGTGTTTCAATGTCTGTGTACAGAGCAATGCATTATAAGCTAGTCACACTCAGTACATTTCAAATGGCCTACTTTGGCAATCCTGCTGATGTCATTCATTGTGAAATACACCTTTGGGGAAGGAGCTCTCCAGTAATCCCCGTGGTGCGTTCTATAACAGCTCCATGCTGTAGTGTGATATACACCTCTGTTAGGGGTTCTATACCCACACATGTCAGTTGTGGATGTTCTGTGTATGTGTCAGTGTCTGTGTAGGGAGAAATGCATTGTAGGCTAGTCGCACTCACTACAATCTAAATGGCGTACTTTGGCAATCCTGCTGATGTCATCCAATGTGATATACACCTTTGGGGAAGGAGTACTTCAGTAATCTCTGTGGCGTGTACTATAACTGCGTAGTGCTGTAGTGTAATACACTAGTTAGGTAGGGGTTCTACTCCCAGATATGACAGGTGTGTGTGTGTTTGTAACTTGTATCCTGTGTGGAGGTGGTTGTGAGTGTATGACACCTGTGGCTAATGTGGAGCAGGTTTTGCATATTTCTTATATGGTGGACCTACTATATATCACAATATCCACTGTACAGGGATAACAGATGTGAAATAGCTGAGAGGCTGGAATGCAAAGCCATACCCATACATGTGACAGCAAGGCCAGGCAATCACAATTAGCAACCCGAGTATTACGCAGAGCACACTCTCAACCCATGTCTCATACACACACACACACACACACACACACACATGCCAAGGCAACAGACAATATGTGGGTAGTACACTGCATATTGGCCACTGATAGTAACTATGGGGTGATAGCAGTGGGCTACAGAGGGCATGGCACCCTGTCCATATGTCCAATATGCACGTACATGCAAACAGTGCACCTTCCCCATGTGCCCCAATGGACACCTGCAACACCTGTGGTGCCATCAAATTTGACCCACAAAGGACATACCATGCCTGACAACATGCCTTGTATTGACAGATGCCACTGACACCAGGGAATGTTGTTAGCATGCTATCATTGTAGGTGCAGTGTAAAACTGCTGCCCATTACCAGTTCCCACCACAGGTGGTCAACACTGGCACATCTGATTATAATCTGTGTTCACAACATGGGCCAGACACCCCAGGTACAGTTCCACATGTCACTGTACATGCATGTGGGAGGTGTGCACATCCCAGACACTGACCATGTCATGGACTAACGAACACATACCTGGCAAGTGATGCACAGCATTGGCCACAAACAATAGTCACCCAGGTGACTGGATGGGGGATACAATACCCACCTATGTGGGCAAATGCTGACACTACAGGCCTGAGCCACAATGCAGACCATTGTCATGTGGCCTGATGCCAAGGTATACCCATCGCCTAGCCTTGTACAGCTGTCTGGCGCAGTCGACCACCACACACCTGTGCAGACATGGAACCATGCATGTCAGTACTGGCACCTGTGTGTTTGTGTGTGTGTTGTATGGTGCATATGTTCTCATCCACACTCCCTACAACCCCCATGGGCATACTGTAGCATGCTGTTTGATGTCAGACACCTCCCCATACCCTTTGCCCATACAACCCCCATATGACCCATTTGGTGCATGTGATACCTGCACAGTGATGTGTTGTGGCAATCCCACTATGGATGAGTTGTAATCTTGGCCCTGCCAAGTGTGTCAATGTGTATGTGTCTCTGTGAGAGTGTGGCTGTTTTGATGCTGGCACCTGTTCATGCAGACAGGCTCGTGTATGTCACCTTCTGTATAGATACCGTATCCCTGTTGCAGATGTCATTCACCATCACACATATGTTCTGAGGGCTTCACAACAGGGAACCCATGTGGTGCATCCAATAACTGCATAGAACTGTGATAGCACTACATAGTTGTCAGGAGTTTGATACCCTATGCTGGTAGGTGTGTGACACAAACATGTCTAAGTTTTACTCTCCCACCCCTCCCTGATTTGTCTTTGCCTCTGTCTGCCTCACCCACTCCCTCTCTGATGGATGTGCAGACCTATACCTGCTTTGCTTAGGCAGCAGCATGTGTATTTTAAGTGATACTTATGATCAGCTGATGTCCACTGCAATTGCAGCCCTCCCCTAGCTGATTGCATGTGGAACAGCTGTGGTAACATTCCCATAGCCAATTGCATGGAAACACACTCCAATATCTAGGAACATCATATTGGTGTTAGCTCTTTTCATTCACTGTGAGCAGGAACTAGATCTGTTGTTTGGCAAACAGCATCTCAGATGGATTGGGGATTTACCTCTAACAACATACACTGTGGAAACAGGACAACACATAGGAGGGGGATGCACCTAGCCGGACTACAGACTGTAAGTGCTGCTATACTGCATTTGGAATAATATTGGTTTAACGCTGTGTGTGGATATGGCTGTCCTACATGTCTCAATACCTGCCATGTCAGTTCTATGTTAATGAGGAATCCTCATCTGCAGGGTCATCTGCAGACTGGGCAGTGTGTTGTGCCTTTGATTTCATGTGTTACCCATGGAGCATCTATCTCTGGACTGCAGAAGGTAGTGTGAGGATTGCAGTCTGTAGATGGTGAAATCCGTGACAGTAACTGACTTCCTATCAGGGGCGGCTCGTGGCATAGGGCTGCCGGACTGCAGCCCCCTCAAAAATAAAAAAAAGAAAGAAAAATGAAAAATAAAAAAAACTCAGGACAGAACATTAGGGATCTCGTCGGGAAGGAGCATTGGGATCTCGCGGGTCTTCAGTATTGTGCAGGAAGGATGTACGTTAGCTGGATGTATTCAGGTAAGGTGCCTTTTAATTTACAATGTTTATTTGTGTATGGTGCCTGTGCTTTAGCAGTACTGGTGTGTGTGTGTGTGAAAATGCCCCAGGTGCTTATGGTGGTGTGGTAGGGAATGCCTCAGGCTTGAACCCTGTACCCTGTATGCAGGTGTTAAAGACTTGAGTTCCCTACCCACCACCATTTGTAAAAAAAATTCAGATTTTTGCCTCATATGCGATCTGATCTGTTCCTCATAATATCTGTGGTTTGTAAATGTTGCAATGCTTGATATTTGATGGTGTAGTAGTAGCATTGTTGCCTCACAGCTGCAGGTTCTTGGGTTTGATTCTTGGCTGGGGTTCCTTCTTTGTGGGGTCTGTATCTTCTCCCTGTGTTTGTGTGGGTTTGCTTTTGTGTCCTCCCATGTTACAAAGACATGTCTGCATTATTTCTTCCTGGGCCTCTGCTGAAAATTGTTTATTTGTTCCAAGTCAGACTGTCCTGATTAAAAAATGTTAAATAAAATTGACAGGCATTTGAATTTCAGACTTAAGGGTTTCTGAATGCTTAATTCCTTGCGTATTTGATGGTGCAGTGGTAATATTGTTGCCTCACAGCTATAGGTTTTCTGGTTTGATTCTTGGTTGGGGTGGCTTCTGTGTGGAGTCTGCATCTCCTCCATGTGTCTGTGTGGATTTGCTCTGGTGCCCTGCCATTTTACAAAGACGTGTCTGCAGTTTTAATCCCTGCTGAAAATTGGTTTTGTTCTGTCCGCAGTAAAATTGACAGGCATTTGAATTTCAGACTTCAGGTTTCTGAATGTTTAATTCCTTGCATAATTGATGGTGCAGTGGTAGTATTGTTGCCTCACAGCTATAGGTTTTCTGGTTTGATTCTTGGTTGGGGTGGCTTCTGTTTGGAGTCTGCATCTCCTGCCTGTGTTTGTGTGGATTTGCTCTGGTGCCCTGCCATTTTACAAAGATGTGTCTGCAGTTTTAATCCCTGCGTCTCTGCTGAAAATTGTTTTGTTCTGTCCGCAGTAAAATTGACAGGCATTTGAATTTCAGACTTCAGGTTTCTGAATGTTTAATTCCTTGTATAATTGATGGTGCAGTGATAGTATTGTTACCTCACAACTATAGGTTTTCTGGTTTGATTCTTGGTTGGGGTGGCTTCTGTCTGCATCTCCTCCCTGTATTTGTGTGGATTTGCTCTGGTGCCCTGCCATTTTACAAAGACGTGTCTGCAGTATTAATCCCTGCGTCTCTGCTGAAAATTGTTTTTGTTCTGTCCGCAGTAAAATTGACCGGCATTTGAATTTCAGACTTCAGGTTTCTGAATATTTAATTCCTTCCATAATTGATGGTGCAGTGATAGTATTGTTGCCTCACAGCTATAGGTTTTCTGGTTTGATTCTTGGTTGGGGTGGCTTCTGTCTGCATCTCCTCCCTGTATTGGTGTGGATTTGCTCTGGTGCCCTGCCATTTTACAAAGACGTGTCTGCAGTATTAATCCCTGCGTCTCTGCTGAAAATTGTTTTTGTTCTGTCCGCAGTAAAATTGACAGGCATTTGAATTTCAGACTTCAGGTTTCTGAATGTTTAATTCCTTGCATAATTGATGGTGCAGTGATAGTATTGTTGCCTCACAGCTATAGGTTTTCTGGTTTGATTCTTGGTTGGGGTGGCTTCTGTCTGCATCTCCTCCCTGTATTTGTGTGGATTTGCTCTGGTGCCCTGCCATTTTACAAAGACGTGTCTGCAGTATTAATCCCTGCATCTCTGCTGAAAATTGTTTTTGTTCTGTCCGCAGTAAAATTGACAGGCATTTGAATTTCAGACTTCAGGTTTCTGAATGTTTAATTCCTTACGTAATTGATGGTGCGGTGGTAGTATTGTTGCCTCACATCTATAGGTTTTCTGGTTTGATTCTTGGTTGGGGTGGCTTCTGTGTGGAGTGTGCATCTCCTGCCTGTGTTTGTGTGGATTTGCTCTGGTGCCCTGCCATTTTACAAAGATGTGTCTGCAGTTTTAATCCCTGCGTCTCTGCTGAAAATTGTTTTTGTTCTGTCCGCAGTAAAATTGACCGGCATTTGAATTTCCAACTTCATGTTCTTCAGAATACATAGTAGCACAACCTTTTTTTTTTTTTAGCAATTTTCGAAGTTTATAAGATGAATATTTTAAATTTGTCCCTATTTTGGGACTGTATTCCCCCATTATTGGCTTTGTCCAGGTTTTTGTGCTAAGGTTGACAGCTATGGCAAGAACTGAATTCACTGAATATGTTTGAGGGCTGTATTCCCTCATTACTGGGTTTGTCCAGGTGTTTTGTACTAAGAGGTTGACAGCTATGGTGAGAACTGAATTCACTAAATGATAGCCATTTAAGTTTCAGTCTCCCTCTTTTACAAAGCAGCTGATGTATGTAGTGGTATGTTACTCTGACTGTTTTTTGCTCAGGGACCTTGGCAGTAAAATATATGGTGGCAACACAACATTTTATTCTAGCAACTTTCTAAGATTATACAAGCAATGTTTAATGTGTCCCTGTTTTTGGGCTTTTGACCCCCAATACATTTTGGTTTTTTTCAGTTTTCTTGAGCTGCGAAGTTGAGATGCAGTTGAGTATTGAGTAGATTTTACAAGGAACTGAGAGCTGCAGGGGAATAGAAGTTTAGTGCTTTGCCAAGTTAATACTATAGCACAACAGGCTGTGTACTTGCTTTTGATGCAGAAGGTTGTGGGTTCTACTCCCACAAGGGGTAGATGCTGCCGTACTGAGAATGTTCTCCTTGGTGAAGATACTAACTATGAGTTCGTTATCAGTTTGCCATCCATTTCCTCTTGCAATATTATTACTAGCTTATCATTTTTAATGTAATATAGACAATTTATTCTTGGGGCAACAGACACTTTATTTTTCGATGAAACCATGAAATATAAAGGTGATTGCTAGCAGCAACCACTTCATTAGTTACAGATTTCTTTAATGTGGAATTATTTAGATGACTGACTTTAGAGATTGTGCATATTTACTGATAATGGACTGTAGAATTGTGCATATTTACTGATAAAGGTGGACTGTAGAATTGTGCATATTTACTGATAATGGTGGACTGTGGAATTGTGCATATTTGCTGATAATGGTGGACTGTGGAATTGTGCATATTTACTAATAATGGTGGACTGTGGAATTGTGTATATTTACTAATAATGGTGGACTGTGGAAGTCTGAGTAGACTTTTTTATGATAAATGTTCTCAACTGGGCAGTTTTGCCATTATGGGTGCATATGGTTTGTTTCATTGCTTACTGGAAAAAATGTTCAAAACAAATTTAAAACATCCTGTAACAAGTGTACTGTATTGTACAAGGAATATAATTTTAGTACAATGAGGAAGGTGTATCAAAGAGCACATGTATGTTTCATATGCAAGGAGCCTATGATTCAAAACAGCCCAAAATTAATCTTTATCTGCCACTGGCAAAATGTATTTTCTTTGAATGTGGGTTTCAATGCTGTTTCAATGAATGTGAGTTTCAAGGGCAGAGAAGTTTTAATGCTAAGTTTTCATTGTGAGACTGCATTGCTTTGTTTAACAGATGACTTAGTGTTTGTGCTGTAAAATACAAAATAAAACTTTCAAATGAAGTCCAACTCATCATAGAAGTAAAGCAGTATGCACATTAGTGTTTATGGTAAATGGAGTGAAATAGCCAAGTATAATGGTTCATTGGAATGGCTGCAGAGGCTCCATTCAACCATTATTTTGTCAGGGGGGAAGGGCAGCAAATTCAGACAGGCCCAGCTGAACTATACCTCCCAACTGTCCAGATTTTCAAAGAATGAATAGATTTTTGCTTCTTATTTTTGGTTTGTTCATAAAATTTGTAGTTTTAATTCCTAAATGATTTGCCAGAAGTCACTCTAAGTTTCAGACTTCATAACCTTCAGAAAAATGCATGTTAAAGTAAGAGCTGTTCTATCAACTGTCTCAATTTATACAAGAGCAATTTTAGTACTGTTTATATGTGCCCCAATATATTTGGCCTTGTTCAGATTTACTGCATTAACAGGTTGAGAGGTACATGCAAATAAATTGCTTTATAGAATTAGGCATAGCCAACCTCTCAACTGTCCCCAATTTTGGCTCAAAATGTTGCTCTTCCCCCTTATAATCCCTCCACAAAATAGCAATTTTGGAAGAAAACATGGAGGGTTTACAATTAAGAAATAACTGTAATAATCAAAGTTATAGATTACTTGAAATGCATGTAGATTCTTTTATATTTTGTCAGCTGCTCAAGGTAGCAGTACTAATATTAAAGTGTCCCTTCTTTGACAGGTAGCAGCTGTATTGTGTGTCTATTTTATATTTTTGCATCACGTTTTTGTCCATTTTTCATAAAATTGTGTTTTTTGGCAAATTAGTGACATCACTAAAGACTGAAGTTAGAAAATGACAGACATTTGAGTTTCAGATTTTATACCCTTCAGAAAATTCATACTAATGCAAGACCTATTCTATTATCTTTCTAAGTTTATTAGAGCAATATTTAAAAATTGTCCTTATTGTTGGGCCTTTGTCCCACTTCTGTGTATGGCTTTGTCCAGATTTCTTGCTCGTGAGGTTGAGAGATATGACAAATGTGTCAGGGCCATCACAGTCAGCCAGTGAGATTTCAAATTGTGACATGCTTGTTGCACCCCACTCCCCCATGTAGTGACTCTGGATGTGTCCAAGCAAGGCAAGGAGTAGTTGTATCTACCTTGGATGGGGAGGACACACTGCATAAGTACTACAGTGGCTTTTCATCTGTCCTTGATTTTGCAGAATGGTCTGGTTTCTGTCATATTTTTGTACTGTTGATTTATGCTTATTACTCAAAGTGCCTGTTGCTCTGTGCTTTTAAGTAGCAATGCTTTAATGACCATAAGGTAAGCTTGTCTGAGATCGTAAGATGCAAGTAAGCTTTAATAAGCATACTGTTAAAGAATTGCCAACATTGAAAGCCTTTCTGTTGTTGCCATGCAGAGAATACTTGACTAGATAATGTATAAGCCTTGGGTATTAAAGGACAGGATTCCATTATTTTAAAAAGCTCATTACACTTGTTGGAGACTTCCAGTCATCTCTACAGACTTTACCCGTAAACTAAACAGAATACCAATCATGTGTGGTCCATAACCTGTACAGTAATCCTTTAAGCAATGTATCTTGAGCTTGTTTCTTGTTTGCTTTTCATTTTTACTTTTATCATGTTTTCCCCATGAAACAAGTTGTCAGGCAGCAGGTCTTTTTGGATAAGAAACATTTTTACAAGTGGGGCATCACATAGATTTCTACTTTCAGCATGTTACTTGGTACTTTAATAAAGCTGAATATATTATAATTAGGACTGCAGTGCAAGGAGAAGTGGTTTGAGTTGAGTGCTTCTGGTTTTTCTTATACTTGATTTTGACTGGCATTCCAGTAATGTATTTAAAAAGTAATTTATTTTTTCATGCCTCACAACCTTTTGTTTCCATCTAGATATTAAGTAAGCTGTCATGCAGCCAATGCATTGAAATATTTTTATTCTTCTACACTTATTTTTGTCTTGATTGGACTTTCATAATGATGGTTTGCCACCCAGGGCAGCGTATTTAATTAAAGTTAGTTTTTTGTGGTTTTGTGCATAGCTCCTCCCCTTTCTGGTTGACCACACCCCCCTTGACCCCACCCATTCAGCTGTCTCCTGCAGCCCCCCTGTGATTTGAAGTCACCAGCCGCCACTGCTTCCTATCCCTCATAGGACATATGTTGCAACAAACCCCATTACAACAGTAAATGTATGAGGTCATCACAGCAACATGTCAATATTGGCCCTGTGTAGGTGCTTCCAGCCACAACTCTGTCAACCTTTGTACATATGTCATGCATGAAGTGGTGCATATGTGCTGTACACCATAATTAGTGTCATCATATCTGATAACAAGCCAATGAGATGTCTGACTACTACACATGTTATGTACAGCAGGGGTTATATTTCATGACATAACCCGGACATTCTGTGGATGTTTGTACAATACTGAGGTCTGTGTACTTATGGTGAATGTTGGCAGTGTGTGTATTGTTAATATATACCCTAGCCCTTGTACAGACTGTGGTAGATGTCATTGTTCTAGTTCCCGTCCTATCTGATGTTACATGCTGCTCCACTGTATGGTACTGTATTAGTGTAGATGTTTGTAGGGCCACACACACACATGTGCCATACCACAGACAGCCATCAAACCAAACTGTGTAGCAGTCCTGTAGATGTAGGGTCAGTCTGTGAGTGGCACATATGAGGATGGTGTTGAAAAAATAGTCCATATACTGTAATATTATGCTAGCTTAACATATATGGCTGTAGCTGTGTTCACATTGGTTGTGGTTATGCACTTTTACACAGGTGTATCTTACCCTGTGCTGTGACATGCCTGTAGATCCTGCTATATATGCAGGTACATGTGCATTCCCCCATAGGAGATGTAGGCCAGTGTTGAGCCAGTCCACCTGTAGCCTGAACAGTGCATTGGTACATGCCTAGCAGCTTACTGTACTTAGCCAGTGAGATGTCATGTGCAGATACTTGGCAGATGTACTGCTGCTGGGCCTCCCTTAACAGTCATGTATGTCAGACAGAGCAGTTGGATGCTGTACAGATGTATGTCAATATCTAGTGGATAGTATGTGGCCATGGCACCCCTGTACCAATGGTTATTATGTTTCAAGCCAGACAGGGGTTTGTGAATGCATAACCTATGGTGGCAAATGTATACCAGTTGTTGTGTTATACCCATCTACATGGCTGTCTACATCCATATTGTCAGGCATGATACACATGTTGTGCACTAAGGGGTTATGTGTATACTTCTGGACTGTACAGAGTGTGTCAGAATGTCCTCATATATTGGCCAATATCTCTGCTGCAGTCCACAGGAGCATTATGTGCTAGTAGCGGTACTTTACTATGATGTCCTTCGGATGTCTGTCAGTAGCCAATGGCATACATGTTATAAGCAGATGTGACCTCCCACACACACTATGTCTGTGAAGACAATCCCAATGACAGTAGCAACAGTCTACTAATATACCAGCTATACATACCTGACATCCCCTTGCACTACAACTTTGGGACTATAGAGGCTTGGGTAGTGCTACACTCCATGTTCAGGACATATGGTGGAAATATATGTACATATAATTATCCAGATAGCTATATATACATATATATATATATATATATATATATATATATATATATATATATATATATGGTTACACATGTGTAGTACTTCCAATTACCACTGTCATGGCAACCACCTACTATAAATCCCTACATCATGTGGGTGTGGTCCCTTTAAATTTCCTGTGTGATGGACATCCTTCCTATGTGTGGGCATCAGTGTTACAGACAGCAGGGAGCAATACCTCTTACAGGAGATCCAGCACACTCAGGGCAGCCACATATTTGTAAGAGATTCAGGAACTACAAACAGAGTGTGAGTACGGTTGTGTTATGCTTTGTATATTACTGGTGTTACAGGGTGTGTGTGTACATACTAGTTTACCTTGGAATGCAGTCTGTCTACATAGCTCACAACTGTGGGCCTATCCTCTTGTTAGCCAGAGGTATGCCTATCATGTGTTGTCCGTCCACCACACAGGCCCTGTGTCAGCTAATTCGCTGGCAGTGTGTGTGTGTGTTGAGTGCTATCAGTACATGGTTACATCCATTTCTGTTTCTAACCTCAGTTCACTGACTAAGGGTATGTTACAGACTATCCTATAACACCAGCAACTTGCTTAATGTATGGCAACAGTTTTCCACATATGTGCCTGCGTTCCAGCCTCTGTCCCCATCTACATACCAAGCTTTGCACATATGACATGCTGTCAGGGGTTGTTCGTTAGTGGGCTATGAGTATATCACACTGCCATTGCTGCCATCAGTCCACTGCTGTTGTATCCCCCACACATACAGTGGGGCTGGGGCCATATACATGTGGGCATCACCTGCACAATACATGTGGGCCCTTATGCACTTCAGAGGCCAGTGTATGCAACAGTGGTATATGGCCTTGTATTATTGAGTCTGGGGGGGACACCATACATAACCTAGCCTGTTACAAAATGTGGGGGTATCAGGGGTGAGCTGCCTTAAGGTATCTGGCTGTACAGTACTGCATACTTCACCTATATTTACATTACTTACATAAATTGGGTTAATGCAAGCCTACTGCCTCCTGCCATACAGACTGTTTTGTTTGTCAGTGTGCTTGTGATGGTGTCAGTTATGCCTTGTTATGTAACAGTTTCAACCCATTTGGTCACATGATGTCTTTACCACCTACTGATTTTGTACAGAGTGTAGATAGAGGTTGCTGAACTACACACCTGCATTGCATACTGTTGATTGTTTGGTATCCTGTGGCCCGGTTTGTTTTCACTATTGTACAATTTGACAGGCTTGGCCTGGACAGCAGCAGCTGTGAATCTTTCCAGACTACTGTATTAGTATAACTGTTTCACAGTTGCATTCCTCTGTTTATATGGATGTCAGTGTCTGACCAGCTATATGACAAGGCATATAGAACTGTAATAGTACACAATTAAAGGTTTTCTATTTCTGCAAACCTGTGTGTGGTGTTTTTCCTATGACCTCTCTATGGGTATATGTTTCAGGCAACGATTGTCATTTGTATGGGTGGCCCATACAGTGTCCAATTGTTCAGGTGTTAACTGTAGGCATAGTGGCTGTTCCGTATTGTGTGCACCTTCTACATATGTATCTTACTGTACACATATCTGCATGTGTATGTGTAGTCACATGTATATCTATATATATGTGTGTGTGTGTGTGTATATATATATATATATATATATATATATATATATATATATATATATATATATATATATATATATATATATAAATATATACCTATATATCTATATATATATATATATATATATATATATATATATATGGATCTAGGACACTTGCTCGAAAAAGCAAGTGTCCAAATCCATATATACCAATCACAGTTTAAAGAAAGTGCTTTAATCGAAAAAGCGATTCCGTTAAACTGTGAAAATGTATATCTGTATCTGCATATCTGTGTCTGTGTATCTTTATCCTGGAGATGTTGATGGTTTCCACATTTTACATTTCCTATGGGAGGCAGACTGTACTGCGTGATATGTTACCAATACCAGCTTGACATCATACAGGTGGGATGTAGTACTGTTAACATCTTGTGCCCATGTCGTGTCAGGTCCTGGTTATGGGATCTGCAACACTTGGTAGTGTATTGCATGGTGGCCATGTTTGGCTGTTTGGGGGGGATGCGTATTCATACAGGATGTATAGTGTGTGGGGCCTCTCAACCCCATTAATGGTGCATGTGGACATATGTGTTTTTGTTAATCTGCCATTGCTATCTACAGATGTATGGCCATATATACCTACATAAATATATATACCTGCTTACATATATATAACTATGTCTGTATATACCTACATAGATATATATCTGCGTACACATATGTAACTTGCTGTCTATATGTAGACATATAGGTGTAGACACATATATGTGCCGATGTAGGCATTTGCATGTATATATGTTCATATACATTAATATATATGTATATATTTTTAGAAATATATATATATATATATATATATATATATATATATATATATATATATATATACATATATAGATATGTTGTATCTGTTTAGATATTAATATATTTACAACACATACATCTACATGTTGGTATTCATTCTCTATACTGTTGCATGACTGGACTGGATGATCTGTTTCTGAAAACACTGGACTTATTTATATCTGGCATAGCTTAGTGGTAAATCACTGTGTATGGTGCCCAGGATTCTGGGTTTGAACCTTGCAGAGGCTGTTTATTTTGTTGCTTGGCAGAACAAGGACCATTGGCCACAGAGTGGTTAAGGCACTTTAAAGCAGTTGTAGGTCAGGCTTGCGTGGAGCTAAGCAGTACTTACTTCCGGTTACAGTTTCTTATACTCAGGTAGCTTTTACTTTGCTTAATCTGTATAGGCAATGCTTACCCCTGCACAAACGCACTTAAACACGCTTACTAGTGCTTATATATGCTTACTACTGCTTATTTATGCTGAACCCTGCTTACTAGTGCCTTATTCATTATGACACTGTCACTTCACATGTGCATTTAATGCAGTACTCCAGTTCACATTTAAATGTTATTTAGTAGGTTATACAGCAAAAAAAAAGTTCATATACACATTTCACATGGAAAATGGAATGTGTTGCAGTGGGACATGAACTGGGAATGTCTGCTCGTAAGGCAAGTGCTCTTCCCCCTACACTATTGCTGTGCTGCTTCATGTGCATCTATCTTTCTTGTTATCCTCTTCAGCCATTTAAGCTGCATTAACCGTAGCTAAGCGATGGGCACACCCTCGCATCTACGGTTAGCTTTAATCGGATTTTTAACAAAAATAAAAGGGTTTCTTCTTTTAATTTATGTGTCCTGTTGCTTTTGTACACATCTAAAGAAAAAAATCACCAGTGCAGACTGAATATCCAGACAGAAAAAGTAAATCTTCATAAAAAACAGCTGGATAACCATGGCTAAATTTACTCCACTTTAATAAAAACAGTACTTCAAAAACATATAGGACAAGCGCTTTTGCATAAAACAAATGCTTCCTCAGATTCTCATATTTAACAAAAACAGTGCATACTACATTTATAGTACAAACTGACCAATCACAATAATGAAAAATGGAGCCAAAATGACATCACCATTACTAGGAGAATATTACATCTCAAATCATTTGTGCTTGTGATTCTTTAACTTCCACCCCTTAAGGGCGGGTTTAATACTAACACAATTGTTAAGGCCAGGAAATCTATGTGCTTACATCCTTAAAATCCATTTTAACTCATTCTGCTCCAAGTAGTTGTTCACATCACCTCCTCTCAGAGTTTTATGTATACACTGTAACACCCTAAATGTAAATTGGTGTTTAGGAAACTCTAGCTGATGTTTGGCTAGTGCATTTTTTAATATCTCCCTTCCTTATATCTGAGAGGTGTTTAAGTACTCTATCTCTTAATTTTTGGATAGTTTTTCCTACGTAAAAACATGGGCAAGAGTCCTTGATTACTGTCTCAGAGTGGGGATGTCCCAGTTTTATTTTACAGTTTAGTGACTCAGCATGTAGGTTGGTCTATCGATCCTTTTCAGCCATGACCAGGTGCAACAAAATAGTAAGCAATAAATTATAGTAATATAATTGTAGCCCTATAACACTGAATATGCAGTTGCTAGAGACTGCATTACAAAACACATTCAAAATATAGTTACATTATGTACAAGATTAAGCATTATTGCCATTATAAGCAGCAGACCTAGCCCATATCACAAATCCAAGTACACTTAGATTAATTTTGTAAGTACTACTTAAGACTTTGAATGTTTGAAGACCCTGTATATTTTTCATATCAGTAGGTAGCTGTTTCCATGCAGCTAGCCCTACTCTAGAGATGGCTTTTTCTCTTATAGATGGCTTGTATCCAGGTCTGGCCAATGCAATTGTACTATCTTGGATGCTCTTAAGGGAGTAGCTTTGTTCCCCGATTTGGAATAAATATTTGACAGTAGGCAATACCCGACTTGCAAAATTTTAAAAATTAGTTACATTAAGGATGATTAGTGATTGGTAACTAGTAAGCTAGTGAATTTGTGCACACAAAGTACAGTGATGGCAATTTGTTTCTGCAAGCAGAGCAAATCTAAACATTTTATTTTCAGCAATTTGCATTTTTGGGTGTTTTCTTTTACAGAATGTGTGGTGATAAGGGGAAGGGCACACTCTCTCTTTGGTATATGGACATTTTTGGCTATCACCATTCTTGTAACAAGTGAGACAGACCATATCATAGGTTCATAGGATGATACTAGGCTATTGGCCCTTATAAGCCTAGCCAATAATTTTGCCTATGTTTCCACAAAGTCAGCACATGTTTCCCCTGTCCAGCAGGGACACAGGTGGGATCCCAGGAGTGTATTTGCTGTTTCCCATCCAGTCGTCCAGGTTCCTTTTAAAGAGGGCTAGTGAGGTACTCTGCTTGACATGGAGGGGCAGACTGTTCCATATATGGAGGAGTCTTTGGGACACAAATCTATCCTGCCAACAAGTTCTATTAATGTCACAGACCAGGTTAAGGCCTTGCGTGTGGGTTGTGCGAGTGGAGTTTGACTTATGGATATGTAGCAACTCCATCAAGGCTGGGTCTGAGATGGCCTTGTATGCCAGAACCGGGTCACCTCTGAGCAGTCTGTATGAGATTGAGTAGAGGGAAAGGGCTTTTAGCATATCTGTATAGGAAAGGTATTTGAGACTCTGGATTTTTCTGGTCAGGAACCTTTGCGGTCTCTCCAGCTGCTGCATGTGCTTGGCAAAGTACATGCTGAAGGGGGCATTGTACTCAATAATGGTTCTGATAGTGGAGGAGTACAGGGATGTTATGACCTCTTTGCTCCTGGATGAAATACCATTACTTATGTGGTGTGCATGTAGAAAGCCTTCCATACAACTGAGGCAATGTGGTGGTCAAAAGTCAGTCTGCTATCAACCTGGGTGCCCTAGTCTCTCATGACTGACTGCATGCTTAGTACTTTGTTATTAATGTGATAATTAGTGGGGGACGCCATTTTCCCTAAAGGGGATAATGATGCATTTCTTGGCATTCATTTTGATGCCATGCTTCTGGTACCAGTCATTAGTTTGGGTAAGGCCCTCTTGGAGGATGTTCACATCACTAGGGGAATTTAAGACAGCACCCAGCTTGTAGTCATCTGCAGACTTGGTCAACCACAGACCAGTGGTTTTTGGCTTGTACCTCAGAAAAGTATATCCTAAACAGTAGAGGCCCCAAGACCAATTCTTGGGGTATACTGCATGTTACAGGTCTACTACTAGAAGTGGCTTCCTCTATTTTGACTGAGTGGAGTCTATTAATAAGCCAGTTAGCTACCCATCTGGTAACATACAGGTTGATGCCTAGCTGGGATAGTTTATCTATTATGCCTGAGTGAGGAATAGTGTAGAAGGCTTTGGCTAGGTCAAGGTAGGCGGTGTGCATGGTCTTCCCCTCATCCATGGCTTTGGATACTGTTTCAAAGAAGTCGAGGAAGTTTAACAGGCATGATCTCCCTTTGACAAAACCAAGCTGTGTGGGGTCAAGCTTTTAGAGGTTGACAGTGTCCTTGTTTATAAGGTCCATGATAATGCATTCAATGGCCTTGCAGATCAGGCTAGTTTGGCTGATGGGCCTATAACTGCCTGGGTCAGTGGACGCTCCATCTTTGTGTAGAGGGATGACAATGGCTTTCCTCCATTTGTCTGGGATGAAGTCGGTGCTCAGGCTTTGGTTGAATAGAGTGCCTAATGGAGTTGACAGCTGATGCCTGAGTTCATGTAGGACACCGCCAGGGATGTTGTTGGTCCCATGGAAACTGTATTTTTTGCCTTTGATACCACTGCTTTAGTTGTAAGATGTTTGTGCTAATTTTGTCTTTACATATGTTTAAGTTAATTTAGGGATTCAGTGTTACCTACAGATATTTTTGTTCCTTAACATCTGGAATAATATTCCTTTTTAAATCTGTTATGTGTAAGGGAGGATGTGATACCAGTTTTGTTGCCACGGAGAATAGCATATTTGTTTTGGTACTGTCAATTAATTTGAAGTTTATTGTTGTGGGCCCAATTGGAAAGGTTGGTGAATTGACACCGAGTTAATTGTTGCAGTATTTGGTGGGTTTTATGAGCCTCTAGGAGACGAATATCATCTGCGTACATAATTAATTTTAGTTTGAGCAAGTCATGAGAGATGTCATTTAGGAATAATGAGAGTAGGAGTGGTCCTAGGATTGACCCTTGAGGAACTCTTATGTTTAGTGTACTGGTGTCAGGTATTACATTATTAGCAAATATTTGAAACAGTCTGTTCTGCAAGTAGTTTTCAAACAAGAGTATAACCTTTTCACCAAAATTAAGTTTTTGAAATTTATTAAGTAAAAGGATATGGCTTACTGTCATATCCATGAATGCACCTGCTATAGTGAGGTCATTATTAATGCTGCTGTATAAAGATGACAGTAGTGCAATTTGAGTACTGAAGGAGTTTCTAAAGTAATGTTGCTGGTGACACAGCTCTCCATATCTATTTATGTGCTTAAACATCTGTGATAGATTTGTTTTTCAAAGATTTAAGTGATGGGTTAGAGGTTTGAAATTGGTATATATTCTTTAAATTGAGAGGAAGAGTATACTTTTGGTAGGGGTATAATAACTGATGGCTTGAATAAGGGTGGGATTATACCAGTGATAAGTGATAGTTCAAAAGTATGCATTAACAGTTTTGTAAATTTTAGTTGCTGGCAGCTTAACAAGTTTATGATGAAGCTTGCAGAATTGTGCACCTGTCATGTTTAGTTAGGGGTTTTGTCTATTTTTTAGTTATAGCTTAAAAGTGAAAGGTAGCAGCATATTTTTCTAAAGGATAAATATTTGGAGAAGTAATGTTTTGCAGAGGGTGGGAAGGGACTGCATTAGTAGTATCATGTATAGCAGAGAGGAGTTTTGAAGTTGCAACAAAGGAGTTGGGGTTGTCTGATTGGTTATTGGCTTTTATAGTGTTGCCTGTAGTGTCACCTGTTAGGCATTTTCTTTCCGAAATAGTTTAGTTTGAGACACAAGAGCTTTTTGCTTTTGCTTGCTGTATAATACTTTTACACTATTGGTGAGCATTCTAGTTATTTATTTATTTGTTTATTTTCTTTTTGTTTACCGAGAAAGTCCACTGGGTCAGAAGAACCTATTTTTAGTCGAGGCCCGGGGAAAAAAGCTCCACAGTACAAGATATAGATATAATACAAATAGTTATAAAAATACAATCCAAATAAAAAAGAAAAAACTCCAACAGTACAAGATGAGATTGCAATGAAATGCAATTCAGTCACAAGGAAAATAATATATACAAAAGTTGAGATGAACCTGTAGCAGGAACATCACTGAGCAATAGTAAGTCTATGTAATCAGGTTTAGATGACTAAATACATGGCTAATTGTGACTATGATCTCTACATTCAGTGGTACAATTCAATGCACTCAATAACAACAGAATAGCAAATACAAGTGTTTAGATGAACATGGAGAAGAGGCATCATAGAGCAATTATGAGCCTATACAATCACAGTTAGGTAAGTGTATACATAACTAATACTGAGTATGATATCTACGTACAGTGGTACAATTACAATAAAACAACAACACACAAAGACAATGATGTCAAGAAAAAGCAAGTCTACATATTTTAGGGGGGCTTGATACAAATACATTTCTAGCATGAAGAGAGGTAGGTAAGAAGGGGACTTTTGAAGAGGAAGGGGTTGGGAGTTGTGATGGTTAGAGGCAAGGTGTTCCAGGTTTTGGCTATAGAGTAAGAGTAGAGAAGCTGGCTGGGTGGGAGGCTTGTGAACTTGTAAGAACTTTTTGTCCTCTGATATAAGAGGTCTATTTGGGTGGTAGTATTGGAATGTTGAGCTAAGGGCAGGACAGTCTTGGGATTTGAAGAGTATTTTTTGAGCTGTGGTTGGTTGTAAATAGGAGAGGTAGTTAGGTAGTTCTAGCTAATTCATTGATTTTAAGGCAGTGCAGTGATGGGTGGAGTGTTTGGAGCTGGTTGTGAATTTAGCAATTTTATTGTAGAATGCCTCAAGTTTAAGTTTAGAGGAGTTATGGATGTTAGTAAGTAGAGGGGCATCATAGAGGAGAGAGGGTAGTAGGTATGCAGAGGCTAAAGTTGTTCTTGTGGAGGTACTTATGAAGTGTTTGTGCCTATAAAGGGTACCAAGTTTGCAGTGTATTTTGTGAATGTTTTGTTGTATGTGAAGGTCAGATTTAATCTGCTTGTTGGTAGTGACCCCAAGGAGTTTTGTGTATGTAACAGCTTCTATTAATGATTTGTTAAGAGAGAAGATAGTAAAGTCAGTCTTGTTTAAGGGGGTTGTTTTCTTGGGAGTGAAGAAAATGATTTTAAATTTGTTAGGATTTAGGGTGAGGTGGTTGTTATGCATCCAGGATTCTGTGGAGGAGAAAGCATTTTGAGTTAGTATAAGTAAGTTACCTCACAGCAAGAGGTTCTCTCGTTCGATTCTCGGTTGGGCTTGGGAGTGCCTTCTGTGTGGAGTCTGCATGTCCACCCCGCAGTTGGGTAGCATTTTAAAGACATGCGTGCGTAAATGGGCATGCCTTCGTTGAAGGCTGGGCGTCAAGCTGGCACCTCGGTGTTTTGTAAAAATCTACTGCCAATCATTAGCGGACCGGAGTTCCGCTGTGGTGACCCCTTACCGGGAAAAGCCGAAAGACAAACAACAACATAAGTAAGTCGAAAACAGAATTAGCAGAGCAGATGATAGTGGAATCATCTGCATACTAAATGATGGTTCCTTGAGATAGTGATGAGTGGAAGTTGTTTATGAATATGCTAAATAGGATTGGTCCAAGTATGGACCCTTGGGGAATCCCGGTGGTGGTGTTTAGGAAAGGAGAGATGGCATTTTTCCATATGACAGCTTGTTGTCTTTCATGTAAGTAACTGGAGAACCAGGTTAGGGTGGGGTGGGGCAGACTGACTGTAGAGAGTTGAGAGATTAGAAGACGGTGAGAAATGGTGTTAAAGGCTTTGACTAGTTCAAGGAAGAGAGGTGAGAAAAAATTTACCAGTATCACAGGCTCTGTTTACAGTTTCCATAAAGGAGAGAAGGGCAGTGGTGGTACTGTGTCCAGATCTGAAGCCATGTTGTGAGGATGATAGTATTTGGTTGTCTAGGAGTTACTGGAGGAGTTGGGAATTGATGCATTTTTCTAGGATTTTGGAGAGAGGAGAAAGCATAGCAATGGGACAGAAGTTAGTGATGTCGGTATTTTTGCCTCCTTTGTGGAGAGGAAGGATGAATGCCTTTTTCCAGACTTTGGGAACATATGTTTATAGGGTAAAATATATTATCAGTGGCAATTTTTAGGTACTCTGAGGATAGATTATCTGTGGCATTAGAGCAGGTTTTGAGTTTATGTAGTAGACATTTTATAGTTGAGGTTAGGATGAGTTTTAGGGTGAAGGATGAAGAGGGGTGTGTGTGGTGTGTTCTTCTGAGAGATGGGATTGAGTATGAGAGGGGGAGTGGATAGAGGATCTAAGTGTGGATGTTTAATTAGTGCAGAAATTAGTCTGATTGAATTTTGCTGTGATGTCAGCTATGGAGTTGATAAAGAAGGTATTGAAGCTGGTGACTATTTCTTCTGGAGACTTGTCAGGTAGTGGGCAAGGATTGCTTCTTTTGCCTGGGTTAAGTAGTGAGGTTATGGAAGTCCAGAATTTATTTGGATTTTGTTGGTGGTTGGTTTGAAGTTTTAGGTAGTGTTCTTTTTTTATCTTCATTGACTAGTTTTTTTACACGGTCGTGAAGCTCTTTGAATTTTAGAAGGTCTGGGATATTTCTGTGTATGTGCCATAACTTCCATATTTTGTCTCTGGCATGCCTGAGAAGCCAGGATGGATTTGGAAAGCCAAGGGGCATAGTTATTTTTTATCTGCTGTACATGTATAGGTGCAAGGCTATTTAGGCTATTCATGAAGGTTGTGTTGAAATAATTAACAGCATCATCTAGAGGGAGGGATTTTAGTAAATCCCAGTTGGTTGCTTTTAGAATATTGTTGAAGGTGATGGGGTTGAATGAGGATAGGTTCCTTGTTTGTCTGTTTTAATGCTGGCATTGGCTGCATGGGGAGGCTTTGTTAATAAAGACTGGGAGGTGATCACTGAGGGTGTTTGGGAGCGTACCGGCTGAGGATATTTTGTTGAGGTGAGAGACTAGAATCCAGTCCAAGATGGATCCTTTGTCTGTCTCTCTGCTTGCCCTGGTGGGGGAGTCTATGAGCTGGGTGAAATTGAACAGACTGATGTTAGAGGATGTGTGGTTAGAGTTTAGTTCAGGCCAGTTGATATTTATGTCACTTAGTATGGTAGTCTCATTTTTAATGTTGGGGGAAATCCAGGCTAGGATATCCTCAAGTATGTGAATGTTGTTCCCTGGGAGTATATAGAGGGCTACTATACAGAGTTTCTTATTGTTGTTTATGCTTAGGAAAGAGATGAGGATTTCTGTGTGTGAGAACTGTGGAATGGGGTTAGTAAATGGGATAAGATTGTGGGAGTTGGAGAATAGAAGATCTACACCACCACCTTTTTCTGGGCTCTGTCTAACCTTATTGTTTGAAAGCCAGTAGGGAGAAATCCTGAGTCTTTAATGTGGGGTTTTAGCCAGGTCTTGGTGGCTGCTATGATATTTGGTTGTTGGTGAGATACCCAAGAGTGAAAGTCTGAGATCTTCTTTTTTGATACTATGGAGGTTTAGGTTTACAATATATATATATATATATATATATATATATATATATATATATATATATATATATATATATATATATATATATATATATAGTATAGTGACTTATGGGAATTGATATTGATAGATGTGGGATGATGGTTAAGATTGGTAGGTCCTGGGTTAGGGTGTATATCACAACATAGAGCTATGTTGTGGTGGTTTGAGATATGACATGAATGCCTAGGCCTGAGTTTGGTTTTGGAGTGTTTTGTTTGAATGTATAGAGTGGTTAAGAGTGGTCTTGAAAAGAAAGGCTTCACTTTGTGGTGGAGGAGGGATTTAGCTGGTAGAAGCTTGGGGAGATCTTTGTATAGGATTTAGTAGGAATAGGTAAGGAGGATGTAGTGACAGAGGAGGAACACAGGAATGTAGACAAGGAGATGGAGTGTAGAGAACAGAGAAGTAATAAGATTACTAGGAGAGTGAAAAGGAAAAACACTGAAATAGAAAGAGTGCTTGCAGAGGGCATGTTGGTTTAGGAAAATATTAAGGTTGAGGGGAGAGATGACAGAGTGGTGGTTAAGTGTTTGTGGAGTGTATAGTGAAATGTGACAGAATTGAGGTATTTGGGGAGATGGATGAGATAAGTATAGAGATTATATTTGGATGTAAGTGGACCCTAAGAACAGAGGGGTAAGTGCAGTATTGTGATGAGGTTTGGTGTTAGAGGGGTAGTAATGTGGTAGTAAGGGCAGGAATGGGTTATTATTTAGTGGATATGATAATGCACTATTTATTTGAATTTGGTGGAGTATAGGTGGGAGTGGTGAGGGGTTGATCTAGGTGATGTAATGGGTGGGAATGGAGTGATGGAAGGGGCTGGGCTAAAATATGGATTGGATATTGTTAATGAGGGGAGGGGTTAGGTAGGTATAAGGTTAAAGAAAGAGGGATTGGGTGGGAATGAGGGTAGGGTATGGGGAGCGGCGTGAGCCCAAGCGTAGCGAGGGTGAACGGAGTAGGTAGAACCAGACTAGGTGAGTGCTCAGTAGGAGAAAAAAAAACTATCTATTGCTTTGTCTATAAACCAGACTTTTCAGTGTATGCAGTATACAGGTTTGGGGTGGTCTGTGTGAGGGACGAGGATAGCAAAGAGAAGAAAGTTAATCAATAGACGTGCAAATGGGAGAATAGTGAAAAGCAGCTATAAGAGCAGGTAGATAGGTAAGCAGTGGGTCAGTTAGACAAGAGAGAGGGTAGTAGATGAGGCTAACAGCAGTAGTGTGTCTAATGTGTGTGTACCAGTAAGCAGGTAAACTAACTGCATAGGTGGGAGGGGGGGCAGACGATACACTATAGAAGAAGGGGGACTCCAGAAAGGTAAAGCATGTAAGTGGATAAAAGGGGGGATAATAACACCAAGCTGCCGACTGAGGCAGTGTGCTCTCCAGGAAAATAAATTGTGTGCTAAAGATTTTCTTATTGCAAGAAATTGTTGGTAGAGGCTTACGTTGGAGGGGCCCCTCTTCCAAAGTTCCCATGCCATTTCCCTTTCATTAGTCTTCCTTTTAATTTTGTTTGTAAATCATGAACATTTTTGATTCCTAAAATGCTTTCTTGTGACAGGAAGGAGTGCTTCCTGTATCAACGAGAGTGGATTGATGCAGCAATCTAGCATATTTATGGGATTAGTTTTAAGAGTATAATAAGTCAAATCTATATGCTGTGCTGATGGAATTTGATCAGGGGCCCGTGCCTTCTAAATGTACCTTTCCAAGCACCTGCAGCAACTGGAGAGACCACAACATTTCCTTACAAAGAAAATTCAAGGTCTTCAGCATCTGTCCTATGAGGACTGTCTGAAATCACTGTCAGTTTATTCTGCTTCATACAGACTGCTCAGAGGGGATCTCTGCCTTGCATATAAGGCAATATTTGACTCTACTTTATTAGAAAAGCTGCATATCTGTAAGTCAAATGGTACATGGGTTACTCGCTCTAATGGCCTTAACCTGGTCTGCCACATTAATATAATCTGCTGAAGGGGAGATTTGGCTTCCAGCAAGTGAATCATGTCCCATTTGACTTGAGGATGTGCAGCATTTCCATTAGGGCAGGGTCCGAGACTGCTCTGTAGGCCAGGCACAAGTCACCTCTCAGCAGCCTATAAGATACAGAGTACAGTGACAGGGCCTTTAGTCTGTCCATGTAGGTTGTGTGTGAAGGCCCTGAATTTTCTTGGTGAGAGACCTCTGAAGTCTCTCCAGCTGCTGCAGGTGTCTGGTGAGATACATACAGAAGGGAGTGTTGTGTTCTACTAGTGGTCTGATGAGGGATGAGTACAGGAGTTAGATCTGGATGCGATGCTCTTACTTATGAGATGTGCAACACAGAAGGCCTTCCTTATCACTATTGGCACATGATGATTGGAGTTAAGTTTGCTATCGACCTGTGTTCCCAAATCTCTCACCACAGGATTTGAGCTAAGGGGGATACTGTTAATACTGTAATTTGCAGAGACTTCCCATTTGCTGAAAGGGACAATAATGCACTTTTTTGCATTTAGTTTAAGTCAGTGGCTTTGGAATCAATCATTTTTCTGTGTAAGCCCTTTTTGTAGTATGTCAGCATTGTTGGGAGACTCAGTGATTGCACCCAGTTTGCAGTCATCAGTGAACTTGGTAAGCCACAAGCCATCTATTTTCACCCAGACTTCTGAGAAATAGATTGCAAAAACTAGGGGTCCAGCACAGATCCTTGTGGTACACCACTGGTAACTGGTCTGCTGGTAGAGGTGGAATCCCGAACTTTCACTGTATGCATTCTGTCAGTGAGCCAGTTGATTACCCATCTAGTGACATATGGGTTAATTCCCAGCTTGGTGAGTTTCTCAATGATGCCTGAGTGGGGGATTTTGTCAAAAGCCTTGGCTAGGTCAATATAGGCTGTATGTACTATTTTGCCTTCGTCCAGGGCTTTGGTGACATTCCCAAAGAATTCCACCAGGTTTAATAAGCATGATCTACACTTCAAGAAGCCAGATTGGGTTAGGTCAAAAGTCGGAAGGTCACTTATGTCTCTGTTGATACGGTTCTTGATGATTCTCTCCATGGCCTTGCAGATAAGGCTGGTTACGCTTATGAGTCTATAGTTCCCAGGGTCGGTTGATGGACCCCGTTTGTGCAAGGGAATTATTACTGCTGTTTTCCACTCTGCTGGGACAAAGCCAGTACTTAGACTGTGGTTGGAAAGACTGCCAAGTGGTTCCACTAGGTCCTGTTTTAGATCATTCAGTAAGCAGCCTGGGATGTTATCCGGTCCCATAGAGACTGTGTTTTTGGCCATGGAGACTGCAGTTATGACCTGCTATGTGGAGATACTAGGCAGAGGACTGGTGACAGGTATGCTTTGGGGTATGTCTGGTGGGGACAGGGGGGTGAAGTTTGCACCAAACTTGTCTGTTAGCAGGTTAGTGATGTCCACAGGGTCAGTATGAGTGGTACCATCCACTATTAGTTTGGCACAAGGCTAAGCCTTCCTTTTTAGATTTCTGATGTAGCTAACAAAGCCATGTGATTATCCTTAGCTAGGGATGCTAATTTAGCTTTGTAGTTGGTTTTAGATGACTTTACATGACATCTAATTTGCTTGTTCAAGTTGTGGAGGGTGTTCTTCCTCTGCTGAGTGAGTTCCCTCTTGTTCTTAGACTTTAGTTTCTTTGTCTTGTTGTATAACCTATTTATGCTTGATATCCATGAGGGTGGCTTTTTTTTTGTGAGGACCTTGTTTTGATCCATTCAGGTACAGCTGAGTCTATACATTTGTATAGGTGTTTATACAGGGCATTTGTGTGTATACCTCTGTCATTGTTGACAATGGTAGCAGGGAATTCAAAATTGTTTATGCCATCACTTAGGAGGCTATAGTTTGCTTTGGAGAAATGTTTCATCCTTTTTGCTTTGGGGGGGCTAAGGTATGGTCGTTACTTTGAACAGGACTGATTTATGATCAGACCTTACCAGGGAGGGCAACACACAGAGGGTAGTGCAGAGAGCCCCATGTTGGTAAGTATTAAGTCTAGACATTCAAGCCCCTTGTGTGGGTGCACACTATCTGTTCCAGAACATTTGTATTAACAAAGTCCAAGAAACTTAGGGTGAATGTGTTTGTGCTCATATATGACTCACAATTGATGGAAGGATAGTTGTAATCATCCAAGACTAAGGTATCTGGCTGGATAGTGAGGGACTCAAGTAGGTCCAGGTAGGCCTAGTGGTTCTTGTGGTTCATGTTAGGGGACCTATATCTAAAAATGATATGGAAGGGGGGGGTTTACCTACTGTTAGTTGGACTTGAAGTAGGTCTAGGAAGTCGTACTGTTTGATCAGTCTTGAGGTGTATTTGTCTTTAATGAAGATGGATACACCTCTGCTTTTGGTTCTTTCATGCTTATTTTGAGGTCTGAATGTGTGGAAGGCATTGTAGCCTTGCATGTCCAGATTGCTGTCTGTGACTTTGAACCATGTCTCTGTGACTGCACAGACATTAGCATCACCCAAGGTAAGGAGTGCTTCCAGCTAGTGCAGTTTCTGATTTAGACTCTTAGCATTAAGCAGCATAACCGTGAGTTTGTCTCTAGTGGATGTTTTATGTCAGGAATCTTGTTGCTATGGCATTGCCTAAAAAATACACTATGGGGGAAGCAAGTACCTTTGCCAGTAACCGAAAGCCAAGAGGCGAGAGGTGAAGACTACTCTGGCAAAGCAGGTTGGTCTGTCAACCATATCTTTCCATACTGACAGATACTGGGTCCCCATGGATTGACAACAGAAGCTAAGCCAATTGTTAAAGTCAATAATTTTTTGTTTATATTGTAGCATCATCCTGGTTGAAGGTAGAATGTCTCTCTTCCTATAGTCCATTGAGGTACATCTCAAGTCATTCACTCCGACATGGATTATGACAGAGTAATAACGGTATTTGCTGTTGAGAGACTTGAGTGTGTGCATGATCTGCTGGATCCTGGCATCTGACAGGCAGCTGGCTGTGACCTTCTCCTTGTCCAGCCTGGTGAGGGGGACATCTATGTGTCTCACTATGGAGTCACCTATGATCAAGACATTTGCTTTGAGGTGTTTTGCCTTAGTGGCTTATTGACTTACACTGTTGTGCATATTAATATGTGTATCTGTTGGGTCTGCAGTATGTGCAGTAGGTTTCTGTTTGGGATATAGTGATTGAAGCATTCTGTCCTTTCCCAACATTGTTTACAGGTACATCTATATAGATACACACATGCACATGCATATATATGGTAACCATCTGAAATGTCAGGACCTGCTAGAGCAAGTTCCGAAATATAGAGACTGAGTGGTTGAAAGAACAGACTTACATATACTAAATCTGAGATGCCATTTCTTAGGTTCATAGGTTCATAGATTAGTACTAGGCTAACTGCCGTAGTGAGCCATTTTAAGCCTAGCCAATTATTCCATGTGAGAATCAAACTCTGTACCTTGCATCAGTAAGGTAAGCACCTTAACCATTACACCATCCTCCCACCAATGGAATATTCCCTTTCCTCTGAGATATCCAGCCAAGCTAGAACTTCCACTGAGTGACCTCTCAAACCTCTTGTATCAGAAGCACATGGGATATATGCAAATACCCTTATAAATATCAGGTGTTTCAGCTATATGGTGATTCTGAATGCTCATGACTTATTGCTTTTTAAATCATTTTAATGGACAATTTCAGGCCAATAAAGCCAAACCCCACTAGCTGTGGATATGCATATTTCGGCATTGTTATGACATCATCAGCACAGCACAAGCTGGGTGTTTGACACCTGATGTTCATGAGGGTCATTTGCATATATCCCATGTGTCTCTGATACAAGAGGCTTGAGAAGTCATTTAGTGGAAGTTCTAGCTTGGCTGGAGTTTTTATTTAGTTTTTACTGATTGTTTTTTCTGTGTGACCTTCTCACTCTTTGTTTTAGTCTCCTCTGAGGTATGGCTATCTCAGATTTAGTATATATAAGTTTGGGGTGTAGGCGGGGCTTGTCTCCCCTTCAAAAAGAGGTATAAAGGAGAAGAGGAGTTTTTGAGATTCTCTCTTCTCCTGTATTTTCTGTATTTTTTCAGCACTCGGCATTTCAAAAGCCAGCATTTCAATAGGGACCCCATATATACATGCATTCGTATTATGCCAAGTTTATTTGTGAAATAAGTTGATGGTCTACTTTTTTTCTGATTATAGGCAGACATTTATTCTATAATCTTGGCTGGCAATGTACTGTAGATGTATTTGAGACAGTTTTTATTTTCTATTGATGTTTATTTTTAGTATCAGGTTCCCAGTCTTGTGTTACCTTCCCCTACAGGCATAAACATTCCAACAGAACCAGATCAGACATTACCTTTAAGATCAGACAGAATTCATATCTAATTAACCTGTAAGAATCAAGATATAGGAACAGTTTCTGAAGCATTTCTGAAATAGTTCATTTTTCCAGGTTTATGTTTTTTCTGTGGTATTATTGTATCCCTTCAAGTTGTTTAAGGATACATTTATGAAGGCTACACTTCAAAGCAATTAATTCAATCCTAGTTTGAATTAGGGAAGTTGGCATAATGGTCAAGATATTTGCCTTCCAAACACAAAGTGTAGGGTTTGAGTCTCATATGGGTTAATTGGCTATCTAACAGAATTAAGTCCCTCTTTTATTTTGAAGAAGGTGCACTGTGACTCTCATTCATAGGGTAAAAGTTTTTGCATCCGAAATAACAATTTGCCTTTGTGAATTTGTAAGATTACAGCCTGTCAGTATAGGTCTGGAACATGTCCATATGCAAGTCAGCAGGTGTATTGTCCACATTCTTAATTTTAATGTTGGCAGCAGCTATGTTTAATAAGGGATGTTTACTTTAGCCCCCAAATTACTGTGACATATTTCTTTGCTTGTTGACAAGCAGACTTATTTGGTCACTGAAGATATAACTCCATTTATTTTCATAGGTATGTCATTAACATGCCATACTTCCAACCAGCAAAGTCTAATAAAGATTTATTTATGAATGAGTCTGATTTTATTCTGAAGTTATAAATGATGGAGTCACAATCTATGTTAATTATAGAGGTACAACTATGGGTGGGAAGCAGAAGGATGTTAGATTTGTAGATATTATCCAAGATATTTCCAAAACATTTAACCTGATCAATTACTATTCCAAATAGTTTTGAGGTTATGTCAAAGGAAAAAACTTCAAAGACCAATACACGTAAGGTTCAGATAAGGCACATTTAATAACTTGCTGCAAGGAGACAAAAATATGCAAATACAGAATTTTACCTAACTACTAACAGGAAGTATGCTATTCTTATACTGTTCTACAAGACATTGCCTTCTATGGTTGACATAATCAAACACAACTTTCAGTATTGTTCTACAGCAGATGTATTTTCTCACAGCACAAGCGTAACTCCTTGTCTAAGTCTCATAACATTAATACAAGTGATACATCTATTCATTATTTTCCTGACACAAGCAGAAATTATCTGCTTCCCTGTAAATTTCCAAAGCATAAGCAAAGATTATAGATGCGCATATTTCATGGCACTACAAGGTTAGAAAGCTTCTGCAATTTGTACAGATTTTATGCAGTGTGAAATAGAATAAATGTGTTAACCCTTTTCAAGCCTTAAATGCACTAAGCATATTACTAATACATACACTAATACATATTTTTCTGACATTTCCCCTCTTTTAATACTTTTATTCTACTTTCAAAATAAGCATAAACAGTTTTTTCTTCTCCTAACCTCTTCCCACGTAGGATTTGCAGTTAAGAGAGTCATTCAATTTAAACTTATGAAAGCATTTTCAATATTTTAACAGTTCTTCAAACTCAGTATTTTGGCATAAGGTTTCAGAAACTGACATGTCTATAAAGTCTTTAATCAGTCTTTTCACGCAGGGGATGCCACAGCAAACACATACTCCCAGTAGGATCATTCCTACACAAATGGCAATCAGGATGTTCATTAGGATAGTACCCCACCCCCCAAACCATTCTGGAAAAAGTCCATCAGTGGGTTTGGTCTTGGTTTGGTCATGGCCGACACTTGCTGAATTACCTCAAGGTGATTGTCTATCTCGTGTTTATGGTCAGGAATATACGAACAGCACTCCTCCTGGATTAAAGTGCAAGTACCACCTCTCGCCGCTAGGGTGAAGTCGAGAGCCATGCAGTTTTGAAGCACTACACTTCTCGTGGCATTCAGTTCATCAGTCACCAATTTGAGAGTAGAAAAAGTTGCATTACTCATTACTTCGAGAAGTTTAGACAGTTTTCTCAGCTTCCAGATTGATTTCACTGCTCCATATGCTGGTAATATGCTTGCCCATGATATAACACTATCACTCAAGTCCATGTGTGTCAGTCCATTGCCTATAGAATGATGGTTTTTCCAACGCGCATCAATTTGCCCCACTGGATTTACAGATTTCTTGACAACTTCTCAGACATTCCAAATTTTTCCTCGAGGTAAAACTGCAGTGTGTCGTATGGCCGGAACCAGGTAGCCCAAAAAACAACTGCCAGACCAATTCTCATGTAACCACTTGTATGCCTTTCTGCCACATACAAAATAACAGTCCTCTACTTTAGTAATAACTTTGCTATGAATATACACTCGCCCTGCATGAAACATTTTTCTATCAATTATAGACAGTTGTTTATAAAGAACAGAATTATGTTTTACTTCATCAATTGTTTTGTGCATCAATTCAAGAAATGAATCATAGTTTGTATTACAATAAGAACCTGCATTGTTAGCTTTAGTGTAACATTTATAAGGAACAGTCATATTGCAATTGCTCCAACCCACCTGAACAGTATCATTTTTTATAAAAACACACAGTTCCCTATTGTGGAATAGACAAGTACAATGCTGTTTTATCTTGTGATGTAATGGTTGAGGTATCATAACTCAAGTTTTCCCAGGTCTCGTTGACCCCTAGGGGGACTGTAGTCATTAATAACCCCCTGTATACTGTCGGCAAAGCTGTGCAAATCCAGCAATTTGAAACATTGAAAGTCTCAGCATACACATATTTAATTGCCTGGTAAGTGTTGAAGTTTGGGTGCCAGTCTATGAGTAACGCTTCACGTTTATTCAGTTCAGTTTGTGTGGCTGGAAAAAGGAATGGCCATAACAAAAAGATTATTGTCACTAGTACAGTTAACAGGATGATTATGCAGTACTTCTGAGGAAATGGTTGTTCTGCTTTCCTGTTTTTTCTGGATTCTATCATTTTTGCTCTTGACACGTGACAAGATTTTTGTACAGTTCAAAGTTCTTAACTAGTTTGCAGTGCGTCAGGTGGATCCACGAGGCACGCTCTGTGATCTTGACTGCAGTGGGTGTCGGCAGAAGCACTTGATATGGACCTTCCCACTTTGGTGATGTCCAATTCTTCTTTTTTATTGTCTTCACCCAGATCCAGGTTCCTGGAGCCACTGCCACTTCTGATGGTCTGGTTTGTTCTTTATCTGAAACCGAATTTGACTGCAATAGATGTTTAGAATTCAACAAATTTCTCATATACTCTGCAAGTCGGCTTCCTGGTCTGCGGGCATGAGAGGTTTCCACTGAGGTATATAATAAGCCCTTCCAAATAGTTTTTCAAAAGGAGTCAATCCTTTTGCATTTGGAACAGTTCTCATGCTCAGCAGTGCCAGGGGCAGACAGTACACCCAATTTCTCTTTGTTTCTGCTATTAACTTTCTTAGCTTACTCTTTAAAATCCCATTATGCCTCTCAACTAACCCTACAAATTGCGGATGATATGCACAATGATTTTTTAAAGAAATACCAAAATGTTTACTTAACTGATGTATGGTTTGGTTTACAAAGTGTGTACCGTTGTCACTGTAGATCCTTTCTGGAATGCCAAATCTAGGGATGATTTCTTTAATGAGGATTTTTGCTACAGTAGTCGCATCTAGATTTTTAGTCAGAAAGGCTTCCACCCATCTGGAAAACATATCTATAATGACAAGACAATACTTCTTATTTTCACATTTGTTCAATTCTATGAAATCCATACAGATAATAGGAAACGGATACGGCGGTGTAGGGAAACTCCCTTGCTTGGGCTTTAACGCCCCTTGTGCATGATGTTTGTTACAAATGTGGCACATTAAACAAAATTTTTTAGAGTAGTTTAAGAATCCATATGTCGTGAACACTCGGTTCACCAGCTGTACCATCCCCCCTGTTGAGACATGGCATTGCCCATGGCTCAACAAAGCTGTATATCTAAACAAATTAGATGGTAAATATCAGTTTCCCTTCTTTAGAGATGTACAGCCCCTTTTCGAGAATTGCTCCTCGTCTTACCCATCTTTGTTTTTCAGCCTGCGTAGTAAGTGTCTGCATTGTCTTTAACATTTCTAAGTCTAAAATCTTAGAGAGTTGTAATTCCTCATTCAAAAGAAATACTTCTGAAGCTGCCTGTTTTGCAGCTGTATCAGCTCTCGCATTACCTTTTGAAATCCTATCCTGTTGCTTGGTATGAGCTGTGCATTTACAAATAGCTACTTTCTGAGGTAACTGAATAGATTCTAAAAGATCAAAAATAAACTGTGCATGATTGATTGGTTTGCCAGTAGATGTTATCATTCCTTGATTTTTCCACTGTTGTGCAAAAACATGTACAGTAGAAAAAGCGTACTGGCTGTCAGTAAAAATGTTCACACATTTACCCTTTGCTAAGGTACATGCCTGTGTCAAGGCAATCAATTCTGCTGCCTGTGCAGATAAATTGTGTGGTAAAGGTTTCGCTTCTATAATCTCAGGATCAGAAACTACTGCATATCCTACTAGGTTCTGTCCTGCAGGACCCCTTTTGCATGAGCCATCCATGTAGTATGTCACCTCGGCATCATCCAAGGGGACATCTGTGAGATCTTTTCTAGGCAGTGTCTTTTGCTCAGTCACCTGCAGGCAGCTGTGTGGTGTGCCATCTGCAGGGGTTGGGAGCAAGGTAGAAGGGTTCAAAGTCGTGCATCGTTCAATTGTCAGATGAGGTTGGCTCAACAATATAGTCATACAGGAAAGATGCCTAGCAGGAGAAAGATATGCTACCTTCTCTTGCAGTAAAATAATCGTGACTGCATGAGGCACTCTCAATGTGAGAAGGTGGAACAAAACTACTGAGGCCGAAGCCTGTACTGCCATTGCAGCTGCAACTACTGCTTGTACACAGTGGGGTAAAGACCGTGCCGCTGGGTCTAGTTGTGATGAATAATAAGCAATAGGGTGTTGCTTGTCCCCATGCTGCTGTGTTAACACTGATATCATATAACCTTGCTTACAATCTACAGTTTGGAAAAAACGTTTATGAAAGTTTGGTAATCCTAAAACTAATGAGGACGCTATTAACTGTTTCAGTTTGCAGAAAGCAGATTCTGCTTCTGGTATCCATTGTAACAAATCCTGTGCTGCCATAGGCTTTTTATATATCAGGTTAGTCAGCGGTGCAGATTCCAAGGCATAGTTTGGAATCCAGCTCCGGCAAAAATTAGTTGTACCCAGGAAGGACATCATTTCCTTCTTGGTAGTGGGTTTTGGTGCTTGCAAAATCGCTACTTTTCTTTCCTCATCTAATGTCCTACCCTCTTTGGATATTACATATCCTAGGTATTTAGCTTGTTTTTTCCAAAGCTGCAGTTTATTTTTGTTTACTTTATGTCATTCAGTGGCTAAAAATTATAATAGCGCTATGGTATCTTCTTTGCAATCTTGCTGGTGGGGGCCGCCAGCAGGATATCATCAACATAAAGTAAATTCTGACTGCCTCTTGGTGGGGTAAATCCCGCCAAGTTGCTTGCCATTTCTTGTGAGAATATTGTCGGACTTTTACAATATCCCTGTGGTAGTTGCGTATATGTATACCTTTTCCCCTGAAATGTGAATGCAAACCAATACTGGCTGTCAGGGTGTATCGGTATCAAAAAGAACGCATTGCTGATATCTACCACAGAAAAATATTTCTGTTGAGGTTTTAAATCATTCAGCAGGGTGTGTGGGTCTGGCACTGTAGGTGCCCTTGGTATTACTACGTCATTTACAGCTTGTAAATCTTGGACCATACGCCATTCTCCATTCGCTTTCTTAACAGGAAATAAGGGTGTGTTACATGGTGAATCAGGAGATTCCACCAGCACCCCTTCCTTAAGTAAAGCTGCTATAATAGGTTTGATTCCTACCTCTGCATCTTTTCTTAAGGGATACTGTCTTTTCTGTGGTCTAAATGCTGACTTTGGCGTGATAGTAACTGGTCCCGCTGTACGAATAAGTCCTACATCTGACTTTCCTGTTGACCAAAGAGTTTCTGGTATATTCTGTAAGGCATTCTCTTCCTCCTTTAATAGGAGTGCTAATCAGCTGTCCTTGCTAGACTGCAAGTGCACGGCTGGGTGGGTCTGAGTTATCCAATTTAACTTCTGTATTTGTATTCCCTGTTCTGACAGTTCTAATTCTGTCTGTTTCTCCCATCTCATGACTTTTTCTCCTAAGTCTACCCATTTTACATTCTTGTCCTTAGTTAAGCTAACATGTGGTAATTGATTAGATGTATAGAGTGCAAAGAACTCCTGGGGCAATGAACAGCTGGCTACACTGTTCCCTTCCATGTCCCAGTACAGATTACGTAATATCAGTCTGTTTGCAGGATTTCTAAACAATTCTTGCTCATATTCCCTATCAGGTCCTGGTGTGTTACAATAATACAGAGTACAGTGCAAAAAATGTTGTTTATCAATGTCAAGGGAGGGGAACATGCTGATGGCTACATTCATCAACTCTTTGGTCACTGCCCCTGGACCAGTCGTAACCAAGTCCTGGCTGTACCAATAGAACATTTCACCCTCCGATTGCACTGCAAAGGTATCAATTTGTCGCTGTGCTTCCATACCCTGCATAGTCGGAACTACTGATATACCAAATAGCTGCATACGGTCTCTGCCCAAGAGGTTTACTGGGCATTTTGCAGAAACAACAATTTTGCTTTTCTGGGTCAATCCTGAAACAGGATCAGTTATTGCAATATTATAGGAGAGGGGCTCCCGATAAAGCTGTCCATTAGCTGCTTTCACTAGTATGTAATCAGGTGACTCTGAATTCTCTGGCAGTTTGGAGGGATGTATCAGGGTCCGTGATGCCCCTGAGTCACACAAGAATTTGACCTCCCTCCCTTCTACCAGGAGTGTAACTTCTGGTTTTGTGTCTGCTATATAGAGCTCTAAGCTCAATAAAGCTAAATCCAATATTTCATTTTCTTCACTATCTGTAACTTCCTGCACTTCCTCTATTTCTTCTGTCACATCCTCTACTCCTTCTATCACATTCTCATTTGTCCTTTCTCTGCTATCCCCTTCTAGTGATTCTTGACTATCATATAGTCAGTCATCACCCTCCTTGTCTTCCGTGGTTGCCTTCTTGTTTTTCTTGCAATCCCTTGCCAAGTGTCCCTTTTTACTGCATTTAAAACATTCACCCTTTTTCTTTCGCCCTTCAAAGTCCTCTGATCGCTGATCAGATTGTTTGTTTCCCTGGTCATTTCTCTTGCCCTTTTTCTCGGACTGTACTACATAAACTTCTGCTCCATCTTCTACAGAAAATACTTGGGCTTTCTTTATCTTTTAGCTATTAAAATGCCTTTCGGCATGCCTAGCATATTCAAGTAATGACTGTAACCTGCCTGTATGATGATTTACCATGTGCTTTGTAATAAAACTACTTATGGGTGCAATGCTGCCTTTCAAAAATGCATTCTTTAACTGCTGCTCATATGGGGAATCTTGTGTCTGATCTTCAGGAACCTGCATTCCACAATGGTTATTAAAACATTCTAACAGTCTGGCATAATATCTGTCAATAGTTTCACCTTCTTGTTGGATGCATTGATTAATGCAAATCCAGTCTGCCCTAGGCTTCCATTTCTCGTGGTCTGTAAGACCTTTTACTTTGTTGTCTAGTTCTGCGCTGCTATGTGGAAGGGGCCTGTGTGCAGCGTTACGGGGATTCCAGTTGCCACTAATCATGTGCCAATCTGGTCCAACAGTTTGTCTGACTACTTTTTCTATCTCTTCTCCGTTTAAATTATAACTTAGCCTCATTCCTTGTAAATCTTCTAAGAATATTTTAAAATTAACTTTTGGATGGGGAATTCCCTCAGTGGCTTTCCGGATGTTTTCCGGAGTCCAGGGTCTATACACTAGAATAGTTAGGTCCTGACCTTCTTGCCCTGCCTGAGGATTAGGTACGTCTATAAGTGGGCATATTTCTTCTTCACTCATAGATCGTGAATTCCTACCCATTTGATATAATTCAATGTCCCCTTTTGAGTTACCTGCCCACGTTCGAGACCTGGTCTCGATAGGATCTCTAATAAACGGTTTTGCTTTTGTAGTGTCTCTATTTACAGTGGCAGCAGGATATCGCGGGGGTGGACTAACTTGTTCACTTGCTTCATATTCTGGTAAGGGGGACGGAGGGGTCGATGCTATTACTAAGTTATTGTCCTCCTTATCTAAAAACATTGCTTTTGAATTATTGTTCTTTTGTTCCCTACGGTTTACTTCCTCAATCCACCTGTGTGCCTGAGGAATTCCTAATTGGCGCTGCTTTTTTACCCGACCTTTGGAATCAGTTTTAAGCTGTTTGGCAAGTTTGATAAGCGAGGATTTTTCTAATTTACCGTCAAATTCATACTTATTAACCCACTTTGAGTAGTATTTAATATTATCAGCACGCTGTGACTGCATGTATTTTGCGTCTTCGGTTAATGGCGGATTTTGGGGTCTTTTTGTGCAATTATTACCCATTTTGTTCTACCCTTTTTAATTGTTACATAACTCCTTATTTTTAACGTGGTACCACGGATTTTGTTATAGTCTCTTCAGAATGACTGCCTACCAACTCTGTTTCCCTGATCTATGACAAGACAGTAATCTTTTCTGTCCCTGACATGTAAAAATACAGTCCTGGCAAAAACAATACAAATCTAGTCCCTGATCTAAAACAGAAAAAAGGTAGATTCACCTTACCTGAGCCTTCGTGATTGATCACCTGGTTCATGAAAAACCCATCCTTCAGTCGCAGATTAGAAAGTGGCTGGCCTCTTTTGTACGACAATTCAGTCGGAGGGCTTTTCAAATAAGAAGAACCGATGTGGTTTCTTCCCCGTACGGTTTCAAGCCACCTGGCCTGTCTGATCCGAGGCGAAGCGAGGATTTCCGGTCCGAAGGACCAATCTGTCAAAGGAAAAAACATCAAAGACCAATACACGTAAGGTTCAGATAAGGCACATTTAATAAATTTCTGCAAGGAGACAAAAACATGCAAATACAGGATTTTGCCTAACTACTAACAGGAAGTATGCTATTCTTATACTGTTCTACAAGACATTGCCTTCTATGGTTGACGTAATCAAACACAACTTTCAGTATTGTTCTACAGCAGATGTTACTCAGATTTTCTGCTGACATGACTGGATTTATGAAAAACATTTTGAGAAAAACAACCTGGCCTTGGTGGGCTCTAGCCTGTTACAAGCTTCTATTGTGTAGTTCTAATACATGTGTTACATTTCAAGGTACTTTTCTAGCTTAGGCACAAGCAAATGCTGATTGCAGTTCATATTTTCAAGCAGTCTTTGTTCTGATTATCTATAGCTTCTGCAGCTGTGTATTTTCTCACAGCACAAGCGGAACTCCTTGTCTAAGTCTCATAACATTAATACAAGTGATACATCTATTCATTATTTTCCTGACACAAGCAGAAATTATCTGCTTCCCTGTAAATTTCCAAAGCATAAGCAAAGATTATAGCTGCGCATATTTCATGACAATACAAGGTTAGAAAGCTTCTGCAATTTGTGCAGATTTTATGTAGTGTGAAATAGAATAAATGTGTTAACCCTTTTCAAGCCTTAAATGCACTAAGCATATTACTAATACATACACTAATACATATTTTTCTGACAAGTTACATATTTGGTACTGAGTAGTTTACTCAGTTAATGTTTTAGTAGTAAAACCCCATAATGGTTATTTTTGCATTGATATTTTACATAATGAATTTTAGTCATGATGTTTTTAAACATTGTAAGTGACATATTTTATATAAAGCAAATCACAAATTAATACATTCAGTACTACTAATACTTATTAAATTATGATCTAATGTCTGGTCACCCAGAGTCTGCCATAACTTGCTGTGAGGGAAAGGCTAGTTTGTTTTTTGCTTTCTTGTATTTTGTATTGCATTATTGCATTCTTCTATTTTGTATAATTACGATTGATTTATTTTACACTGTGCTTTACTTGTAGTCTGCTTTTAATTGCAAATTTAAACTAGGAAAGAGACCATAGCTGTGTCTCGTGAGTCACACAGATTTTTTTCCCTACCTCCTGCCCTGATGGTGTTGTGTTTTTAAACTCAGCTATCTTTCTAGTTGCCTACTCTTTACATTAAGTTTACCACATATATCATTCCCTCTCTTCTTTCATTGGCTATTGTAAGTAAGAACACATGTATTTATTTATTTATTGGCATTTGTTTACCTTGACAGACCTCTGGGCCAGTAATAGCCCATCTTCAGTGGAGGCCTGGGGAGAAAAGCTCCATAACAAACATGACAATAGACAGTTTTTTTACAGTTAGTACAAGCTCCACAAATACATAAAAATAATTAAACCTGGTGCAAAAAAATAAGATAAATATGGGGAAATAATGTCAATAGTTACAATTAGTACAAACTTAACTTGCAGAGTGAGACAAGAAATGGGTAAAAAAGGCTAACATATAAAATGTCTGTCAAAAGAAATTATTAGGTTTTCTCAAGACATTTTGAAGATTGGCATTAATTTGGGATAGATAAAGAAAAATATTATGGTAGATGAGTGAAAGGTTAGAGTATATTCGTGATGTAGAGGTAGTCAGGATTTAAAGGGTGAAGGTTGTTGCAAGTGCAGTTCCAGGATGAAGAGAGGTGTTATAGTAAAGAAGTTTTGAAAGATGCCAGGTTTTGATTAATTTTGATTGTAAAAGGGAAGGAATTCCAGGCTCTAGTGACAGAACAAGCATACAGAAGTTGACCAGCTGGAAGGTTGGGCTTGTGCACCTGCAAAAGTTGTTGATTTTCAGATCTGAGGTATCTTTTGGGTAGGTAGTTGCTAAATATTGAACTAAGGGCAGGACAAAGTAAACATTTGTAGGTTATTTAAGTGCAGTTGTCAACTGGAGAGGTAGTGTGGAAGTTCAAACCAGTTTAGGGAGAGGAGAGCTGTACAGTGATGGGTAGTATATTTGGTGTTTGTGGCAAACTTGGCAATTTTGTTGTAGCATGCTTCAAGCTTAGTTTTTAAGGAGGATTGTAGATTAATGAGTAATGAGGCACCATAGATGAGGGAGGGAAATAAAATAAGTGGTAGCTAGGGTTTGTTTAGGGGACTGGTTAAGAAAGTGTTTGTGCTGGTAGAGAATGCCTAGTTTCTGGTGTATTTTGTTAATATTGTGTTGTATGTGCAGGTCATATTTTAGATGTTCATCTATTACTTCCCAGTAATTTAGTGTAAGTCACACTTTCAATTAATGTATTGCTTTGAGACTTTATGGTGAACTGGGCTTTGTTTAGGGGAGTTTTTTTCTTGAGGGTAAATATAATTAGCTTGATTTTGTTTGGATTAAGAGTCAGATGATTGCTACTGAGCCAAGTATCTATGTGGGTAAGGGCCATATGAGTGACTTGTTGAAAATGAAAGATAGAATCAGCAGAAAAAATAATAGTAGAGTCATCTGTATATTTTATGAGAGCCCTGACTAGATGAAGACTGAAGACTATTAATGAAGATGTTAAAAAGGAGGGGACCTAATATAGAGCCTTGAGGAACTCTAGTAGAGTTGTGAAGATATGAAGAAAGGGAGTTCTGTCATTTGACGGCCTGTTGTCTGTCTGATAGGTAACTTAAGAACTAGTTTAGTGGGGGGGAGACCACTATTTGAGAGTTGAGTTAGGAGTAAGGGGTGAGAGACAGTATCAAATGCTTTTAATAGGTCAAGAACTAGGGAAGAGACAGTTTTCCTGAATCTCGGGCTTTGTTGACGGTATCCATGAAAGACATTATGGCAGTCATAGTACTATGACCAAGTCTAAACCCATGCTGTGAAGGAGATGGAATCTGTTTTTTAAGAAAGTTTAGAAGTTGTATATGTGTTCTTCTTTCAAGAAGCTTAGAGATGGAAGAGATGATAGCTATAGGACGAAAGCTGGAAATATCGGTAGAGTTACTGCATTTGTGGAGGGGGTAGAGTAAATGCCCTTTTCCACAATTTTGGGATGTATGACTTGCAAACGGATCTGTTAATAAGAATGATGATAGGACAGGCAATGGCTTTGGAAGGTACTTTTAGATATTCTGTGGGGTTTACTATCAAAATTTCGAACCGTACTCCGTCGACTGTACTATCGTCGAACACGGAAGTTCGAAAACGGTAATATCGATGTCAAAAAAACAATCGAGGAACGGGTTTTAACATGGGTCGAGGTAGGTGTTCAGTATTATTCTGAACTATAAACATCTCCCCTACCTCGACCCATGTTAAAACCCGTTCCTAGATTGTTTTTTTTTACATCGATATTACCATTTTCAAACTTCCGTGTTCGACGATAGTGCAGTCGACGGAGTACGGTTCGAAATTTTGATAGTAAACCATTCTGTGGGTAGGTTGTCAGCTGTATTGGAGCTAGGTTTGAGTTTGAGAAATAGTCTTTTTATGGCATTTGGTTGGAATGGGTTTAAGGGTGACTATGGGTGTAGAGTTGGTAGTTGCCTGACAAGAGTTTGAGGTTATAGTGTAGGGAGAGTGGGCAGTGCTGTGGTGTAGCAGTTAGAGTTGTCACCTGACAGCAAGAGGTTCTCTGGTTATATTCTCAGCTGGGGTGCCTTCTGTGCGGAGTCTGCATATCCTCCCTGTGTTCACACGAGTTTCTGCCAGGTGCTCCAGTTTCCTCCCACTTTCTAAAGACATGTAGTAGGTGGATTGGACACTCTAATTTGGCCCTAGGTGTTAGTATGTGTGTGTGAATGTGTGTGTTTCACCCTCCAAGGAGGGTTGGGCCTTGGGTTAGCAACCTGAGCCTGTAAAACTTGTAACTGCTACAGAAACAATGAGTGCTGAAAGGTGCTTGTTGCTCATTGTACCACATGGTACATAAACAGGAAAGAGAGAGAGAGAGAGAGAGTGGAGAGGGTGAATGGGAGAGGATAGTGTTGATGGACTATTATAATTAGGGCTATTTGGGATTGGATTGCGATGAAGTTGGGAAAAGTTGGCTGTAAAAGTCTGAGTTAAAGAGACTGGCTATTTGTGATGGAGTTTTATCGAGGTGTGGACATGGATTGCTTTTAGCACCAGGGTTTTGGAGGGATGTAATGGATGCCCAGAATTTTCTGGGATTCTGCTTATGATTGGTTTGAAGTTTTAGATAGTACTCCTTCATGTCTTTAGTTGTTTTTTACCTCGTTGCAAAGCTGCTTAAATTTCAACAGGTCTGGAGGGTTTTTGTTATTTAGCCATTTGTTTCCAGGCTTTGTCCCTAATTAGCATTAGATCTTTAGTCAGGTTAATTAGTCAAGGGGCATGGTTTGTTTTGACTCTTTTTACATGGGAAGGTGCAAGGCTGTTTAGAGTTTCTAGAAATGTTGAATTAAAGTAATTCACTGCATCATCTAGAGATAGTAGTTTTAGGATGCTCCAGTTGATACTTTTTAATAGATTGATAAATGCCTGTGGTTTGAATTCAGACAGATTCCGTACTTCTTTATAATGATGCTCCTTTTGAAAGGATGGAGCTGTTCTATGAACAAAGGCAGGGAGATGATTACTAAGCGTGTTTAGAAGAGCGCTGGCTGAGGTAATTTTACTTGGATTAGTAACCAATGTCCAATTTATGATGGATCCTTCATTATTATTCTTATTGGAGCTAGTTGGAGTGGTGATGAGTTGAGTGAAATTAAATAGATTAAAGTTTGAGGAAGGAAATGTAGAGCAGAAGTTAAGCCAGTTAATATTCACATCGCCCAGAATGCCCGTTTCATTTTTAATTGTATTAGAGATCCAGGCAAGGATTTCTTCCAAATTAGGTATGTTATTGCCAGGGTATATATATATATATATATATATATATATATATATATATATATATATATATATATATATATATATATATATATATAAACTATGATATATAAACTTTCAGCTTTGGTTTAGAAAAGAAGTGAGGATTTCAGCATTAGACAACCGAGGAATAGTATTTGGATATGGGGTTATGTTGAAGGTGTTAAGGTAAAGGAGTGCAATACAACCTTCTTTTTTGTGAAGTCTGTCAGACCATATGGTATTGAAGCCTGAAGGGAAAAATTCAGTATCTTTTATATTGGGTACAGCCAGGTTTCTGTAGTACTAGGAAGCCTTAATTTGTTACAAGCACTCACCTCTCCTTGGTAATAAGGAGAAAATAGTCATAGGCACTAGACAGCCAAAAATTGCAAGTACCTTGACAACAAGTAAGGGAAACAGCTCTTGTACTACACAAAGAAAGCACCTAACCAGGCATGTCCAAGGGTCAGCTTCCAGTGATTTCTCCTGTCCACCTGGTGAATCTGGGCATACTGGGACAATACAGCAATTGCCTCATGGACACAGACAACACTCTCCTCCAACTACCAAATACTACAACCTGCGAGAGATCCACTTACATAGCCAAACTGGAAGCAAAGCTCTCTCCAGTCAAGATTGTGCTAGACAGTCAAGTGGAGAAAGTTAACACCCACACAACACCTTGAACAACACAAAGTCCTTCAAAACACACACCACCAAAACCCACACATAGCAACACAAAAAACACATATGCAGAGGCTCCTAACATTAACCTGCTCAAGCAACAAGGACCTCCGAAGCTGAAACGCAAACAAACACCACTCCCAAACAAAACCAAATATCACATAGCTCACAACACCAGTGTGCTACCCAACAGCAGCTCCTAAGGCAAGACAATGTACCCAACACTTTAGTCAAAGGTAACTCTATAGTCAGGCACATTGATGTTCCACTCACCAGGCTGAACAAGGAAAAAATTACAGTCAGCTGCCTGTCGGGTGCCAGGATCCACCACATAACGCATGCACTCAAGTCACTCCACAATAGGTACAAATATGACTCTGTAATTGTCCATGTTGGAGTGAATGACTTGAAATGTAATTCCCTGGACTACATGAAAAGAGACATGGAAGAGCTCTCGGATCATGTAGCACAGGCAGGTATGACCCTAGCCCTGAGTAGCCTCCTGCCATCACCCAGAATGATACCGCAGTATAAGGACAAAATGATTGACTTCAATAATTGGCTAAGCTTCTGGTGTCATTCAAAGGGGATCCAGTATCTGTCTGCCTGGGATGACATGATTGACAAAACCACGATGATTTGCAAGAGATGGTTTGCACCTGTTGCCCCTGGGATTCAGGTTACTGGCTAAGGCTCTTGCCACCCCTATACAGTGCCTTTTTTAGGCAAGGTTCAAAGGCCAAAACTACCACTGTAATGCGTACAAGCAAGCAAAATCTGAAGGTAGTGCTACTCAATGCTAGAAGTCTAAACCTCAAGATGCACTCTCTCAAGGCTCTCCTAAAAATGGAGAACATCGATATCTGTGCAGTAACTGAGACGTGGTTCAAAGCTCCACAGAGTACCCCTGAAATACCAGGCTACAACTCACTTTTCGGCCACCAAACCAGGACTGAAACACTAAAGGTGGAGGAGTGTCAATATTCACCAAGGATATTCACACCTCCAGGCTGGTTGCCCAACACAATGCATCTGAAATTCTCCAGGTGCAACTAACACTAGGTAAGACTGAAATACAAATTGTAGCTTGCTACAGATCCCCCACCATGCTCCAAGATTCTCACTACACCTTTCTAACCATACTGCAAAAATATTAAGATACAACCAAACTCCCTAATACTGGGTGATTTCAACTACTCTGCCATTAACTGGGAAAACTACACCTGCACCAACACCTTTGCTCAACGGTTCTTGGAATTCATAAACTCCAACACCCTACAGCAACTAATTCATTGTCCCACCAGGGGTACCAATATTCTAGACCTGGTCATTATCAACATGAGAGATCGATGCTCCACACCAGTGGTCACGCCCTCGTTGGTCAGATCAGACCATAAGCTAATCACCCTTGACATCCACATCCCACCACCACCCCCCTTTAAGGAAACCTCTGTACAAAACTTCTCCAAAGCCAACTTCATGCTTCTCAAGTCAGAAGTAACAAACTTCATGACACCCATGCAGATGGGAACTGGAAGTTCAACTGCTGAATCCTACACTAAGGTGCTGTATGAGCACATTCACTCGTGCATGGATGGAGCCATCCCATATCGAGCCAAGACGCTGTCCTCTAAAAATTTAATCTGGTGGTCCTCTGCCATAAACAAGCTGTACAACAGAAGGAAGAAACTGTTGCAAAAAAGAGGAAGAACCCAGGATTCAAAATCTCCCTCATCAGCCTCAGTAGAAAGCTGAGATCCCTCATAAAATCTTCCAAAGCTAGTTACGAAAATAACATTTTCAAAGATTCCAAAGACAGTCACAAGGCATTATATAGCTATGTCAAGAATCTAATTGGCAATACCCAGATCTGCTCTGAGGTACATCAGAATGGCACTAGCTATACTGATCCCCAGGATATTGCCAATATACTAGCAGATAGATTCAGTGCCAACTTCACCCCCTCTCACCCCCTAAAGGGCCTATCTCAATACTGAAAGAATGACAAATTCCAGTAATCACGGCCACACAGGTAGAAACCGCACTCTCCAAAGCCAAAAATACAGCATCCATGGGACCAGACGACATCCCAGACTGTGTACTACATAAACTACAAAATGAACTGGAAACTCACCTATGTGTCATGTTTAATCATAGCCTCACCTCAGGCTTCATGCCCACAGAGTGTCGCACAGCTACAGTCATCCCACTCCACAAGGGGGGATCCACTTTGGATCCCAGGAACTACCGTCCCATCAGTCTGATGAGCCTGATCTGCAAGGCCATTGTACATATTATCATGGAACTTATAAACAGAGACATTGGCTACCTTCAAACACTGGAACCCACCCAGTTTGGGTTCGTGAAGGGCCGATCTTGCCTCCTGAACCTGATCGATTTCTTCACACAGCCTACTTGGACCTCGCCAAGGCTTTTGACACTATTCCCCACTCTGGAATCATAGATAAACTTACTAAGCTGGGCATTAATGCCTACATCACTCAATGGGTTGCAAACTGAAGTTTACTGAAGGTTACTTCTCTGAAGTAGAGGCCAACACTAAGGGACTCTAGCTTACAAAGTTTGCAGATGACTGCAAGCTGGGAGCTATTATTGAATCCCCAAATGATGTGGATATACTACAAAAGGGCCTTACCAAAACAGATCCCTGGTGCCAGAGCCATGGGCTCAAGCTAAATGCCAAAAAATGTATAGCTGTCCCCTTTGGGAAAAACCACATACCTGTGAACTACCACATAGGTGGCAGTACACTAAACACTGAAAGTGTGATAAGAGACCTAGGGACACAGGTGGACAGTGGTCTCACCTTTGATAACCACATAGCCACAACAGTTAGAAAATCCTTCTATGTGGCACACCTCATCACTAAGGGCTTTTCATCCAAAAAAAGGAGGTCATTGTCCCTCTGTACTCATCCCTCATTAGACCCATTATGGAATACAATGCCCAGTTTGGTATGTACCTCACAGGACATCTGCAACAACTAGAACGGCTGCAGAAATACCTCACAAAAAGAATCACAGGCCTAAAGCAGATGCCTTATGCTGACTGTCCTAAGAAACTCCAGCTATACTCTGTCGCATATCACCTACTCAGAGGCGATCTCTGCCTAACATACAAGGCCATGTCAAACCCAGAGTTATTGGACATGGTACACTTAAAGAAATCCCAATCCCTCCAAGCCACATGCTCCAGGGATCTTAACCTTGTCATCGCCATGAATAAAACATGCTGGAGGGATGGGTTCCTGACCCAGAGACTCTCCATACTCTGGAATAGGCTGCCCGTACATATCAGGCAGAGCGCCTCAATGGCCCTCTTCAAGAGGAAACTTGATGATTGGATGGAGATAGTAAATTCTCCCTGGGGATCACATCAGTAGCTCTGCTAGACAGGGGTCCAGGAAAGTAAATATTTGTGGGAAGCAATAGCCAGGGAATCGTTATGGCTAGGCTTGTATAGGCCCTAGGGCCAATAGCCTAGTACCTACCTATGAACATATGAATCTATGTCTGGTTGATTGTGAGATATCCAAGCATTAAAGTCTGTAATTTTGTTACAAATACTTTGGAAGTTTAATGTAACAATATTTAATGATTTATATAAGCTATGGGGGCTATAGGAGTTCGTAAGCTAGTGGAAGTTGGTTCAGGATTAGGATGAATATCACGGCATATGGGTAGGTTTGAAAAAGTAGGAGAGTAAAAGGATAGTAATTGGATTCTTTTTGATCTGCTAAGAAGAAACAGATGGTAGAGGGCAGTGCAATTTACTGAAAGAGTTATTAATTTGTGGAAGAGCAGTGGACTTATTTGATATAGGCTGGGAGATATATTTGGGAAGCTCTTTGTAGGGTAAGATTGGAAGGATGTGACATGTAGAATTAGAGGGAAAGGAGATAGAGTTGAATGATGCAAGATTTGATAATAGGAATAGAAATAGGATGAAATGAGAAAGGAAGAGTATATTTATACTTGTGAGAGACATTGATAGGTGGTATGAAGTGGTTAAAATAAGAAAGTTTGGTTACAGCTAGACAGAAATACAAGTTGAGTTTGGTAGAATATAATAGAAGAGATATTTGGAGTAGGAAAAAAGTAATAGTGTTGTAGAATTAAGACTGAGAGATATGTCTGGGTAGGAGACACTAGGAAAGAATGAATTACTAAAAAGATGAATAGATAGGATAGGAGAAGTTTAATACAGGGTGAGATATTGGTAGGTGAAGGAGTGGTTGAGGGAAAGATGTTTACTAATGAATATTAAGTTTCTGATAGAGTGTGAGTAGCAGCAAGAGAACAGGAGTGGTGGATAGGAATTTTAGAAGGGAGTTGTTGAGTAGAGGAAATTAGAATAAGTAAAGGTGGGTAGCGAGGTAAAGACAAGACTTAGATTGTTCAGTGTAGGGGTAAAGGGTGGAGTTATGTGATTTAAATTTGGGTATAGCGGAGGTGGATGGGAACTGGGGATAGGGTAGGGGAGCAGAGAAAGCCCAAGCAATGCAAGGGTGAACTGGGTGGGCAGCACCTGGCTTGTGAAAAACTCTGTGAAAGAAAAACAATTAGGTAACTCACAGTATATATGTGTTTGAAGAAAATATGTCAGCGATGATGGGTGATAACATGCAGAAGCTATGTTAAATTAGAATATTATTCTATAAGTTTACTATAAACCAATGTGATCAGTTGATATGAAAGGTAAAGCTATAGTGTAGCAAATAGGGGGCTACCTGTGTTAAACAGTTCAGCAAAGCATAAAATGTTCTTGAAAAGTTGATTACTTAACGTAGAAAATAGGTGCCAGCAGGACATAGAGGAGAAAAATAAAGAAACTAAGGAATATCGGAGTTTAAACAACTTAAAATTATTGAGCTTGAAAGCATAAAGTACCAAGTAGTTTAGGCACAGGGAATAAAGGAATAGCCACATGTGAGGAACTCCACTATGCCATCCTAACAAAAAACACTATATGCTAGTGGTAACAGACAGTTAGGTACTGTGATATTCCACTAGTGAATAGGCAACGTGAAGACTCAAATTTAGCTATTTAAATGGCAAACATGCAAGTAATATGTGATGTAAGCACCCATGAGAAGGCTTTGGGGTAGGTATCTTTGTCGCTTACTGCAAATTGGTGGACAGATGAACAGAAAATGGAGATAGTGGTAGGCAAAGAGACTTTATGATTTGGGAAGCATAGCGTTCCAGGGACGAGCTGCAGGATTTTAGCTGAAAGGAAGGCGAGGCAGAAATCTTAATTATATTTTAATTCTGTGAAATCACTCCCCTTTAACTATTTAAATTTATTGGTTATCCCACTGTATTCCATAGAACCAGAAAACAAAGTGCCACCCCCTTCCAATCTATCTTGCTCTTTTTTAAAATTAACATCTCTCCACTTAGACAGCTAAACCTTAAGTTACACCCTCTTTCACATCTAACTGCTTAGTGCACACTGCAGCTCTTAGGATATTAACCCATTTTTCCATCTTATCTTTAAAATCTTCACCATCTACTTCAAGACCACAAATTATTGGACAGCCCGCATTCTGACTCTCAGTAGTTATCATGGGATTGGTGCTTCTGTTTTGCTCCTGGTGACAGAAGGAGTACAGGGACATTTTCGGGAGACTGCTAATCACCAGAAAGACTAATAACTGCTTCATAGGTGCCAGCTTAGAATTTGTGCTTATATTTTGCCCCTGGTGAGAGAAGGAGCAGAGTTCATTGATTCCTGACTGTTTCTGGTTGGGCAGTGAGTGTCTGTGCTTGACCTTCCTGATTGGTCTAGTTGCTATTCAAGGCATCTACCAGGAGAAGGCTGCAACAAGGCTACAGACCCTTGCATCATCTGGAACAAGACTGTGGATCACCAAACAGGCTGTGGCCTGCTTCTCATCTTGGGTTTGGTGCTGCTGTTTTGCTTCTAGTAAGAGAAGAAGCAAAGGAGCATTGTATCCCAGCAGAGTGAAGCTATGGTGAGACCAGCACTTGTAGTAGCCAGACACTAGTCATTCACACAACTCCCCTCTTTTCATCATTCTTGACAAGTTAAGAATTTCTTTTCAGTAAGTACTGCTTGATTTGCTTCTAACTTCAGAATATCTGTCTAAATACTTTATCCTTAAACCATCATGTCTACTAGTTTCCCTTTAAGTTTTAACAGTGCCCTGTATAGACACAGACACCTTCAGCTGACATTTTTCCTGTAAAAGCACCACTGAAATTTCACCAGTACCTAGTTCATGAAGGACAACTAGTTTGCAGTGACAAGCACTGTGTCCAGAGTTGCAAACCAGATACTCCTGACATTACTCACTCCAACTGCCTAATCAATAAAAAGGGTCTGTTACCATGGAAATAAATGTTGCTACTATTTCCATTACCAGCTTGGTGGAGGACATCCTGAGACAATGTAGACATTGTCTCATGCTTGCTGACAACCAGTTAATTCTCAAACAAACTGATGTTATGTGTGAGAAGTATTTACACAGTGTCACTGGAGGCAGAGCTCTCATATAAAGGCACTCCTAATGTCAATAAGGTTTCCAGCAGTCCAAATGCTGAACCCATCATGCATAATTCAGAGCAGACACATAGACCCACATATACTGAGGCACTTAAATGTAACCTTACTAAACCCCAAAGACCTCCTAGATGAAGTACAAATAAGAAACACCCTTAGCAGCCCCAAATGCACTCTTTCAAAACAGCACCCACATCAACAGATGATTGCAAATTAGGAGCTGTTATTGAATTGTCCACCAACACAAATATTCTCCAGAAATGACTTGACACAGACAAACAACTGTTTTCAGAGCCATGAACGACAACTAAATGCCAAGAAATGCATAATAATATCCTTTGGGAAGTCATCCACCCCTGGTAACTATCATATTGAAAACACACCCCCTAAGATTTGACCCAGTATTCAAGGACTTGGAGACACACACAGACAGTAATCTAGCCTTTCACCACCATGTGTCTACAGTTGTGAGGAAATCCTTCTATGTTGCACAACTTCTAAACAAAGGTATAGCATCTAGGCCAAAGGAAGACATTGTTCTACTTTTATTCAGCATTCATGACATCTATCATTGAGTACAATGGCCCTTTGGTATGTACCTAACCAAGCATATCCAACAATTGGAATGTCCACAGTGGTTCCTTATTAAAAGACTACAGTAAGTAACATGTCCTATGCAGACCACTTCAAGGCCCTATCCCTGCATTTTGTCTCCAATGGGCTGTTGAGGGGACATCCTATGCCTAGCACAGAAAGCATTGTCAGACCTGACTCTAATGGGTATCCTGCATATCCACAAAACAAACAGCACCAGGATTACCTGTTCTAAATACTTAAATATTGCCTGTGATAGAAATAGGACCTACAGGAGAGACAGGTATGTTTCCCAGAGACTATCCCTTCTTTGGAACAGGCTCCCCATCCATGTGAAGCAGAGTTCCTCCCTAACCCAATTCAAGTGTAACTTGGAAAATTGGATAGGGAACAGGACATTCATTCCTGGTTTGGCACCTATGTCTCTAATGGACACATGCATCTCCCAGGCCCCTGCTTGTAAATATTTCATCTCCCAAGCCCCTGGTTACAATTATCAAAGCTACCAGAACATGTTGGAGATTTGGGATGCATTGCTAGGCTTAAAAAGCCCTTATGGTCATTAGCCTAGTAAACACATATGAACCAAAGTTATTTTCTGGCTTATGCTTTTTAACTGTTCTTTTACAAAACAGAAATACCACATCCTATCACAATGACTCTGTAAAAATGAAATAAAATCTTGCAAGCAGGGGAAATTTTCTAAATCACACATTTCATAGCTGAAAAGCATAATAGTTATCAAAACTTTTATTGCATTTTTGTGCATTTTTCTTTTTCTTTCCTTTTTTCTGAACAAGAAGAGGCCCAAAAAGCCACTACGGAGTAAGAACATTTTCCTTACCATGTTTTAATTCCTAGGAAAAAAAGAGACTCCACCTGGCTGCAGAGCACTCCAGTTTGTTACAAATCTCACTGCAGTCCAAGAGAAGTTTCTAAATTTGCTTACCTAGCTTATTCAGTTCCCTTATCTATAGAATATAGCAATATATGTGAAGTATAATGTTTTTAAATGTGAACTTGTTCATATAGCTTGATTACCTTTATATACATGTAAATTTGCCTACGTCACAAGTGATAATTCAATAAAGGTGTGAAAATAAATAAATAAATAAATAAATATATATATATATATATATATATATATATATATATATATATATATATATGCGTCTTCCCAGGCTTCTTCCTTGAATCTTATCTAACGTATGTTGTCTAAATATGTGTACTGGAAATGCCCCCATCTTATCCCACAAATTAGAAAACCCATTAAAGTCTTTGCAGGATCCATTGCTAATTAATTTTTGCATCTTTATACTTTTTTTATATAATTGGTATACCTTTCATCTTTTAAGATACTCATCAACATGTATCCTTCATCAGTCCTCCTTCTTCATCCCAGCAGTACACTGACTATTGGCTCACTAGTGGACCTCATAATTTCTCTTAGCCTGCATGTGTAACTTGTACCCTGGTCTGTGGTAACCTCTCACCTCAAGAAAGCCAGTAAAGGGAGAAAAGTAGAGCTCTAAAAATAAAAAGGCCAAAATAAATCATGAGGGGGTCTTGGTACATCATCATCACCATCATCATTATTATTAACTTTGCTGACTTGCAGGGGAACCCTGTCACCAGCCCCCTGAGTAAAGATCTGGGCCAGAGAATGCACAGCTGCAACTAGTGCTGTGAATCACATGAATGCGTCCCTGTACCCCAGAAGAATGTAGTCTGTCAGAATAGGCTAGGACCTCCTTGTTTACTAATGCCTCAACTTGACATCTGACATATCTATAACTGTCAGATGATGCTCAAATTGCAAGTGGCAGAAGTCACTGCACACCCCAACTAAATGGGTACATTGACATTTATGCTGTCTACTTCCCTCACCCTGATGGACTCATCCAATGCCAAAATGCCTTTAGGTTTCCTGTGTCACATTCAGAGCTCCACCCCTCTGCTCATTAAACTAAAGATATACTTTTGTTTGTTTATTACTTTTATCCATTCTTATTCTGAATGAAACAAACTTTTAGTCTTATACCCTTCAGTAAACTTGTTAAATTTTATTATTTGTTTGTTTGTTTCCAGCTTTAGTAAATTTGCTTCATTAATCTGTATTACAGATTGACATGTTTTTTTTTCTTCTATTTCTTTTACCATTTCCCCATTTTATTTTCTGTCTAATTATATTTTATTTATTTTTGTATTTGTATTTTAACTATCACCTTATTTTCCATAAATCAGCTATAACAATGCAGGCTGGGCTTCTTCAAACATAATTTATAAATTGGCCACGTTCTTAAGTAAGGGAATTACTGGAGTCCCTTTACTCCATATTATGTTTTTATTAGCTTGCTGAAAGATTTTAGGTAACTGTTTTGTAAAAATATAGGATTCTAGGAAATATTTATTTCTGAAATAATACCATAATTTCATATAGGGATAGATTATCATTGACCTACCTCCCTCTTTTTTTCATTTTTATCTTACTCCCCAGCAACCTATCAAAAAAAGAGAGGAAACTTGGAGGGTGTCACTCCTAATGCCTAATTTCATTTCAGTGCTATGCAATGTCACTTTAAGTCTTAAATTGGTGGCATATCTAATTTGTTATTATTTACACTGTAAACTAAGTTTTTATCTTGAGTTTCACCCATACTTCTGAACAACCTTTCAGACAAATGGAATGGAATATTTTTTTTCAATTATGACAATCACATTTTGCTTCTGTTAATAAGATGTTGTTCCCTCAAATAATTCAAATACTGTTTACCTCTTTGACTGCCTCAGTTTTTGCCACAGTAACTATATATTAATAAGCGAGGTTGTGGGAAATTCCTTGTTTTGTCTTCTTTCTGCATTAACATAACAGGAATTCCCACTAGCTGTTGTGCTATAGATTAAATGGTAATCATATACTTTTACCACAACTGGGTTTGGTTAATGCAAGATTTACCCACATCTGTGGTGGGTTTATCTTGCTAGAAGCTCCACTGCGCCTGACTGAGAGTGTTTCTTAAAAAATCTGGAATTACAGAGCTAACATAAGTATATTTTTTGGCATTTTATCTAACTGTTCAGTGTTTCTTATCAGTACTGTATGTTTTTATTTATTTGCTTAACAGTACTGCACTGTTTTTATTTATTTGCTTGACGGAATTATTTATTTTTCTGTGTCTGCATTTATATATTTGCTGACCTCTGGTTGAATTTTTATTTTTCTCCCACTTTCCCACCCAGTTGTTGTGTTCTTAAACTTGGTGGCTTTTCCTGTTGCCTGCCCCTACTGTAAATTTGATCTGGGACACTCCTCCCAGTCCCATCTCATTAGCTCATTCTACTAAGCTCATTCTACCTAATGCAGAGATCTTTTGGGAAGGCCAAGCCCCTTAGTTCCTTAACCATGAATTGTATTCTGTTCCTCCTCTATCCCTTTCCACTTTATTAACTAACAAATAAACAAGAAAAAAAAAACACTTTTAATGTACTTGTGCTTCCTCCTACTACTGTGTTACTTCATCTTGCTTTTTCTGCTACTTGCTGCTGCTTGTTCTCTAAAGTGTTCAATTCCACCTTTTCCATTGCATTTATTACTACTTGTTTATAGCCTGTTTAAACTGTGTTATTCTAAGCCTCTTAGTTTTGGTTTAAGTACTTGGGCTTTAGGCCAACCCCTTAGCCCCCTGGCTTTTCTCCCTCAGATTCTGACAAATATGGATGGACAATTTCCTACAGTTTCTCCTGCCAGTCTGATTGATAATGGGTATCCTGAGACAGTGTAGCAACTGCCTCATGTACACAGACAACCATCTACTACTACCAGCTAGGAACACAGTTTGCAAGAGATGCAATTATATTAGGAACTTAGACTCTATTCTCTCTCTCTCACAAGCCAGTATATCTGGCATGAGAACACTGTCAACACAATCACAACATCTCAAACATCACCCACACCTACACAACACACACCCACATATGTGGAGGTCCTCAACAAAAATATACCCAAACAAAGGAGACCTCCATGGCAAAAACACACATGATTTCCACAGCCCTCCACACCACATACCATGTATAGTTCTCACACCTGTGTCTCACAGCCACTAAGGCTTAACCATAAACCCAACATATTAGTCATAGGAGACTACATTGTGAGACACACATATGTGCCTCTTACCAGGCTGGATAAGGAGAAAGTCATGGTTACTTGTCTGTCAGGGGGCCAGAATCCACCATATCACACATTTACTCAAGTATCTCAACAACAGGTACTGTTATGAGTCTGTCATAGTCCATGTTGGCGTGAATGACTTGAGACATACCTCCCTGGACTATATGAAGAGGGACATGATTGAACTCACTGAATATGTGTCCCAGGCAGGTATGTCCCTAGCCTTAAGCAGCATTCTACTGTCACCCAGAATGATGCCCTCAATACAAACAGAAAATGATTGACTTTAACAATTGGCTTAGTTTCTAGTGTTATTCCAGGGGGATCCAGTACCTGACAGCCTGGGAAGATATGATCAACAGACCACGATGCTTTGCTAGAGATGGCCTGCATCTGTCTCACTTGGGGTTCAGGCTTCTGACAAAGGCTCTTGCCTCTCCCATAGTGCCTTTTTTAGGAAATGTGATGAGGCTAAGGTTCTATATTACAAGATCAAAGCTTTACTTAATTGAATAAGTAAAGCTCGAACTTGTAATATCAAAACAGTAAATTCTCGAACGGCCGATTTAACCCAGGGAAATACTTCCCTTGGCAGTTCTATGGAGTATGCCCATTTCTCCAGTTTGGAGTGATCTTGGAGTTGGTATATTTAGGTGGGGGCGAAACCCTCGACTTGATTTCGGATGCAAAGTTTTTTTTTATTCGGTCGAGGGAAGTGTTTCCCTTGGTTGAATCGGCCGTTCAACAATTTTAGCTGGTGATATTACAAGATCGAACTTTAATTATTCAATTAACTAAAGGTTTGATGTTGTAATATATATGAGAGGTTAAAACTACCAACATAAAAATTTCAACAAAACACAAATTAAAGGTCATGCTGCTAAATGCTAGGAGTCTAAACATGAAACTGCACTTATTGCAAGCATTCTTAACCCTGGAAAATCCTGACATCTGCTCAGTCACAGAAACCTGGTTCAAAGCTGTGGAAAGCACCCCAGCCTTACCTTGTTACTCATCCTATCATACATTCAGAACTCAAACTGTGGGCAGTAAATCCAAAGGAGGTAGAGTTTCAAGTATATATTAAAGACATGCACACCCCCAGGCTGGTCAAAAAGTATGATGTACTGGAGACACTCCAGGTGCAGTTAACCATTGACAAGACCCCTATACAAATCATAGCTAGCTACCGGTCCCCAAATCTGATTCAAGATGCCCAATCGACCTATCTGGACCTCTTTGAACCTATCAAGATTCAACCCTTTACCTTGATCCTGGGTGACTTTAACTACCCAAACATAGACTGGAAGAACTACTCATGCAAGAACACAAATGCCCAGAGATTCCTTGATTTTGTCAATGCAAATGCTTTGGAACAGCTAGTTAATACCCCCACAAGAGGTGATAATATCTTGGACTTGGTATTAACCAACATGAATAACCACTGCAGCATCCCTGCAGTATCATCCTCCCTGGTAACATCCGACCATAAAGCGTTCGCTTTCAAAGTCACCATCTCCCCGAACCCCCTCTAGCTAGGGTCAAACAAAAAAACTTTTCCAAAGTTCATTACAGCCTCCTGAGGGATAGTATAAACAACTTCACAGCCCCCTCCCCCTCTCTGGGAACTGGCACCAGTATCCAAACCTATACCAAAGCACTATACAAGCATCTATATAGATGCATGGAATCAGGCATACCTGACAGGACTAAATCATCTTCCACAAGGAAGAGTAAACTTGTTTGGTGGATATCTGCAATAAATAAACTCTATAACAAAAGGAAAAAAATGCTGTCCAGGACCAAGAAGGAGCAGGTTCTCAAATGGAGGCAATCTCTCCTTAGACTGAACAAGCAAATATGAGCAGCAGTGAAATCCTCCAAAGCAAACTTTGAGTCCAAACTGGCCACATCACTAGTGACAATCATAAGGCCTTCTTCACATATGTCTGCATCCTCAAAAGAAGCACCCAGATCTCTTCAGAACCACAGCACATATACAAATGCCATAGATATAGCAAACTTGCTGGCTGACAGATTCAGTGAAAACTTCACCCTCTGTCCCCCCATCAGTAAATCAGGACATTCCTATTACCTGCCCCCTTCTCCTTATATCTAGGGAATAGGTCATCACTGCACTGTCAAAGGCAAAAAAATACAGTTTCCATGGGAACCGATAACATCCCAGGCTACAGCCTACATGAACTCAGGCAGGAACTTGCAGCACCATTAAGAGTCCTATTCGGGGGCGTGGCTAGGATGTAGACTGGTTGACAGCATCTTTGCCCAGCTCTGCACTCAAAAGATATTTCTGACAGGAATTTTTAAAAACTAGATATTGTAGACAAACCTATTTTGTTGAATTACTTTTACTAATATCACTAGAAGTCTACAGTGCAAAAAAATTGGCTTTAAACATTATTTTTCCTGTCAAAAACAAGAAGGAAGGTATCTGAATCTACTGAAAATGAGTTTTTCTAAGCATACCACACAGGACCAGATGATTATTAAATGCTATACAAGACTTGTCAGTGAAATTTGACAAAATGAATACCAAACTGGACACTTTTGAGGAGAGATCTACAAAACAAATACAGCAACTACAAGAAATAATGACGCAACAGAAGTCTCAAATAGCTGACATAGAGAGATCCTTAAATGATACTGAGGGCAGACTCTCAGAACAAGATCTTCAGCTACATTTTTTTATCACAACAAAATGCTTCATTACAAAATAAAATAGAGGATCTAGAGAATAGGTCCAGACAAAATAACCTTCTCATCTATGGGCTACCAGAGAAAACAGAGGGAGATAACATGGTGACTTTCCTTACTACCTGGTTACCAGAAGTTTTAAAATTGCCTGAAGCTCTTTCTTATGGAATTGAAAGAGCCCACAGATCCTTAAGAGCTGCTTCATCAACCATCAAATCAAAAAATCACCCGAGATCAATAATAGTAAAGTTTTTTTCATCACAGGACAAGGAACTTATTTTAAAAGCAACATGGTCAACTTCTCCAGTTAAATACAAAGACAACATAATCAGATTTGATAATGATTATTCTGCTGGAGTTATAACTGCAAGAAAAGAATGTCTCCCTCTGATAAAGGAATTGAAAAAAGGCAACTTAAAGTCCACTTGCTGTTCCCTGCAAGAATAAAAATATTTTTTACTGAAGGTCCTAAAACTTTTGACACTCTGCAAGCAACAGTTTCTTATCTTTCAGCTAATAAAACCTTGGATAATGTGGAAGAAATGGATTTCTCCCAATTTGGGGTTAAGCATCACTTAGGAAAAAATGAATGGAGCACTGCTGACAAGAAGACGAAACGATAAAAGACATATGAAAAACACAAACATTATTGTCTTCTATTTGCTCTGTAAGGCAAAAAAGTTCTTTGAAAGCATTCATGCTTTACATATGTGTCAGTCTTTGAAGCAATATAAATACAAGATAAGCAGGACATTTTATAACTAAAGCAAACAACCCTAAAGAAAGCAAGGTAACATATCTTTCTCTATTACAGTGTAAATACTTACAGTCATGATTTTTCTAACTCTAAATGATATTTAGATAGTTCATTTATAAATTACCTGCCTTTTACTGCTAGTATAGAATATGATGTATTTACACTGACATATTAATGTGGTGTGTTTAAATGAGCATGATTCCTTTTATATTATTTACACTAAGCTGCATGAAATATCTAAACTGATGTATTTAATTCACATAATAATATATAAAACTGATAGTAATAACTGTCAAAAGTGCCTTGAAAAGTAATTATCTATTCTTTGATGCTAAAAGTGCCTTTTGACTAACAAACAACTGTTTGGCTTGTATATCTGCCCTTCATGTTAAGAAAACTAATAGAAGTTTAATGAGCTGGTGTTCAGTTTAAAAAGCCCTAAAAACTTCACTTACTTTGTTTTTGTCTTCCTGCCATGGTCACGAGCTGGGAACTCTTATTTTACCACCCCTGAATGAAGGTTCTTCAGTTAGAATCCATTACAGTGTGTTAAACCTTCTAACAGCACAAAATGAAAGTAAACAGTCATGAGTGATGTCAGCACTAAAACAAGACAGTATGGGTGTGGTGTCAGCTCCTAAGCTACTTAAAGTAACCAGCACACTATTTATGAGATGGCAAAGTGCTTTTACAGTTTAACAAATATTAAAAGTACACTGAAGTACCTAATGAATTTAGAAGGTATCAACACATACATGACGTTTTATTATATTGTAATATTTGTTATTCATTTTGAATTGTACACATAAACAGCACACAAAGCTTAAAAAGAAGTATATCACTTGGAAGAAACTGTATGAATAGTTAACACATACAGACTTTACTATAATCTTTTCTGATAAGATCACCCACATAAATTACTATAATTTAACTTAATTTTATAAAAATTTAATACATTTAAGTCCTTGACTGGAACTATATAACATATTTGTAAACACACTGCAGCTAGTGTACTCATCCTTAAGGATAGTAAGTCAATTAAGGTTCATGAATGTAGCTATGTGTTATTAGGCATTTTAAGGGTAAAAAGGAGTTGCTGTTTAATTATCAAGATACTCTGTTAAATATTAAATTGTTCAAGTAGCACGATCATTAAGCAGTAATGAGCAAGAAAAAATCTCAGACTTGCTTATGATATTGTTATATATATATATATATATATATATATATATATATATATATATATAGGAAAGAACTGCTGAATTATAAGTATGCTTTTATTAAAGGCAAGTTATATTAATATTGAACATCTTCACTGAAAATGAATGGTTGTGTAGAGACACAGTAACTCCCATTATATAACCAAGGCTAAAGAGATTGTCTTGTATGTCTAAATTGATCAGCCTTGAACCTTAGATTGCAAATAGACATGCAGCGTACTTTTACTTATAATACTGAATATATATTATATAACATCACAAATGCTAAAGCCATTGTCAGCTACATCTCATATCAGTCAGCATTAAAATATGAATTGAATAGCATAGGCATTTACTAACATATTGCTGTTGGTACCTGATATGCATATAAGTAACAGGTCTAATTTCTGTCTATGAAAGTAAATACCAGGCTGTGTGCATTTGTTAATTATGAAACAAGAGCGTGCTATCTATTCTTTTTAATATCCTATAGGTATGTACTTGTTAGATACGCACACATGCTGCAAAGCTGCTAGTTATTGCATATTAATTGGTATATGTTTGACTGCAGTGTTATAAATATATGGTGTGGACCACTTGAGTTGAGAATATGTCTCTATATTGGGCATGTTCTCTGTTTGAATGTTGTATATTATCTATAATATGATATTGAGTACCCTCACTAAATTCAAAGAAGCCACAATAGAAACAAATATTTATTAAAAATGGAGAATAGAAGGATGAAGAGAAAAATGAAGGAAAATGGTTGATGGTCATATAAGGTTATCTTTTCCTATGTATGTAGAAGAGTTGACAGTAATAAGTACCAAACAATTGTGTTATAGCATATTTAAAGCCTACTTTGCTTCTCATATTTTCCAACCTTACAGTTATAACACTGCAGATAAATCCTGTAATATCATAAGGAGTATGAGTTGCTATTTGACATATGACATATGTGGTACACTAGCGATGAAATATGCCAGTGGCACTAATAAATATATAGGAATTGCTAAGAAATATAGTCTTAAACTATATAATACCAATGCCAAAACAAATTAGTAGCATTCATACCACTAAAATATGACTTTTTGAATTAAAAGAAAACTATAAGATTACTGATAAATGACAATACAAATGTAACGTTATATTCATTGTTACGGATACTTTCTGATTTAATCAACTTGTGGCATGGTTAACTGATGCATATAATGCTTAACATTTTTTTTCTTTTATGTATGTATGCATATATGTGTGTATGTATGTATGTATGTGTATATATGTATATGTGTGTGTATGTGTATGTATGTATATGTATATATGTGTGTGTATATATATATATATATATATATATATATATATATATATATATATATATATATATATATAGGTAGACCATTACAATAAATTTGATACCTATGAATGCCACTCACACTATAAGGGAGATAGACAGCAAGCATATTATTTTTAAGATGCATAACCATTATTGCTACACAAAAGATATATTAAAATAAAAGATTTTCCTTTACAATTTAAACAAAACCAAATAGTTAAGTATTAAATCTATGTATAGTTGTGTTGCCTTAGTGTTTTATAAAATATTAAAAATAGATAAAGACTGCATTTAAGTAATCTGTAAAGACAAATACATGTATACTTAAAAGATATATAAGATACTTTTCATTATAAAAGTACCATATGGCGGGCGGGGAGGATGCTGAAATGCAGACTTAGAGATCGCTTGAATAATTAGATCATTCAAGGATGAGATGTTTTTCTCATGGAGGGGTTTGGTGGTTGTTTATCTTATATTGTTTTCAGTTATGATCTTGTAATTTACTTTTATTGGGTGTCTATAATCTATTGTAATACTGTTGGAAGAAGAAAGAACAAGTCATTCTCTTCATGTACACACATCTACACATTGTTACGAGTATATGAATATGGATAAAAGCAAAGCTAATATAAATCCAATTGCAAAATGTTTATCTCTTAATGTAAATGGTTTAAATAATAGCTGCAAAAGGGGAAGTCTTCATAGATATTTAAAGCTATGTGAAGCGCAACTAGTATGTTTACAGGAAACACACCTTACACAGGAAGACATAAATAAAATAAACAATAAAAATTATACAATACTACTAAGTTCCACCTATAATCAGAAGCGAAGGGGAGTAGCAATTTTGTGGAAAAACACTACTTTAATGCCTAAAATCATAAACACGTTCCATGACAACTCAGGAATGTTTTGTCTAGCGGCAATATCTATCAATGAAATGATATATACATTAGTGAATATTTATTGGATACCAGGACTAGGTGTTAGAGTGGCCAAGCAACACTTAGAAGACATTGTACAATATACCAAAGGCAATTTAATCATAGCTGGAGATTTCAATTGCATTATAAAGAAACTGACACAAATACTAAAACTACACATAAGAGATCACCTTTAACAAAGTTGTCATCTGAGTTTGTTGAAACTTTTAATATAGTTGACATAAATGAGTATGCTATCCCAGATTCACTATTCTTTACACATTTTTCCCATAGACATAATACATACTCTAGAACAGATAGAGTGTACATAGCAAAGGATTTAACCTCTAAATTAAATAAAGTCAAGACAATTTCATGTCCATTTTCAGACCATAACACCATAACGTTTGAGATAGACTTATGTTTCAAGAGAAGGATATCAGTAACAAGAATACCATCTTACATAACCAATCTCAAAGATTTTAAGGAATTTTATATTAAAGAGACACAAACATTCCTAGATATCAATCTTACAAAAGATGTATCTGAAATATTTATATGGGATGCATTGAAAGCATACCTATATGGAAGAGTGGTGGGATGGTATAAAAATAAACAAAAACAGTGGAATAAGGAATTAATGGAATTACAGTCAAAAGTAGATAATTTAAAGCTTGATATTCAAAATGGAAACACCAACTTAATAAAAGATCTAGAAGATACTAATAAAAAATACTCAGAGACGCTACACCACAAAACAATGATCAACTTAGAAAAAATTAAACTATGTTACTATTCAATGAACCCTAAAAACCAACAAAGAATAGCAAATAGGACTAAAAAGATTATTAAAACAAATCAAATCAAGGAAATACATAATATAGAAACCAAAAAAAAAGTATCTGATTTAGAAGGAATACTAGAAGCTTTTAGGCTATTTTTTCATAAACTTAATAATCAAAATGAGAAAACAGAAACACATTCAGTATTGAAAGCTTTTCTCAAAAACAATGTTAAACTTAGGTTATTAGAGGAGCAGGTACAACTAATAGATAAACAAATAACAATGACAGAACTTAAAGCTGAAGTAAATAAGCTAAAATTAAATAAAGCTCCAGGTATAGATAATATCACCCCAGAAATGTTTAAATTACTATCAAATGAGGCTTTGCTGTTGTTATTGAATGTCTTTACATGAGTTAAAAATGGTAAAGACATTCCTCCTTCTTGGAAGTACACATTAATATCACCAATTTTGAAACAAAATAAAGATCCCAGTGAATGTTCATCATACAGACCCATTTCACTTCTTAATATAGATTATAAAATTTTTATGGCAATACATGCTGCTCGAATAAAACAACTACTACCACTTTTGATAGAGGAGGATCAAACAGGTTTTATAAAAGATATGAACACTTATGACAACATTAAAATAATTCTTTCCTTAATTGATTATATAAATGTCACAAAAAACAAAATGAATGTTATTAGCTTAGACATAAATAACGCATTTGATTCAGTGAACTGGGATTATCTGTGGTTAGTTTTAGAAGAATATGGCTTCTCAAACAACTTCACTTTGTTAATAAAATCATTATATGAAAAATCATTGGCTTATATAAAACTGGGATCTTGTCTGTCTAAATCTATTAAAATAACTAAGGGCACAAAACAAGGCTGTCCTCTTTCTCCATTATTGTTTGCGCTAGTCATTGAACCCTTAGCAAATAATATACATATGGATAAAATATTGAAGGAATACAACTAGACAACAGCCTAGAGCTTAAAATTCAACTTTTTGCTGATGATATTTTAATTACCTTAAAAAATAATAATAGCTGTTTAAAAGCATTATGGGACTTAATTCAAAACTTTTCAAGTCTTAAATTTAATGAGAACAAAACAAATATATTGCTTATAAATACTAATAAAAAAGATCTAAATAAAAATTACCATAAATATATCTCTACCGATAATATAATTAAATACTTGGGAATTATAATAACTAACAACCTAGATACTACAATTGAAACAAATTATAAAGAGACCTTAAATAATATTAAAAATCTAATACAAAGATGGAATAAATTATTCTTTTCAATGGAAAAAAGGCTTTATATAATTAAAATGATCATATTTCCAAAAATTCTTTATGTCATACAAGCTTGTTCTTTGCCACCAGCTAAATCACACCTAAAACAATTAAATGATTTAATGGTAAGATTCCTATGGTATCCAAAAAAACCAAGGATAGCTATGAAGTATCATCTAGATGGTTGGGATATAGGTGGCATAGGTTTACCAGACATAGAAATATATTTGCATTCATCCATTATTAAAACAATATCATTATGGCTAAATACAAAATATAAATCAAAATGAAAGCTAGTTCATGAGAGAATCTGGTTAAAATCAGGATTTGTAGTAGCAAATAAGTATACAGATTTTGTACCAAACAATTTTCTATGGCTGATGAAGGAATATATGATACATAAGAATAAAAATATAAGTTCCAAATACATTACTTATACATTAAAAAATTTCCAAAATCTTATTAATAGCAATCCTGATATTAAAGCATGGTCATTTATTTTATATCCAGTAGTGTACACACAAGGTAATATAATAACATTTAATATGGAAGTAGTCAACATGCTTAAAGAAAACGGATTAATATATTGGCATCAATTGCTAAACTCTGGAAAACCTCTGACAATAGACCAGATTAAACAGAAATTAAATATGGAAGATAGTTCGTGGTTACATGTACAAGAATTAAGACAGTATATATTAAGCAAACAAGAAACAATGCAACCATCAATAAGACAAAATGTTCCTAACCTTATAGAACATATAATATTACTAACGAATCAACCCATTACTGGAAAGGGATACTTATCATCTATTTATAAAACAAACAAAAAATAAAAATGCATAATAATGACAAAATATGGAATTATTATAGATCAGTTAATGGACATGTGCCAAATGACAGAGATAAAAATCTAATTATTCTCTCTCCAAAGCAGACATCACTTTCATTACATTGGAGACTTTTTACATGGCAATTCATACACAGATCTAATGTAACCCCTCATAAAATGGAACTTATGTTTAAGAAAAATATTGGCTGCTGGAGATGTGATTTATCAATAAAAGCAGACTAGCAACATATGTTCTACGAATGCCATTTGATTAAACCATATTGGGATAAAATAAATTATTTTCTGCAAATGGTATTCAATGATAAATTCCAGATTTCCAAATCTATTATTTTGTTTAATGCACCTGTACCCGACTGTGTGCCAAGAACAAAATATGTAATCTTATGGACTCTCCTAGCTATTGCAAGGAAGAACATTACATCAAACTGGAAATCCAAAGCTTCTCCAACTTTTAAGCAATTCATGAATATGGTGCCAGCAGTATTGCAATTGGAAATGAACACTATTAAAGGAAGAACTGAAAGAACTACATCATTATACGTAGCATGGCAAAAAGTAACTGAAATACTGGAGAATAATGATTGCAGCAGATTATAATCAGGAAACAATTGTATAGAAAGTCAATTATATGTCAACAATAGACACCCTTGTAAATACTTTATTTTGGTTTTAATGTTTGATATCTGTTTAGAGGTTTTAGCCTACCTTTTTAAATAATTTGTAAATACTTCATTGTCATAAATAACCTGCATTCATGTTTTCTTGTTTTTGGAAATTAATAAAAATATTTACAAAAAAAAAAGAGTCCTATTCAACCAGAGGCTGAGTACTGGCTTTGTCCCAGCTGAGTGGGGGACAGCCACTGTCATCCCTTTGCACAAAGGTGGAGCGTTCACCGATCTGGGAAATTATAGACCCATCAGCCTACGTAGCCTGGTCTGCAAGGCCATGGAATGGATTATCATAGACCTCATTAACAAGGACACTGGCAACCTCCAAACACTTGATCCTACATGGTTTGGCTATGTCAAGGGGAGGTTGTGTCTGTTAAATTTGGTCGACTTCTTTGAGACAGTCACCAAAGCCATGGATGAGGGTAAGACGGTGCACACCGCCTACCTTGACCTGGCCAAAAACTTCAAAACTATTCCTCACTCGGGCATAATAGGTAAAATCTCTCAACTAAGTACAAATCCATATGTTACCAGATGGGTATCTAACTGGCTGACTGATAGAACTCACCTAGTCAAAATAGGGGAAACCACCTCAAGCAGTACATCCATAATGACAGTGCCCAGACCGACCAAACATACCCCAGGGTTTGGTTGGGATGGGCACTGTCATCAATTCCCCTAGTGATGTGGATGTCCTCCAAGAGGATCTCACCCAAACAAATGACTGGTGCTAGAAACATGGCCTCAAGCCGAATACCAAAAAATGTATCCTCACCCCCTTTGGGGAGAGTGATGTCCCCACAAATGATCACATTAATAACAATATCCTAAGCACACAGTCAGTCATGAGGGATTTGGGCACCCAGGTTGATAGCTACCTAATTTTTTTCCACCATGTTGCTTCCATTGTACGGAAAGCTTTCTACATGGCCCACCTCATAAGTAAGGGTATCTCATCCAGGGACAAGGAGGTCATAACATCCCTGTAGTCTTCCCTTATAAGGCCCCTTATAGACTACAATACCCCATTTGGCATGTACCTCGCAAAGCACATGCAGCAGCTGGAGAGACCACAGTGGTTCCTCACCAGGAGAATCCAGGGCCTCAAAAAATGTACCATACACAGATAAGTTAAAAGCCCTATCCCTCTACTCAGTTCTATACAGACTCCTCAGAGGTGACCTCTTTCTGGCATGCAAGGTGACCTTGGACCCACCTTGATGGGATTTCTGCATATCCGCAATTCAAGCTCCACTCGAGTAACCCACACGCACGATCTCAACCTGGCCCATGACATCAATAGGACTTGTTGGCAGGACAGATTTGTGTCCTAGAGACTCCCCCATTTGTGGAATAGACTCCCTCTCCATGTCAAGCTGAGTAGCTCTTTACCCCTTTTTCAGTGCAACCTGGATAACTGGATGGGAAACAGATAATACATCCCTAGGATTCCACCCTTGTCCATGCTGGACGGGGGCATTGGGTGTTAACTTGTTTAAACATGGGCTAAATTCTTGGCTAGGCTTATAAGGGCCTCAGGACCAATAGCCTAGTAACTTTCTATGATCCTACGATTTGACTACGAGTGATGAAACAAAGCCAACCATGAGTAAATTCTGTATTATGCACACACAGGAGAAGATTATTGGTATTATACAATGACCTTATGTAATGAAAAAAGTCTTACCTTTTCTAAATAATATCATAGTAGAAATGGACTTTACTATTCTTCTGCTAATCTGTGGCAGCTAAAGTATGTACTGCACATGCAGAGGTCATTATTATACCTGGATAATAAGACAGCATTATTTATTATTATTATTATTATTATTATTATGATTATTATTATTATTTTGGAAAGAATAACTCTGAATCCAAGTGGGGTTCTCTGAGTGGAGTTACTAACCCCCGGATTCTCAAAAGCTTGCACAGAGTGCAAGATTAGTGCAGGAGCTCAAGCAGGCAATATGTCTGCCGTGCGATCCAGGGACAGCCTGCAGGGGCGTGCATGAGCGCTCCTGCACTAATCTTGCACGGACTAAACCCTGGTATGCAAATCACTTCATTTGCAGG
>NC_056727.1:968058812-968091312 GCF_019279795.1 Protopterus annectens | reverse complement strand
CAGCTGTAAGCGGATTTGCATGGAGCTAAGCACTGCTAACTTCCAGTTACAGTTTCTTATACTCTGTTAGCTTCTGAATTGCTTAACCTGTGTAGGCAGTGCTTACCCCCACACAAACAGACTTAAACCAGCTTACTGCTGCTTAAAAGTGCTTACTCCCACTTATCCCTGAGCTAATTTCTTTAAAAGAAAAGAAAAAGGGGTTGATAGGAAAGTGGTGACTTCCAACATTGTTATACTGAACCTTCTACACATTTTATCTGTGTTCAACAATGTGAGTAATACTGCTTATTACATCAGTACTATTTATAGAATGCAACACTACAACAACATATGAAAGCAGAATGTACACAAGCACTCCAGGGGTTATACTTTTATTCACAAGATATTATACCTTTATTTCCACACAACCTATATGACAGTCTTCCTGCCATATTGTCTAGTTTATTCAGTACATCCCATACACAATACATTTTTATACTGGTACAACACTTTCTAGAACTGTTATATTTATTTATGACAGTATGTGCAAGATTATTACTAACCTGCCTCACGACACAGCCTTTGCAGCCTAGCAGCATGGGCTTGCTGGTTCGCAGCTCCCTCATCTGCAGCTGTCAGAGAAATACAGTGATATTTAGCCATTACTTATCCATAGCATACAAAAGCTAGGCAATCATTATCTACATAGTAGAATTAGTACTTGGTGCGGGGGCATTGGCCATCTGCCTTGATTCTTGGATCCACTGCTCCAAAAGATCACCCCTCTGCCACTTCAGGTCAGCATGGTGATGCCTGACCTGCTCACCAGTCCAGGGGATACCAGTGGCACTGGTGAGGTCACGGGTGAGACTGTCCCAGGCCTCCACTTTATACTGAGAGCCCTGGTATTGGCCCTGCAGTAGTCTCTGCTCATGGTGTTTTACCAGGAGCCATACCATGAATATGGACTCCTGGGTGCCCCAGCGCTGTGCTCTAAACCGAGTGCCTTCCCCTACTCCAGCCATTCTGCCTACAGTAGGGAGCTGCAACCAGTTATGGGAAGTATTCATGCCTGTGGGGTTTAAATACGCCCAATATTCCACACTTTCCCATGATTAGACAGTTTTGAAAAGGCTAAGCTATGGGCACACCTGCTTACCTAATGTTGGCATTACTTAAAGGGGTATACCACTGGGCAGATTGAGTTAGCCAGCCTACACATTGCTTACACCAAGTAAGCTGAGCTGTGCAATGCTTAACATTACATAATATTTAATTAGCATTATATTTTCCTTTTGGCATTGATTTATTATTCGTTACATATTATATCTGTGTCTGGTATCTGTGATTTATGTGTACGTACACTTTATGGGGTCCTGGGGACTTCAACACTTTATTACAATAACACCTCACATCTGGCCTTACTGCAGTACTCAAGTTCACATATTTATGTTATGTGGCAGGTTATACAACATCACACTGTACATAGATTCCTTTCACATGTTCAGTTTGATTTTTCTATGGTGAGGATGTTTGTTGAAACCTCAATCTTATGCATTGCTATGATGGCTTAGTGGTTAACTACTGTGACTGTAGTGTACAGGGTCTTGTATTCGAGCCTTGCAGAGGCTGTTTATTTCATTGCTGGGCAGAACATGGGTCATTAGATACAGAGTGATTAAGGCACTTTAAAGCAGTTGTAAGCGGGTTTGCACGGAGCTGAGCACTGCTTACTTCCTGTTACAGTGTCTTACACTAAGCTTCTAAATTGCTTAGTCTGTGTAGGCAGTGCTTACCCCCATGCAAATGCAGTTAAACATGCTTACTTTTGCTTACATATGCTTACTACTGCTTATTTGTGCTTAAACCTGCATTACTAGTGCCTTATTCATTATGACACTGACACTTCACATGTGCATTTCCTGCAGCACTCCAGTTCATAAATATATGTTATTTAGTGGGTTTTATAACAAAAATATTGGTTATGACGTGCTTTGCCATGTAAAATAGATTGCGCTGCAGTGGGACTCAAACCGGGAATGCCCACTCATTAGCTGAATGTTCTGCCCACTACATTACACTATTGCTGTGCTGCTTCATTTGCATATATTTTCCTTGTTATTGTCTTCAACCTTTTAAGCTGCTTTAATTGTAGTTAAGCGATGGGCATACCCACGCACCTATGGTTAGCTGTACTCGGATTTTAAAACAAAATAAAGGGGTTTCTTCATTTGATTTTTATGTACTGTTGCTGTTGTACACATGGGGAACTGTTGGTGGGTCTATGCGGACACCTATGAGTGATCTCGCTCTTTTCTTACAACTTTCTGCTGTTTTACATTGCAGGGGCGTGTTTATTCTGAGAGCTCTGCTCTCAGACACGCTCCCTGTACTTGTACACGCTCCATGTAAGCCTAGGAGCTCGGGCAATGCGTCTTCATTAATATGCATGGCGTGCTGCCAACGGGCATTTCTGTGCAGTACTAAGCTAGTCCTGCATGGAAGATTAGTGAATCCAGGGGTAAGTATTAAGGAACTTTTATAGCAGCTGAAACTAGATGCCTGTCATCCTCCAGGTATCAATGAGAAAGCACCTCTTGTGTGTTATTTGAAAATTAAGGCTGATAGGTTGTGATTTTTGAACAGTTTTAAACATACATTTCTTCATATATTAGGGACACATACTAATTTAGCAATTTATGATTTTATATATGAATATGTTATTTAGTATTCCCTTTGGTTAAAATACATTTATTTATTATTATTTATTTATTTATTTGCATTTGTTAACCGGGTTAGTCCAGCTGGGTAAGAATTACCCTTTTTCAGTGGAGACCCGAGGGGAAAAGCCCCAAACAGACATACAAATACATACGAATAGAGACAAATTAACAATATTACAGAGGAAAACAATATTATGGGTACAGTGGATAAGAAAAACAAACAATGAAAGTTTGAGAAAATGAGTAAGGCAGGCCAGAGGCATGCATGCAAAAGATTTATGAAAAGGTGTTCTGAGCAAGATCTCTGAATTAAGTTAAAGTAGGCAACGAAATGATGATTTAGGTGTGGAGTTAGTAGTGTGGGAGTTTTAGGTGGGAGCATGTGAAGGACATTTCCATTTGGAGGAGAGATGGGAGAGAAGCATGGATTTGAAATTGTTGTGGTTAGGTATATTACGTAGTGGTGTGGGGAGATTGTTCCATAGTTTGGCTATAGTGTGGGATAGTAGTAGTTTACCAGTTGGGTGGATAGGTTTGTTCATAGGTTCATAGGTTCATAGGTTGGTACTAGGCTATCAGCCTATTTCTTCCCACATTAATTTACTTTCCTGGACCCCTGTCTAGCAGGAGGTTTTGGCCTGTGGATCTCAGGGTACGGGTAGGTGTGTAGGGTGTTAGAGATTTAGCAAGAGAGGGACATTCTGCTGGTTTAAAGATGAGTTTGTGGGCTGTTGTAAGTTGTAGGTACTTTAGGTGGTTGTGGAGTTCTAGCCAGTTTAGGGTGTGTAGGGAGTGACAGTGATGGGAAGAGTTCTTAGAATTGGTTGCAAATTTGCAGATTTTGTTGTAACAGGCCTCAAGTTTAGCACGGAGTCCGAGTTGTAGGTATTTCTATGCAAAGTATTTTTATTGCCCATGTGTCTTTAAATGTTTTATGCGATTTGTTTAGCAGTCACATGATCAAGCAGATCATGTTCTATAACAGCTTGCTAACAGAACAGCTAACATTTCATTCTGGAGAAGTATGTACTTTATTTGAAAGATGTAAAGCATTTAACCATTAAAAAAGCTTTCATTGTTACTGCTGTGTTTTCTTTCTCAAGCATGTGCTGATAATTGATGCTGAGTTTCATACTTATATATATATATATATATATATATATATATATATATATATATATATAAAAATATGTCATATTATTACTGTTGATTAATGCTGAGATATATCATGGGGAATATTACTTGCTGATATTTGATGTGAATAGTTTTGTATCCAACAACCTATTAATGTCCTCTTAATGTCTTGTATCCAGTTAATACTATAGCAATAACCCACGCCTGGGTGTGGGTAATGCTGGATTTACCCATGGTTGGCGCGGTTTGGTCAAGAGAGCGAAGCCCGAGTGGCCAAACAAAGCCAACCGTGGGTAAATCCAGCATTACCCACCAGAAGTGGTTATTTATTATAATGACATTATTTAAGAAAAAAAATAATTACTTTTCTTAAATAATGGCATTGTATAATGCCTCCTTGCTGCCCTTCCGCAGCTGTCTGGTATTCTGCAGCAGTTCTGATGTACTGCGCATGCATATGCCTAAGCAGTACATCAGAGCTGTGGGCAAAAGCAACGGAGAAAGTAAGATCTCCGTTGCTTTTTACTGTTTCGCTATGTTAAATGGGTTTAACATAGCGAGACAGCTTTAATAAAAGCAAAGGAGAATCTCCATTGCTTATTTTAAAGCTGTCTTGCTATGTTAAACCGATTTAACATAGCGAGACAGGTTAAAAAAAAAAAGCAATGGAGAAAGCAAGATCTCCGTTGCTTTTTACACACTGTCTCACTATGTTAAATGGGTTTAACATAGCGAGACAGCTTTAAAATAAGCAATGGAGATCTCTGTTGCTTTTTTTAAACCTGTCTCGCTATGTTAAACTCCTTTAACATAGCGAGACAGTGATTTAAAAAAGACTTATACTAATGGAAAAAGTCTGGGCGACTGGACCTTTTTCCATTAGTATAAGTCGATTTACAACATGCACGCTGACCAATCAGCGTGCACGTTTTGGAATATTAATGGGGGGCCATGGTATAATTAAAGTTATATACTTAGACACACAATTCTTCAAATAGCTGTAGTTTTATATTCACAGACTTTATTCTATTTTTCATTAGTAGGTGGTGTTTCCAAATACCTTCCTCCTGTCACAATCATTTTCTTCCTATGCTTCTAAGCTGGTACATTTAATTGAGGTTTCAACAATTTCACCATCTGCCAATCCCATTTTATTGGTTAAACTAGTTTCTTCCCTAAGTTATAACAAGGGCAATGATGACAGGAGTCTCAGTATCCTTCAATTGATGTTACATACTGGTAAAGAAATAGTCTCCAAATTATTTTTTGCCCAGACAGTTTTTCACTGTAGGTAATTAGTAAGTAGACATTTGCTTTTAGAATCCTTTTTCTAAATATGTAGAGCAACCTGATGACTCTTTTATCTGCACCTAAGTGGCCCATTTCTTCTGAAAGAGTGAGTGATAGGCAACCCACACTATGACAGAGACATATGATCCATTCATTCCTGCCCAGGCACTGCAATTGCCTCCTTCATTTCCCCATGGTGATAGGTAGTAGAGAGCAAGTCAATATGTTGATCCCCTGGAGTAGCTTACCCTCTTTTGTGGTGCTCCTTTCTCCCTCCTTTATGGTACATTTTGAGCTCTACTACTGCTGCTTTGCCTTAGGAAGAACACCCCTCTGCACGCTCCCCATCTAAATGCAGATGCTAAGTGGTAGTGTTTGCTCCCAGGCTCAGACTGCATAGGTGCAGCACCAGTCTCCCACTAGGTATCACTCAAGTGATGGGATAGAGCTGCCTCCTCCTCCCCCAGTATGGGCAAGCCAACAGCATTCACTCACTCCACTCCTGCCTTAACATCTCTTGTCACATGCCTGAACCATTAATTGAACTCTGGTTACCTGCACCATTGTCATCTGTTCCTTCAAATTATCTAAAATTGCACTAAAAATATGGAGTCATCAGCTAATGTGCTGTGGTATACATTTTAGGGAATTTATGTCTCTATTATTATATATAAGTACAGTAAACTCTCAGTTAACTGGCACCCATGAGGATTGGTAGATGCCAAATAACTGTAGTTTCTGGTTGCTTGAGAGTTACTGTTAAAAATAAGGCTGATAATACTGTACCCTATACTGTTTGCTTGGTTTGATTGTTCTCAGGTGGGGGGGAGACAGGGAATGTATTCCTATCTTCCTTTTTAAAACTCTAAAACTTTAAAAACATAATGCATGTTTCTGTGTGTGTGTGTGTGTGTGTGTGTGTGTGGGGGGGGCAGAAAGTGCAACACATGAAAATTGTACTGTATTTCTTTGATTTTTTTTTTTTGCCAGTTACTTGACTTCCGGTTAACTGAAAGTTTACTGTACTGTTTATCTCTGGTTCTAAGATTTAGGGACAAGATAATAAATCTCACATGTATTTCAAATGGATTTTCTCTGTCCACTCGTTTTCATGCTCAATGGATAGCTCTTTCAAAACGCCATCAGGGAATGGTGCTTTGTTCAGTTTAGCTATTTAATTTGCCTTCTTATCTTATCTGTTATTATTAGAGTTCCCAGACCAAAAACAATTGTTATAGTATCCTTATAATTATCCTTTCCTCTTTTTAATGTTTCCACACCAATATTTTTAAGATGCTGTCACTCTATGACTCTTCGATCATGGAAAATTTAAGCATTTTATTTATAAGAAATTATTTTGTTTCCTGCATTTTTGCTTTTGAAAAGGATTCCACTGGCTGTATTTCTGGTCTCTCCTTTAGGATCTTCAGCTTGCAAGCTCTAGGTACGATTCTCTGCTTCTACCATGGTTGCATTGCATTAATGGTTTAAATGTGCTATACCTTTCATTTTCCTGGCTGTCTAACCTTATGATTTACTGCAATAACTCTCACCATCCCCTCAAATGGCCCTTGTCTTTTTGGCCAGGAAATTGTTTTCTGTTGAATGCACTATAATTAGTCTCTGGTCTCTAACTTCTCAGAGTTAGACATCTAATTTTAAGGACTGTTTTTTTAAGGATTGTGTAGGATTTGTGTACATCTATACCTCCTGTCACCTGCCTTCAAATGGAATATAGTGTATTACTCCATTTTTACTCAGGTTCAAATCTCAGGAAACTAGAGAAAATTGAATGTAGCATTACACACAACATCATCATTGTTAGCAAATCTTCATATGCTAGGTGTCCTGAGGGCTTTGTCCCCGTGTTTGACCTTTGTAAAGTGTACTAACCTTAACCATGTCTCTACCACCAACCATACACTTTACCATAGAAAATCCTTTTCCATAACACCACCACTGCAGAAGGCACTCAGGCATGCATTATGTACACCCTCACACTTACAGATCAGAAGATTTTATCCCTTACCTAGCCCTTACTCTAACCCTATTGCACAAACACACATACACACAGACACTCCCATCTGTAATGCCCAACCTTTCCCGCACTTATATTACCCACACACACTGTCCATCTAACACCACTTGACATAGGCACCGGAAGCTGTTGAAGATTGGGGGGGGTTGGAGGGTGAGAGGGGCACTTTGTGATTTCAAAAGAGCAACTTTTAAAACTGTTTACTACCGCAACATAGGTTCACTTAGAGGACATTTTAAGCTTAGCCAATTCCATTTTGGTGCTTGAATTAACATTTTCTGATTGGTCTTACCTATCCCATGGCTGATAATTGTACATTAGCCCTAGTGAGAATAACTGTGATCATACCATAGATAATTTGAGGGGACTCATGTAAAGGATGCAGCATTTAGGAACTGCCTCTATCCATTAGTGCCATGAGGGGCGATCCTGAAGTACATTTTCTATTACCCATCCTTAGATCCAAGTTGCATTTGAATATGGACAGGGGTGAGCTTTGTTTCACTTGAATGGATAGTCTGTAACCTTGTGACGCTCCAGCAGCAGCCCCCTCCCCAGCCACTCCAGTGTTCTATTACTTGGCTATTTCTCCCCAGTTACCATAAACACTGTCCAAACCTGTCAGTGTGCATACTGTTTTCTTATTTACTTCTACAATGATTACAGAAATTAAAATAAAACAGCAGAAACACTGAGCCATTTGCTAAACAAACAATACAGTCTTGCAATGAAAACAGACTTAGCATGAGCAGTAAACGTCCCTGCCCTTGAAAGTCACATTCATTGAAAGGGCATGAAAACCAGCATTCATTTTGCATCTGGTCAGTGGATGACTAAGCTTACTTCTGGGGTGTTTTAAATGTGTAGTTTTGAACAGTCTTCTAGTAAGCAATGAAACAAAATGTATGAACCAACAATGACAAAACTACCAATTTCAGAAACTTTCTATTATAAAAGGCCACTCATACTTTTGTCATTACAATCCACCTATATCAGTAAATATGCAAAATTGCTGCAGAAGTAAAGTCATCTAAATAATTCCACATTAAAGGGATTTGTAACTAATGAAGAGGTTGCTGCTAGCAAACAACTTTATATTTCATTATTTCATCTACAAATAAAGTGCCTGTTGCCCTTGAATAATAAATTGCCTATGTTACATTAAACCAGTGATCATCAGATCTGCCTCTCAGCATAGGCATGAAAGTCACCTTAGGTGACCTGAAAGGATTGGTGGTGGCTTATGTGGCCATATCCTAGCAGGAGACACAGGACAGGATCCTTTTCTGAAAATAGCTTAAAGGGATGTCCCATCATCTGCCAATATCAGTTGCAAAGGCTGGTGTTATCTGATGTCCATGAACAAATGCCTGCCCCCTTCCAGTACTGTGAAAGGCACAAATTACCAAGTCACAGATGTGTCAGGTCCTGAGCATCAGGCCACCAAAGGTGCAGCCTGACCAGGGAACCATGGAAGTGACTGATGTCTGGGTTTTGTCTTTTGGACTTGTCTGACATTTGGCAATGACCCCCTGCCCTAGTCCATTCAGGTACTCTTCTCCCTTTTATGCTATTCCTCATAACTTGTGCATTGTCCAACTGTCCTCATGTTCAGCTGCCTACCCTCTGTCAGTCTGTGTCACTCCACTGTCATTCATATCTTTTGTGTATATGCCACCATGTCTATTTCTGTGCTCGTGGGTTATATAGGTTAGTCCTCCTCCTCTACATGCTGCTCTCCCTCTTTGCCAAACATTCTTCTTGAACCACCTCACCATACTTCCTTCTTTATATGTTGAAAATGGAGACCGCTACCCAACAAAAAATAGCCCTCCTTTCCCTCCAGTGGCATATCAAGTTAGAACATAATGGCATACATTTGCGTTTCAGACTTTCCACCCTTCTGAAAATTCCTGCTAATGCAAAACCTGTTATTCTATCAACTTTCAAATTTTTAAAAGCAATATTTAAATTGTCCCTTTTTTGGCCTTTGTCCCACTTTTATTTATGGCTTTGTCCACATTTCTTCCTGTAAAAGGTTGAGAGGTATGATAACACCACAGCCCGCACCGCAACCAAGTGTTGAAAACAGTTTCATCACATAAATGAGCAAACAAGTTGTGTACACACATCTCATGATTCTTAAAATGGTACCTCTGTGTCAAAGAAAATACTTCAAAAGACCAAAAGCATAAGGTTCAGTTCAGGTATCTTTATTCTTGCGCAAGGAGACAAAAAATGCAGTTACAGAGTTTGTCTTACTATAATCAGGAAGTGTCACAATTATTATACCTTTCTTTTAAGGCATTGCCCACTACGGCTGATGTAGCAGACCACCAGTTCACAATTCTGTTACTTTACAGATGTTTCTCACATTTCTAGCTGACTCTTCAAAGTTTAAAAAAGATTTTTCAGTAAACAGGATGGCCTTGACGACCACCGGTCAGTTATAACTTTCTTGCTATGTGATGTTACAAGTCTAGGTACTATGGCTAATTTGAGCACAATGCAAGTACAGATTTCTGAAGCAGTTCATTGTTTATAGTATCTAACTTTCTTACAGCTTGTGCACTTTTTCATTAGCATGAACAGAGCTTATTGTTCATAATGAATGTATCTACAGAAATTATTATTCTCTATTTAATTTCCTGACCTAGCAGAAAATCACCTGCTTTCCAGTACATTTCCAAAGCATAAACATGTATTTTGCTGTGCTAGTAAACTAGGTCAGAGTGCATTTTGCAGTATCAGTAAGCACAATTTCAGAAAAGCATGTTTTCAGTTTCAAATAGAACTAATGCTGCATATAGAATAAAAACGTGTTAATCTTCCCTTATTTAGAATAAGCATTACACACATATGTTATTACATATTTTTCTAACATTTCCCCCCTGTTAATACTTTTTATTCTATTTCAAAAGCATAAACAGTTTGTTTCTTCTCCTAACCTCTTCCTTTGAGGATTTGCAGCTAAGAGAGTCATTCAGTTTAAACTTATGAAAGTGTTTCCTTTTTCAACAGTTCTTCAATTTCAGTACTTTGATACAAAGTCTCAGAAACTGACATGTCTATAAAATCTTTGATTCATTTTTTCATGCAGGGAATACCACAGCAAATACATGCTCCTAGCAAAAGTAATCCCACACAAAAGGCAATCAGGATGTTCATTAGAATGGAACCCCACCCCCCAAACAAATTCTGGAAAAAGTCCATCAGTGGGTTCGGGCCTGGCCTGGTCATGTCTGACACTTGCTGAATCACTTCCAAATGATCGTTGATTTTGTGTTTGTTGTTGGGAATGTACGAACAACACTCGTCTTTGATTAAAGCGCACGTACCACCTCTTGCCGCTAGGGTGAAGTCAAGAGCCATGCAGTTTTGAAGCACTACAGTTCTCATCGCATTTAGTTCATCAGTCATTAATTCAAGAGCAGAAAAAGTTGCATTGCTCATAACCTCGAGAAGTTTGGATAGCTTTCTCAGTTCCCAAACTGATTCAACTGCATCATATGCAGGGGCTATGCCAGCCCAGGATATGATAGTGTCGCTCAAGTCCATGTGTGCTAGTTTACTCTTGTCTTTCACGGAGTTATGGTTTCTCCAGCCTGCTACAATCTGTCCCATCGGATTTTCAGGTTTCTTGATTGGATTTTCAGGTTTCTTTGCGACATCTCTGACGTTTCGAATTCTCCCATGAGGCAAAGCTGTAGTGTGTCTTATGGCCGGGACCAGGTAACCCAAAAAACAACTGCCAGACCAATTCTCAGGCAACCATTTGTATGCCTTTTTCCCACATATGAAATAACAGTTTTCTACCTTAGTATTGATATACACCTTCCCTGCATGAAACATTTTCTTATCTATAATAGACACTTGCTTTAAAAGAACAGGATTATGTTGTAGATCACTGACAGTTTTATGCAAGGACTCAAAGTATGAGTCATAATCTGCATCACAAATTGTTTCTGCATTTTTAGCATTGTTAGGTTTAATATAACATTTATAAGAAACCGTTACATTACATTTGCTCCAACCTACTTGAATCGTGTCATTCTTAAAAAAGCATACAATTCCTGTTTGTGTAACAGGTAGGAATAATGCAATTTTGTCTCTAGATTTTATAGGTGTAGTCTCAAAAATCAAGTTTTCCCAGGTCTCATTGACCCCTAGGGGGACAGCAGCCATCAATAATCCCCTGTATGCTGTTGGTATAGCTGTGCAAATCCAACAATTTGAAATATTAAAAGTCTCAGCGTACACATATTTGATTGCTTGGTAAGTGTTAAAGTTCGGATGCCAGTCTATGAGTGTTGAATCACGTTTGTTCAGTCTAGCTGGTGTGGCTGAAGAAAAGAAAGACCACAGCAAAAGCCACAGCAAAAAGAACATTGTCACTAATGCAGTTATTAAGATGATTATGCAACACTGCTGAAGTCGTTCAGCATTTCTATTGTCTTTGGGTCTTGTCATTCTACTGCTGCTGTGTGTTAGCAAGAGTTTTATCAAGTTCAAAGTTTTTGACTAGTTTACAGTGTGTCAAATGAATCCAAGATGAACGTTCTGCAATTTTGACTGCTGTGGGTGTGCTCAGCAGTACTTGATACGGACCTTCCCACTTTGGTGTCGTCCAATTCTTCTTTTTGATTGTCTACACCCAGACCCAAGTGCCTGGGGCTACTGCTACTTCAAATGGTTTGGTTTGGTCTTTATCTGAAACAGAATTAAACTGTAAAAGATGTTTGTTATTCAGCATACTCCTCATATACTCTGCAAGTGTCCAATCTGCTTCCTGGTCTGCAGGCATGAGAGGTTTCCACGGAGGTATATAATAAGCTCTTCTGAAAATCTTTTCGAAAGGTGTCAATCCTTTTGCATTTGGAACAGTTCTCATGCTCAACAGTGCCAGGGGCAAACAGTACACCCAGTTCTTCTGTGTATCTACCATGAGTTTTTTAAGCTTATTCTTTAAAACTCGATTGTGCCTCTCCACTAACCCTACAGATTGAGGGTGATATGCACAGTGATGTTTTAAAGAAATCCCAAAATACCGGCTCAACTGTTGTATAGTTTGGTTAACGAAATGTGTACCATTGTCACTGTAGATCCTTTCCGGTATGCCAAATCTAGGAATAATTTCTTTAACTAGGGTCTTTGCAACAGTGGCTGCATCTGGTTTACTAGTCAGAAAGGCCTCCACCCATTTGGAGAACATATCCACAATGACAAGGCAGTACTTTTTATTTTCACATTTGCTCAATTCTATGAAATCCATACAGATAGTATGAAACAGATATGGTGGTGTAGGGAAACTCCCTTGCTTGGGCTTTAATGCCCCTTGTGCATGATGTTTATTACAAGTGTGACATGACAGGCAAAATCTTTTAGTGTCGTTTGTAAACCCGTACGTAGCGAATACCCGATTCACTAACTGTACCATCCCCCCTGTTGAGACATAGCTCTGCCCATGGCTCAACAAAGCTGCATATCTAAATAAATTAGACGGTAATATTGGTTTTCCCTCTTTGGAGATGTACAGCCCTTCCCTGAGAATTGCTCCTCGTTTTTTCCATTTTTGTTTTTCGGCTTGTGTAGTAAGTGTCTGCATTGTTTTCAACATTTCTAAGTCTAAAATCTCAGAAGGTTGTAATTCTTTGTTCAAAAGAAATGCTTCTGAGGCTGCTTGCTTTGCAGCTGTGTCACCCCTCGCATTGCCTTTTGAAATCCTATCTTGTTGTTTTGTATGAGCTATGCATTTACAAATAGCTACTTTCTGAGGCAACTGAATAGAATCTAACAAATCTAAAATAAACTGTGCATGGTTAATCGGTTTGCCAGTAGATGTCACCATTTCTCGATTCTTCCACTGTTGTGCAAAAACATGTACAGTAGAAAAAGCATACTGGCTGTCTGTAAAAATGTTTATGCTTTTACCCTTTGCTAAGGTACATGCCCATGTCAAGGCAATCAACTCTGCTGCTTGTGCAGATAAGCTATGTGGTAGAGGTTTCGCTTCTACAATCTCAGTATCAGAAACTACTGCATAACCTGTTAGGTTCTGTCCTATAGGACTCCTTCTGCATGAGCCATCCACATAATATGTCACCTCGACATCATCCAAGGGAACATCTGTGAGGTCTTTTTTAGGCAGTGTCTTTTGCTCAATTACCTGCAGGCAGTTATGGGGTGTGCCATCCACAGGAGTTGGGAGCAAGGCAGACGGATTCAAAGTAGTACATCGTTCAATTGTCATGTGAGGTTGGCTCAGCAATATAGTCATACAAGAAAGATGCCTAGCAGGGGAAAGATATGCTACTTTTTCTTGCAGTAAAATGATTGCGACTGCATGAGGCACTCTCAATGTGAGAGGGGGGAATAACACTACTGAGGCTGAAGCCTGCACTGCCATTGCAGCTGCAACTACTGCTTGTACACAGTGGGGTAGAGACCACGCCACTGGCTCCAATTGTGATGAATAATAAGCAATGGAGCGTTGTTTGTCCCCATGCTGTTGAGTCAATACTGATGTCATATAACCTTGCTTGCAATCTACAGTTTGAAAAAAACGTTTGTGATAATTTGGTAATCCTAAAACTAATGATGATGCTATCAATTGTTTCAGTTTGCAGAAAGTTAATTCTGCTTCTGGTGTCCACTGTATTAAATCTTGTGCTGCCATAGGCTTTTTAAAAATCAGGTCGGTTAAAGGTGCAGATTCCAAAGCATAGTTTGGGATCCAGCTTCGACAAAAATTAATCGTACCCAGGAAGGACATCATTTCCTTCTTGGTTGTGGGTTTTGATGCTTGTAAGATCGCTACTTTTCTATCCTCATCTAATGTTCTGCCATCTTTGGATATTACATATCCAAGGTATTTCACTTGTTTTCTCCAAATCTGCAATTAATTTTTGCTTACTTTGTGTCCTTCAACTGCTAGGAATTTTAATAATGCTATAATATCTTCCTTACAATCTCACTGGGTAGGGGCAGCCAGCAGGATGTCATCAACATAAAGTAAAATTTGACTACCTCTCGGTGGGATAAATCCCGCTAAATTGCTTGCCATCTCTTGTGAGAATATCGTTGGGCTTTCACTATAGCCCTGTGGTAGTCGCGTATATGTATACCGCTTCCCCTGAAATGTAAATGCAAACCAGTACTGGCTGTCAGGGTGTATCGGTATCGAAAAGAACGCATTGCTGTTATCTACCACAGAAAAATACTTCTGTTGAGGTTTTAAATCATTCAACAAGGTATGTGGATCTGGCACCGTAGGTGCTCTTGGTATTACTGCGTCATTTACAGCTTGTAAATCTTGGACCATACGCCATTCTTCGTTTGCTTTTTTAACTGGGAATAAGGGTGTATTACATGGTGAATCAGGAGATTCCACCAGTATTTCCTTCTTAAGTAAAGCTGCTATGATTGGTTTAATACCTGCCTCTGCATCTTTTCTCAAGGGGTGCTATCCCTTTTGTGGTCTAAATGCTGACTTTGTTGTGATAGTAACTGGTCCTGCTGTGCGAATAAGTCCTACATCTGACTTCCCTGTTGACCAGAGAGTTTCTGGTATGTCTATCAAAGTTTTTTCTTCCTCTTCTAATAAGAGGGCTTCTCAGCTGTCTTTGCTGGACTGTAAGTGTACAGCTGGATGTGTTTGTGTTATCCAGTTCAGTTTCTGTTTTTGTATTCCCTGTTCTGACAGTTCTGATTCTGTCTGTTTTTCCCATTTTGTGATTTTTTTCTCCTAGGTCTATCCATTTTAAATCTTTCTCTTTAGTTAAACTAACATGCGGTATTAGATTTGATTTGTAAAGTGAAAAGAACTCCTGGGGTAATGAACAGCTAACTACACTGTTCCCTTTCATGTCCCAGTACAAATTACACAGTACTAATTTGTTTGCATGATTTTTAAACAATTCTTGTTCATATTCTTTGTCAGGTCCTGGTGTATTACAATAATACAGAGTACAGTGCAACAGGTGTTGTATGTCAATACAAAGGGAGGGGAACTTACTGATAGCTACATTCATTAACTCTTCAGTTACTGCTCCAGGGCCAGTCGGAACTAAGTCCTGGATGTACCAGTAAAATGTCTCACCTTCCGTTTGCACTGCAAAGGTATTAGTCTGTCGCTGTGCTTCCATACCCTGCATGGTTGGAACTACTGCTATGCCTAATAGTTGCATAAGATCTCTGCCCAAAAGGTTCACTGGGCATTTTGCAGAAACAACAATTTTGCTTTTCTGGGTTAATCCTGAAACAGGATCTGTTATTGTAATGCTATGGGAGAGAGGCTCCTGATACAGCTGTCCATTAGCTGCTTTTACTAGTATAAAGTCATGTGATTCTGAATTTTCTGGTAGTTTGGAGGGGTGTACCACGGTTCGTGATGCCCCTGAATCGCACAAAAATGTGACTTCCCTCCGTTCTACCAGAAGTGTCACTTCTGGTTTTGTGTCATCTAGATAGAGCTCTAAACTCAGTAAGGCTAGGTCTAATGTTTAGTTTTCTTCACTATCGGTAACTTTCTGCACTTCCTCTATTATCACATTCTCTGCTCCTTCTATCACATTCTCATTTGTCCTTTTTCTATTATTCCTATCTAGTGATTCCTGACTTTCATATAGTCAGTCCTCACCCTCATCGTTTTTACTGCTGCTTTCTTATTTTTCTTGCAATCCCTTGCCAAGTGTCCCTTTTTCCCGCATTTGAAGCACTCACCTCTCTTCTTTCTCCCTTCAAAGTCCTCTGATCGCTGATCAGATTGTTTGTTTCCCTGGGCATTCTTTTTGCCCTTTTGTCCAGACTGTACTAAATAAACTTCTCCATCTTCCACAGCAAATTCTTGGGCTTTCTTTTTCTTTTTGTTATTAAAATGCCTTTCGGCATGTCTAGCATATTCAAGCAGTGATTGTAATCTGCTTGTACGATGGTCTACCATATGTTTAGTAATGAAACTACTTATGGGTGCAATACTGCCTTTCAAAAATGCATTCTTTAACTGCTGCTCATATGGGGAATCTTGTGTCTGGTCTTCAGGTACCTGCATTCCACAGTGATTGTTAAAACATTCTAATAATCTGGCAAAATATCTATCAACAGTTTCACTTTCTTGTTGGATGCATTGATTAATGCAAGTCCAGTCTGCCCTAGGCTTCCATTTCTCAGAAATTTGGTCTGTCAGACCTTTCACTCTTTTATCTAGTTCTGCGCTGCTATGTGAGAGGGGCCTAAGTGCAGCATCACGGGGATTCCAGTTGCCACTGATCATGTGCCAATCTGGAGCTACTATTTGTCTGACTACTTTTTCTACTTCTTCTCCGTTTAAGTGATAACTTAATCTCATGCCCTGTAAGTCTTCTAAGAACTTTCTAAAATTAACTTTTGGATGGGGAATTCCCTCTGTGGCTTTCCGGATGTCTTCCGGTGTCCACGGTCTGTATATTAAGAGAGTTGGGTCCTGCCTTCTTGTCCTGCCTGAGGATTTGGTACTTCTATGAGTGGGCATATCTCCTCTTTACTCATAGCCCGTGAATTTCCATTCATTTGATATAATTCAATATCCCCTTTTAAATTACATGTTCGAGACCTAGTCTCGATAGGATCTCTAACAAACGGTAGTGGTTTTATAGGAATAACTGGATGTCGTGGAGGTGGGCCAGTTTGTTTTTTTGCTTCATATTCTGGTAAGGGAGCTGGTAAGGGAACTGGAACCGGAGGGGGCGGAGGGGCCGATGCTATAACTAAGTTATTATCCTTTTTGTCTAGAAACATTGCTTTTGAGTTTTTATTCTTTTGTTCTCTTCGGTTTGCTTCCTCAATCCACCTGTATGCTTGACGAACTCCTAATTTACACTGTTTTTTAACCCGACCTTTAGAATCGGTTTTTAGCTGTCTAATAAGTTTGATAAGCGAGGATCTTTCTAGTTTCCCATCAAACTCATATTTATTAACCCATTTAGTATAATATCTAACGTCGGCGTGTTGTGATTGCATATATTTTGCGTCTTCGGTTAACAGTGGGCTTTGGGGTTTTTTCGTTTTTGTGCACGTATTACCCATTTTGTTCTAACCTTTTTAAATGTTACGTAACCCTTTTATTTTTAATGTGGTACCACCAAGTGTTTACAGTCCCTTCAGACTACCTGCCTACTTATTCTGTTTCCCTGATCTATGACAAGATAGCAATATTTCTGTCCCTGAATTTTAACAAAATTCTCACAGAACAAATACAATCAAGTCCCTGATCTAAAACAGAAAAAAGTAGATTCACCCTACCTGAGCTTCAGCGATTGGTTACTCACTGTTCAAATGAAACCCGCCTTCAGTCGTAGATCAGAAAAGTGGTTGACCTCTTTTGCACGACAATTCAGTCTGAAGTCTTTCAATGAAGAAGATCCGATGTGGTATCTTCCCTGCGCAGTTTCATGCCACCTGGCCCATCTGATCTCAGGCTAAACGAGGGTTTCCGGTCTGAAGAACCAAAAAATGTCAAAGAAAATACTTCAAAAGACCAAAAGCATAAGGTTCAGTTCAGGTATCTTTATTCTTGCGCAAGGAGACAAAAATGCAGTTACAGAGTTTGTCTGACTATAATCAGGAAGTGTCACAATTATTATACCTTTCTTTCAAGGTATTGCCCACTACAGCTGACATAGCAGACCACCAGTTCACAATTCTGTTACTTTACAGATGTTTCTCACATTTCTAGCTGACTCTTCAAAGTTTAAAAAAGATTTTTCAGTAAACAGGATGGCCTTGACGACCACCGGTCAGTTATACCTTTCTTGCTATGTGATGTTACAAGTCTAGGTACTATGGCTAATTCAAGCACAATGCAAGTACAGATTTCTGAAGCAGTTCATTGTTTATAGTATCTAACTTTCTTGCAGCTTGTGCACTTTTTCATTAGCACGAACAGAGCTTATTGTTCATAATGAATGGATCTACATAAATTATTATTCTCTATTTAATTTCCTGACCTAGCAGAAAATCACCTGCTTTCCAGTACATTTCCAAAGCATAAACATGTATTTTGCTGTGTTAGCAAACTAGGTCAGAGTGCATCTTGCAGTGTCAGAAAGCACAATTTCAGAAAAGCATGTTTTCAGTTTCAAATAGAACTAATGCTGCATATAGAATAAAAACGTGTTAATCTTCCCTTATTTAGAATAAGCATTACACACATATGTTATTACATATTTTTCTAACACTCTGATTTAAAGTTCCTGTCACCACTAAACTGTCAACTGGCCATACAGTCCTAGGAAAGGATGAACCTTTCCCCACTGACCTTGGTCCCCAGGCCCCATGACCTCAGGGTCTAACTTTATTCTTTTTACAGACACTGAATGCTACATACAGATTATGCAGAGTTTACATTTTTAGAGTTTTTTGGATAGGCTGTCAGAAAATTTATGAAGAGGGGGGCGTGGCCAAGGATGAACACAGGATAGCAGCAGATTTCTTCAGCTCCACCAATTTCATTACACTGACAGGAATTAATTACTTAAAAAATTAATTTTTGAAGTAATTTTCTTTCTAAATATGTTTGTTTTATATAGTTCTTGAACTATATCTAAAAAAGAAAGGAAATTTTAACAATATTCCTGTCAGAAATCACTTTGGAAATTTTCCTGTCAGTTTATCAGTCTGAAATGAGTTCCATTAAGACAAATTCTCAAGACTCCAGCATCAAGAAAGAACTTCAGTCTCTGATAACTATAATCCAGCAACTTACTGCTAAGATGGATAAAATGGATATTAAAATAGATACCTTCATAGAAAAAACTACAAAACAAATAGACTTGTTACATATAGACCTGCAACAACAGAAGATCCAGATGACAGGCATAGAAGAAGCTGTGAATGACATGGAAAATAGAATCCAAGAAGAGGAAGTCAACATTGAGTTTCTGCTGAAACAAAATACACATTTACAAACAAAGCTGGATGACCTGGAAAATAGATCTAGGCGCAATAACATTAGGATTTTTGGACTGCCAGAAAATATTGAAGGTAACAATATTACTTCTTTTTTAACAACATGGCTCCCTAAAACTTTAGACTTACCAGAAGCATTCTCTTTTGGTATCGAAAGAGCACATAGATCTATAGCTAATACTAACTCTAACAAAAACTATCCTAGATCAGTAATAGATTTCTATCATCTTTTGATAAAGAGATGGTTCTTAAATCTGCTTGGGCTAAAGCTCCTGTTAAGATTAATGAGACAACTGTGCGTTTTGACAATGACTATTCTTCCTTGGTAATAGCTAAAAGAAAAGTTTTTCTGCCACTAATAAGGGAGCTTAAAAAAGCACAGTTTAAAACATACCTTCTGTTTCCTGCCAAGCTAAAAATCTTCCTTCCTGATGGTCCTAAAATTTTTGATGACTTAGACTCTGCTTTACTGTTTATCAAAAAAATAAGATTTTGGATAAAACAGAGGAAATGGAATGGGCTAGTCCTTCATTAAAGAGACTGGCAACTGAAACTTCGTGGAAGACTTCAGAGAAGAAGAAGAGACTAAAAACAAATGATTTGTTCTATGTTTTTTTCTTTTTTTCTCTCATCATTTTACTTCATTATTAATCTTTTTAAATATAGTTCCTGCATTTCCAGAAAACCACAAATATTCTGAAAAGATTTAATCAAAGTTATTCTCTGTGTGCAAAGAAATGTTTTGTTTCATAACCAGTCAAAATATCTGAGGAACTAATAACAAGCTATTATTCAATTTGTTTCTCTTTCTGAAAAAGAGAAGTAAGGTCAGTAATTTGATACATTTTTTTCTCTTTTTCTTCTCCTTTTCTTCTTTTCTTTGATTAAACAATGACATTCTATTTAGATTATGTAGTGGGTAAAGGGTGGGGGAGGACAGGGAGAGAAGAGTAATGAAAATATGATAAATGGAATAATAACATATTTATTCCTTGTAAAAAGTTTATATGTTCTTCAAATGCTATTCCTAATTATACTTTCTTGATTATATTGCTTATGCTTGTTTGTAAATAATCTGTCATGCTTTAACTAATAATAATTAGAACTAAATAATAGTAAATAATATGTTTTATTTTTAACTCTATTAATATAAACAGTAAGTAATATTCCATTGTATATACTTCTTATAGCTTTCTCTTACATTTTTTTATTTCTGCTTTACACTCTTTTATTTTCTACTCTCTTTTTCTTTTCTTTATTCTTTCTCTTTATTTTTTTTTATATTAATATATAGAAATGCTTTTGATCATATAGACACAGTAAATAATAAGATTTGCATAAAAATTGAGTTGAGACAACAATATTGAGTTTTATTACTTATTAATAACTTTGGGCTTAATTTCACTTACATAGAGGCTGTAATAACCTGTAAAATACATCGCAAAGGTTTTGTCATGTTTAGATGCATTTACACTGCTAAATGAATGCTTGTCACTACTTTTTAACAAGTTTCCCGCCAAAATGTTAAGGGAGACAATCTGGGATGTGGGCTACCTCATGAACAGTGTCCTCGAGTTGTTTCAAAAGCCTCAACTCTCAGAATTCTCACAGAGAAGCTGAAAGCAGTCAATCTGACCTTTGACCCAGATATCACACTGACACATCACAGATTCAGGAAGAACACTCTACCAGGAAGTAGAACTGATGCAAATGCGACTATGTGAAGGAAAATGAACTCTTTAACACCTAAATGTGAGTTATTTTATATAATTACTTAAATATCTATGTTATAATTCATAAAATGTCAGTTATAATGATTTTAAATTATACAGTTTCTTGTAGTAAGTAAATGTCTTATTTTAGAAGGCATAGAAAATGAAACATTTATTCAAGTGTTTTTGAAAATCTACTTGACTGCAGCATACTAATCTGTGTTAAAAACTTATGTTCCAAACATATACATTACTATAACTCATTTAATTCATCTGATTGACAAGCATAAATAACTTTATAACTCTATTCTGGAAGAAATTGTCATGTGATATATTTTAAAGCAGTAGTATAGACATGCAATAATGCAAGTGTTTCTGAGAATTTGCATAACTATGCAGTATGATTTATAACAATTTCTATAAATATAATATTTTATTCTATTGACAATAATGAGTATGAGTAAAATGCTCATATAAAAGCAATTCAAGGTCTTTTTTTGGAAGCTGTTGACTGCATTTACATGACAGAAAATAGATGCATCTTAATATATGTAATGCCTGAACCATATTAGCCAAAGGTTTTGATTTAAATAAATGTTAGAACTTATTTTTACATACTTTGAATAAATTAATATGTAAATATGCCTTCCTTCCTTTTTTTTTTTTTTTTTTTTTTCTCTCTTTCTTTCTTTCACTCTCTCGCCCTCTTTCACGTCTTTTATTTCTCTCTCTCCTCTTGGTTCCTAATATCAAGATTATTTGAATGCTATTTGAATACAAGTGTATTATATTACATAGATGTATATAATAGTATGAATAGTTTTTTTAAAAAAAAGTTTATTTTAGTTTATATGATGCTGTTTTATCAAATGTGTAGTCTTGTCTTGCTAGATAATTGAATTGAAAGCTGTTAATTTAAGTTAAATATAACCAGTATTAAATTGATAAGGTGGTAGCTGAGGTACTGCTGCTTAGGGTAGGGGGTTAACTTGAGTGGTAAATACTACTCTAAGTTGGAGTTTTTAACTCCAGGCTGGATGCAAGGTTTAATCCTTACATTATTTTCACTTGTTCATTGTTATATGTATATAGTTTTGACATCCACAATATATTTTGTACACTCATTGTCACTACAAACAAAATTGAATCCTATACAAAATTCCATAAAAGATTTAATAAATACAGCTATATTTAAAGGTACACCTAAAGGAGGAGATGTAACATTACTTATGTTGTTATTTGTTATTTTGATCATAAGATTCTTAAGTTTTAAAAATGCCAAATGACATCTTTAAAAGGAATTTCTTTAAACATTAATGGATTGAATAATCCGTGTAAAAGGGCAAGCCTAATAAGATACATTAATTTACATAAGGCCAACTTAGTCTTCCTGCAAGAAACCCATCTCTTGAAAAAAGATACTGATAAACTAGCCACAAACAAATATACAGTATTGGTTAGTTCAGAGCACACTCAGAAAAAAAGAGGAGTGGCTATTTTATGGAATAAAAGTATGCCCATTCCTAAAACCATTAAGTCTTATCAGGATGACAAAGGAATGTTTTGTATGGTTACAATACAAATTAATGGGAAGACTTACACTTTAATTAATGTATATTGGATACCTGGAATTGGTATTAATACAGTGAAACATCATCTTGATAAGATCATATCATTCTCTATAGGAGATATTATTTTAGCTGGTGATTTTAATTGTATACTACATGAAAGTGATACTACCACTATAGGAAAAAGAAGAATTACATCTAATGCAAAACATTTAAATGATTTTGCTAATTCTTATCATTTGAATGATATTAATAATCAGATAGATTCAAAATCATTACCATACACCTTTTTTCTAACAGATACAAAACTTATTCAAAAATAGATAGGGTCTTTATTTCTAACCAGATGGTAACAGATTTAATTAATTCCAAAATCATTTCATGTCCTATATCTGATCATAATTCAATTGTTTTTGAATTCATGATAAAAAATACTCATAATGTTCAAATCAAAAGGATACCAGCATACTTAACTCAACTAAAAGACTATAAAGAATATATACTTTCAGAAGTAAAACATTTTTAGACATAAATAATACTCCTGAAGTCTCCATTGTCTATGTTTGGGATGCCTTAAAATCATATCTATATGGACAAAGTAGCAGATGGTATAATAATAAAAGGAAATCTGGGATAAGGAATTGTTAGATATTCAAAGTAAATTAGACTCTTATAAACATAATAATAAAGAAAATATTATGGACAAGAAAGTTATTGAAGAAATAAACAAACTAAATGAGAAATACAAAGAAATTTTAACTCATAAAGTTAAAATAACTTTAGAGAAATACAAGTTTTTGTCTTATTCAATAAGCCCCAAATACTTACATAGACTTAAAAATAAAACAAAAAGGTTGAATAAACAAAACCATATCAAAGAAATCTTTTCTCTAAGGAAAAAGAAGAATGTTTCTAGTATACCAGAAATACTAGATGAATTTAGAAATCACTTTCACAAAATTAACCATAATAACATTAATATGGAACCTAAAGATAAAATAAAGGAGTTTATAACCACAAACATGAATAAAAAGCTTAATAAACAACAGATTAAACTATTGGACAAAAGTATTTCATATACAGAGGTTATTACACAAATCAATAAGCTTAAATCAAACAAAGCTCCGGGTAATGATGGTATTATACCAGAGATATATAAAATCCTTTCTAAAAGTACATATTCATTAATACATAAGGTTTTTATTTTGGCCCAAACTGAGTTAATAACCCCCCCATCTTGGCAATATACATTTATTTCATCAATTTTAAAACCTAATAAAGATCCAACTAGATGTACTTCATATCGGCCCATCTCATTACTTAATGTTGATTATAAAATGTTTATGAGTATTTTTGCTGATAGATTGAAGACAATCATCCCCGGCATTATAGATATAGATCAGACAGGCTTCATTGTAAATAGAAATACTTTTGATAATATAAGAAGAACTTTAACATTAATTGATTTTGCAAATAGGAAAAAGAAAGATTTAACACTTATAAGTCTTGATATAAGTTCAGCATTTGATTCAGTAAGTTGGGACTATCTGTTTATCTTACTGAAGTGCACAAACTTTTCAGATGCATTTGTAAATCTAATTGAGCATTTATACAAAGGAACATTGGCTTATATTAAGGTAGGAACATATGTTTCACAAAAAATACCCATTTTTAAAGGTACAAAACAAGGATGTCCACTTTCTCCACTATTATTCACTTTAGTAATGGAGCCTTGGGCTAATTTGATCAGAATCAGTACTGACATAGAGGGTTTCGAAATACATGAAAATACAACATCCAAAATTCAACTTTTTGCAGATGATGTTCTAATTACATCAGCAGGATCTAATTCTTCTATGCAGTCTCTATTTGATAAAATGATGAATTTTAAAAGTATTTCTGGTTTAATATTCAATGAAGAATAAAATAAAATACTACCTATATACACGAAAAAATATTCTCATTAGTGATTTTACTAAATATGTACCCAATTCAGGTCAGATAACTTATTTAGGTATAATACTATTTAAAGATATTAAATCTATTATATATAATAATTATAATACCTGTTTTCTTAATATACAAAATCTTTTTAATACCTGGAATAATATGTTTTTTACTATGGAGGAGAGACTTACAATTATTAAAATGATAATATTCCCCAAGATTTGATACTTAATACAATCAATAATACTTCCACCTACAAAAATAATTATCAAGAAACTGAATACACTAATGTTAAATATCCTATGGGCACCTAATAGACCTAGGATTGCATTAAAGAAACATACTAATAGCTGGTATCAAGGGGGTATTTCTTTTCCAGACTTTAATTTATATACTATCTCTTCTATTGTAAAAGTTATTACTTTATTAATAGATCAGTCATATGTTGCAAAATGGAAAGATTATTGGGAGCTAATTAGTATGCACTTCATGAAAATCTCCTTAACACATAAAAATATGATTGTAAATAACTCCATGTTATGGTTACTAAAGGAATTTTGTACTTCACCTATTACACCTAAACATATGGTTTGTTACCCATTAAATATTATTATTAGCTATCGTAACTTTATATTCATGCACCCTAAGTATAGGGAATGGAATTTTATTATATTCCCTATAATGTATACTCAGGGTATGCTTTTGTCATCTACTTCTGAAGGAACTCATTTAGCTATAGATAATGATCTAAAGTACTGGTATCAGTTGATATCTGATAATAAAGTTAAAAATCTAGATTTCTTAAAACAAGAATTTGATCTAAGAGAAACTTCCTGGTTAGAGGTTCAGACCTTTAGACAACATCTCATTAATAAAATAGATCTAATGTCTATAACAGATAAAGAATATATTCCAACACTGATTGATTACTTGATATTAAATTTACAACATAAAGTTTCTGATAAAGGTAAACTTTCATACATACATAAAATTATCAGACAAGAAACTTTTTACAGTGTAGATACATACTGGAATTATTTCACTTCTATTAATGGGGACCCACCAAATCAACAAGATAAACAATATATATTGGAATCTGCCTATAGAACTACGTCTTCCATTGTCTGGAGACTTTATACATGGAAATTGTCACATAGATCTTTTTATACACCTTTGATGATGAATAAAATAAATAATAAAGATAATCTATGTAAGAGATGTAATGTAGAAATTAATGCTGACTGGGCTCATATGTTTTATGACTGTATAAAATTGAAAGAATACTGGAAGTCAATTAATGAATTTTTGCAGGCTCTTTTTACAGATAATTTCATTATTTCTAAATCTCTTATATTATTCAACACACCTGTACCTCAAAGTGTTAAAAAGGTTAAGCTTGCCTTGTTATGGTCTATTCTAGCAGTGGATAGGAAAATAATAACCAGAAATTGGATTTCAGATACACCTTCTTCATTCAATGAATTTAAAAATGTTATGAATATAGTGTGCCATATGGAAATAAACACAATTAGGTCAAGAACAACTAGAAAAACATCTTATTATATTGTATGGGATAATTTACAAAATTTGTTAAAAAAATCCTAATTTCAATAGCATGGTATTTTAGTTTAATTAATTGATCTGATTGTAGTGGATGTCTTTGTAAATACTTTAGTTGTTTTGTTGAATGTTATAATCATATCTATTTTTAATTACTTGTATAAAATTGTTATGATATTTCTCTTGTATGTTAAAACAATAAACCTGTTTTGAAAAAAAAAAGAAAATTTATGAAGAGTTGGCATCCCTACCATGGAATGAAACAATAAGTAATCTGACTCCAAAATATAAAAGTAGACAAGAACCCTGCTGCTAAGGATGATGTACTTGTCCTAAAATAGAATACTGGTTCCTTTTATTGCACAAATAAGTAGACCAACTAACCATGTTTTTACCATACACCTCCCATTACTTTTAATCTAAAGCTCTTGCCATCACTAACTGTGCACTATCTATTTTTGTGGTTTGATGTTATTCATCGGTGTTTATTATTATATAAAAATTTTTGATCTCACTCTTACACACCGTGCGCTCGCACACACACACACACACACACACACACACACACACACACACACACACACACACACACACACACACACACAAAACACATACACAAACACACACACACACACACACACACACACACACACACACACACACACACACACACACACACACACTCTCTCTCTCTCTTTCTACCGCTTTCATGCACACATTCACTCACACGCACTTTGTTCTTTTCATATTTTACACTCGCTGAACAGCAAAAGCACTGCTTAGCGAGTGGAAGATAACATCTCGATTGATCTGTCACTCTCATACATGCATACACTCTGTCACACATGCATTCACATTTTTTATTTAATTTTTTTTCTTTCTTATTTCACACTCACTAAACAGCAAAAGCGCTGCTTAGCGAGTGGAAAATAATGGAGGACATTACTTTTGTCTTTCAGTCGAACTCCTTCAAGGACCAGCAGGATAACCTCTCCTAGCTCTACATCAAAGGCTTGTTAGGAAAACTATGATATAATAGTGAAAGAAGCTACACACCTAAGCACATCCTTGTTCCACAGCTTTAATAGTGTCTGCTAGTCCTGTTTTATTATTATTATTATTATATTATTTTCTAAGTATAATCTTTAATGATTTGACACTAATTTGCCAGTATACCACAATTTTATGAAAAACAGATCACAAATATGAGGCAAAAATTTGGTCATTCTTTAAAAATGGTACAGTTGAGAGGTGTGACCTCTGATGTTACTTGCTGTTAAATCAAGTCAGCTTGTATGTGTACGTGTATTTGCTGAAAGCAGATCTATATCCACACTGTACAACCAATAATCACAAAGCAGCTTAAACCAAAAACAAAAGACTCCAAACGGGTGAACGGTTGCCTAAAGAAGGTTCCCAACAGAATATAAATATTGTAATTAGCCCTTTCTTTTGGGCAGTCTTCTTTAGGCAACCACTCACTCATTTGTAAAATAAATTTACTGTATTCCAGAAATAGCCAACCTCTTAACAATACCGTAATAACTTTTTTAAGGGAATAAGCCACCTGCAATCCCGACACTGAAGGCATCACTCTCATTTCTCGCTTAATTAAGTTTTGACTTTGGCTAACCACAGCCCACAAAGAAGAGTTGCAAAAAGTTAATTACCAGATTTACTGGAATTGTTTGGGTACAAATGTAAAGAATAATGAATGTAAGGGCAAGACCCTGAGATCTCTAAAATTAAAGATAATGTTAACCTTTTTTTGCAAAGAGAAGAGCAAAAGCAAGTATGCAAACATCCCAACAATGAGAAACACAATGCAGACAACACTAGCATACAAAAGTTGTTCCACATTGCAAGGAGAGGCATGGGAAGGACAAATGAGCACTGACTTCACAAAATGGGAGTATCTATGCATTTTCTGTTTAGAGTGCAAATAGAGCAATGCTGATGTCAGTTTGAGAGGAGTAAACATCAAGCCAAGTACAAATAGTTTACTGCAGTGTTGACATCAGCATTTTGAAGACTACAGCAAGCTTCTGCACAGCACAAGACTTGGTTTGCCAAAGTGAAACCTTCACAATATGGTAAGGCTCAATACTTTCCTCGTAAAACATTTGGTTTCACAGTTTCAAAATGCTGCATTATTAGTCGAATTTAACAGGATCGGAAAATGGGGACAAAAAGTGCAGAAACATGAGCATTTCTGAACAGAATCCTATTGTTCTCCTTTAAAGACGCCATCACCCTAGAGTTTGTTTTTTGTTCTGCCACAGGGGCTAGACAAGACGGTCCTGTAAAAGTGTGGGGGGGTGCTCCCTCCCCCTCGCTCGATGGTTCCTGCACCCATGCCACTTGATAACTCCAGTACTCTATGAAAAGTCTGTTTGGCAAAATGAATGTTCAACAAATTTCCCATGCAACATAGCCACTTGACAAAGTGCCTATTTGAACAAATTTAATTGTTTAACTTAATTTTGCCTGACTGAAATATTTTTTTGCCTGACTGAATTATTTTCTATATTTTCTGGCATTGCTTTCTGTTCTCATCTGTCCTGAAACTGTTTTTTCTGTCTATTTAATTGTTTCACTGAATATTCTGGTCTGTCTGTCCCTCTGCAGTTAAAGGGGGTTATTGCTGCTCTCACCTATTTGTTATTCAATATTTAACTCTTAGCCTAGAGGGTTTCTCTCTGCTTTAAGTGTTAGCAACATAGCTGGGAATTAATTTTCTGCTCAATATCTGAGTAGTTTGGCTGGCTACAATTAACTGTATTAGAAGCTGAAGTTAAGTACAAACTTGCAGTTTTAAAGATAGTACTGTATTTTATTTTTCTGTCTATTTAATTGTTTAACTTAATTTGGCCTGACTGAAATATTTTTTTGCCTGACTGAATTATTTTATATATTTTCTGGCATTGCTTTCTGTGTTCATCTGTCCTGAAACTGTTTTTTCCCCTTCCCTCCCACCCTATTCATATGGTGTTGTTATAGTTGGTGGCTTTGCAGTTGCCCACCCCTACTGTAAATTTGATCTGGGACACCCCTTCCAGTCTAGTGTTCACTCTACTTAATACAGAGAGAACATTTGAAAAAGCCTACCCACTTCCTCTCTCCTTTCACTTTACTAAAAATAATTGCACTTTATTCATCTGCTTTTACTGTAACTGTGTTTCTTCCTACTTTACTACCTTATTTTGCTTTTGCCTCTTCTTAAAAGTACTCAATTGTATTTATTCTGCTGCATTTATTACTGCTTGATAGTAGCCTGATTAAATTGTAACTGTTATTCCAAGCCTGTTGGTTTAAGCAGTTGGGCTTCAGGCTAGTTTGTGGTCTGCACTGTTGTGGCAGGACAGGTAGCTTACATCCTTCTAAGTTTTGAATTGCTGACTGAAGGCTCAGTGTCTGTTATTCTAAAAGTGTATTAGTTCTGGTTTAAGCACTTGTGCTCCAGGCCAGTTATTTTACATTAAGAAGGTTTGTGGTCTGCACTCTTGTGGGAGGAGAGGCTAGATTCTGCCCTTCTGAGCTGGGAATTTCTGGTTAAAAGCTTATTGTGCCTGCTTATTTGAACTGTTTCTTTCTGAAATTGGTGTGGCTTGTTTGCTGTAGCATAGACTATATTCAGGCCTGCTGAATCTAGCTTTGTTTGTATAACTTGAGCACTAATCCAGGCCATCTTTTTTGAAGAAGGTTCCACTGCACCCTAGTGGCAGGAGTGTGCAGTTAAATCTTGTCTGATTGAAGACTGCTGAAACAGGGCTCAGTTTTGAGCTTTTTTTACTGGTTAATTGGGTAATTTGTTTAAATCAGCTTGATCATTTTCTATTTTTATAACAAATGCAGTTTATTCATCTGCTTTTACGGTATTTGTGTTTCTTCCTACCTTATTACTTTATTTTTACTTTTGTTGCCTGTTCTTAAAAGTACTTATTCTGCTGCATTTATTACTGCTTGTGAGTAGCCTGATTAAATTTTAACTGTTATTCTAACACTTTGGTTTAAACACTTGAGCTTCAGACCAGTTGTTTTACATTAAGAAGGTTTGTGGTCTTCTCTGTTGTGGCAGAACAGGTAGCTTACATCCTTCTAAGTTGGGAGTTGCTGATTGAAGGCTTAGTGTCTGTTATTCTAAAAGTGTATTAGTTCTGGTTTAAGCACTTGGGCTTAGGTCCAGTTATTTTACATTCAGAAGGTGTGGTCTGCACTCTTGTGGGAGCAGAGGGTAGATTCTGCCATTCTGAGCTGGGAGTTTCTGGTTAAAGGCTTATTGTGCCTGCTTATTTGAACTGTTGCTTTCTGAAATTGGTACGCCTTGTTTGCTGTAGCAGAAGACTAGATTCAGACTTGCTGAATCTAGCTTTGTTTGTATAACTTGAGCACTAATCCAAGCCATCTTTTTCTGGAGAAGGTTCCCCTGCACCCTAGTGGCAGGAGTGTACAGTTACAACTTGTTGGGAGGGAGGGTGGCCTAATGGTTAAGTTGTTTGCCTTACAAACACAAGGTGCAGGGTTTGAGTCTCACAAGGGATAATTGGCTAGGCTTAAAAAAATGGCTCGCAAGGGCAGTTAGCTTAGTATGAACCTATGAACCTATGAACTATGAACTTGTCTGATTGAGGACTTCTGGATCAGGGCTCAGTTTTTAGCTTTTTATTGGTTAATTGGTTAATTTGTTTAAATAAGTTTGCTCATTTACTACTCTTATATTAAAAAAATACACTTTATGCATCGCCGCTTAGATAGGGTTAAAATATTCCCAGCGCCATAAAGCCTGCTCTTCAAATTTTCCCTTAGAACTAGCCAGTTTTTTAGTTTTAGCACTCAAATTTGTTTCTTTGAGCTTAGCACTTGTTCAGAACTCATTGTAAGCACTAAATAAGCTACAAATTACTACAGCACTAAACCTTCCTCACTTGTCAAGAGTAAAACAGTTTTTAGTACTTAACAAATAAGCACCTATCCAGGCATGTCTATGGGTCAGCTTTCAGTGTCTTCTCCTGTCTACCTGATGAATCTGGGCATCTTGGGGCAATGCAGAAATTGCCTCATGTACACAGACAACCCTTTCCTCCTACCACCCAACACTACAACCTGTTAGAGATGCACTTATATAGCCAAACTGAAAGCAAAGCTGTCTTCACCCAAGATTGGACTAGACAGTCAAGAGGAGAGGGTAAACACTTGCACCACACCACACTCATCACATAGTCCCTCAAAACCTACACCAACAAAACACACACGGAAACACAAAACACACACCTACATTCATGGTGACTCTCAATAAAAATCTGCCCAAGCAACAGAGACTTCCAAAGCAGAAACGCAAGCAACCTCCACCCCCCCCAACACAACCCAAATGACAAATAGCCCACAAACTCAGTGTGCCACCCAACCACAGCCCATAAGGCATAACAACATACCCAACACTTTAGTCATAGGTGACTCTATAGTTAGGCACACTGATGTTCGACTCACCAGGCTAAACAAGGAGAAGGTTACTGTCAGCTGCCTGTTGGGTGCCAGGATCCACCACATAATGCACGCACTCAGGTCACTCCACAAGAAGTACAAATATGACTCTGTCATTGTCCATGTTGGTGTGAATGACCTGAGATGTACCTCCCTGGACTACATGAAAAGAGACATGGAGGAGCTCTCTGATTTTGTAGCCCAGGCAGGTATGTCCATAGCCCTGAGTAGCATCCTGCCATCACCCAGAATGATACCACAGTACAAGGACACAATTATTGACTTCAACAATTGGCTAAGCCTCTGGTGTCATTCTAAGGGGATCCAGTATCTGTCTGCCTGGGATGACATGATCGACAGACCACGATGCTTTGCCAGAGATGGCCTGCACCTGTCGCCCTTGGGATTCCGGATACTGGCTAAGGCTCTTGCCACCCCTATAGTGCTTTTTTAGGCAAGGTTCAAATGACTAATTTACCACTGTAACAGATGCAAGCAAGCAAAATCTGAGGGTAATGCTACTCAGTGCTAGAAGTCTAAACTGCAACATGCACTCACCAGAGGTACTCCTTAAAATGGAGAATATTGACATCTGTGCAGTGACAGAGACCTGGTTCAAGGCTCCAGAGAGCACCCCTGCATTACCAGGCTATAATTCATACCACACCTTTCAGCCACCTAACCTGGACTGAAACACTAAAGGTGGAGGCCTGTCCATATTCATTAAGGATATCCACACCTCCAGGCTAGTTGCTCAGCATAATGTATCCAAGATTATCCAAGTGCAACTAACTCTGGGCAAGACGGCAATCAAAACTGTAGCTTGCTACAGATCCCCCACCATTCTCCAGGATTCCCACTCCTCATTTCTTGATACAATGGAAAATATTAGGGTATAACCTAACACCCTAATAATGGGTGATTTCAACTACCCCACCATTAACTGAGAAAACTACTCATGTACCAACTCTTTTGCTCATCGTTTTCTGGAATTCATAAATTCCAATGCCTTGGATCAACTTATCCCCACCCCCACCAGGGGCAGCAATATCTTAGACTTGGTCATTAACAACATGAGTGACCGGTATTCCACACCAGAGGTCAATTCCTCATTGGTCAGAC
>NC_056727.1:968046312-968053812 GCF_019279795.1 Protopterus annectens | reverse complement strand
TTGAACATAATAATATCTCAGAAAATAAAAGTATGATATTGCAGCAGATGTTCTTGAAATTCTGGGTGTACTATTTACTCGTTCAAGAAAAGGACAGTATAATTAGTGGCTGCTTTATTGAGCTAAATAAATTATATAGTTATTAATGTAATGCCATTATAATATTTTATAATGATTACAATAATTCTAAACTGTATAAATTGTTGGTTTACTTATATAGTCTACCTGAAGGTTCAGAAACATTCATGACATGAACTGCACACATCTGGTTACTTATTTGTCTCATGCAGACAGCCATCTTCTGCTCATGTTGTGTGTTGCCTGCCCTTTAAGGAATTGATTTGTGTGCTCAGAGTTTAAGTCACTGTGCTGTGGCAACAGCCTGTGAAACTGCAAGTGAAATAATGCTTGATCCAGGAAGAGTTATTGTGGAAAATGACAGACGTACTGCTAGCTAATCATTTTGATATAACAGGTGCTGAGTCATGTCACTGTTTCTTTGCAGTTCATTGTAATACTTCTCAATTTTTCACTGGTTTAATTACAGAAGAGGTGATTAAATGTTGTAAAGTGAACATAAGCCCAGGAGCTGAGGAGTCATACAATAACTGAAAAATACTTAAATAACCGATAAAGCAGTAAACTCAGGTGGCATACATGATGTATTGCTAACAACATCTAGTACAGATCAAGCAACAGACAGAGGAAAATTATGTAATATATCACTACAACAGGACAAATCCAAACAGAATGAAATTATGATTGTGAATTCCTATTTTTTTCTTTGCAGCTACAGAAATGTACTAGGATTAAAACTGTTTCTGAATACCTACTTCTATTTTGAGGGAAGGGGATAGATTTAAATTTTCTGCTCAAATCTGTTTGAATATCAAAGTTTTTTCACATGCCCAGTGGCTCATTCACATTAATTTGCTACTGCAGCTTTCATTTTCTTATGTAGTAAATGATTTGTAATTTAACATTCCATTTGGTATCCATTTACTGTTCATAGGGCCCATAATATCATTGATTAGTGATTGTTGTATCTATGATTGCCCATGCTTTCTGGACATAAGGAAACAAATGTGATTGCTTTGTTTTTCTTAGTCTGTCTAACTCAGAGTGTAATGATGTTCTTCTGGAGCGCCTTCTGTGTGGAGTCTGCATGTCCTCACCGTGGTCGAATGGCGTTTGAAAGACATGCGTGAATGGGCGTGCCTTCGTTGAAGGGTGGGCGTTGGGCTGGCACCATAAAAATCTACTGCGAATCATTAGAGGACCGGAGTTCCGCTGTGGCGACCCCTAACTGTGAAAAGCCGAAAGAAGAAGAAGAAGACCTACTAGTACATTTACTGTAGTTTGAGTTTCTCCACTGTAGGTATTTTGTGGTCAAATACTGCCCCCTTCTGTTAGCACAGTGTATACCATGCTGCCACATTTGCTTCAGTTACCTTTACTGCCTTTCAAAAACTGTGATGTGGCCATAGCAGGCATTCATTCACATAGGCTTTTACATTTATATACTGTGCTGTTTCTGTTGGGATAGCTTTTATGTTATCACTCCTTACAGCAGCCTTGTGATCTGCCCTCTGCAGAGAGACAGGCATAGGTCCCTACATGGAGGGGAGATGGCTTCTCACTTCCTTCCAAGTGCACATCCTGTCACACTTCCTAATTAGACTCCATCACTAGAAGGGTACTTGTTCTATTTAGCTGGCTACTCACAGGCCTCTGGAGAATATATCATTATTGTATCAGTATTTTCAAAATCAAAATAACTATATCTCATTCCTGACTCAGCAGCTGTGAAACGTTATACCCCAATAAGTGTATGTATTTCCTAGTAATCCTGAGCCTTTTCTAAAAATTAAGTCAAAAAGCATAATCAAAACAACTAAAAATATCCTGCAAACAGTAAAATACTACTAAAAGTTTAGATAGTAAGGCTGAAAAGAAAAATACTTCTCTTTACAGTGGTATTACTGCATTCATTTAAAAGCTTTAAAGTAATATACTGCAAAATTTTAAAGTATAATTTTTGCAAGTTTTCTCAGAGTAATAAACTGTTGATTATTAAGCTTAACTGGACTTTCAAGAAGCTTGTCTACTGTGAACTCATGTTGATATGTTCAACTATCTATTTATGGATCCTTCTATGTCAAAATGAATACATTTGTATTGCTCATTTTCTGACAGCCATCCTATTAGGACAGTTTCCTTTGAGGTGAGAGCTCATTGTGGGAAAATATCATTCAGCAGCCATCCAGTTTATTTTATGGCATTGACCTATCTGTTTACCCCTCCTGGCTGAAGTATATATGGAACATGCAATGTTGTCATTCTTTGTAAAGGCATATACACTTCTGTTCATGCTCTCCTCGGAAGGCATCCTTTCACAGTGGCATCCTGCTTCTGTAGCTTGTCAGCAGTCAATATCCTCTGTCTGTGTGACATATACAATTATCTCATCTAAGTGGATTTCACAGACTGGACACTATACTGCCTTGTTGCCAGCCTCATAGTTCACAGTTCATAGTTTTAGTACTAGGCTAACTGCCCCTGCAAGCCATTTTAAGCCTAGCCAGTTATCCCTTGTGAGACTCAAACCCTGCACCTTGTGTTTGTAAGGCAAACACCTTAGCCATTAAGCCACTCTCCCAACCTTGGTTCCTTCAGAGCCCAAGTTGCTAATCAAACTCAAATCATCTAGGTTATACTTAGGGCCTCAGCACTTTACATCACAGGCACAGGCTGTAATAATTATTACTGAAGGAAATTAATATATTCCTTTTGTTAGGAAAATGTATTACATAATACTGGAAGTCAGTTTGTAACATATCTACCCCATGTCTTCTATTATTAATTTTTATTTTTCATATTAGATCCACTTGTCTGGTGTTAGCTAACCCAACAGGATGTTTCAGACTTGTACTTTAAATTGAACTGCATCAGGAATTACCTTGTTGTGCAGCCAGTGCTGAGCAATCAGTAAAAAAGCAACACCGGCAGTTCCTGAAGTCTTTATGAATATAGTAGCTTTTTAAGTTATTTAGATTGCTTGTTCAAAAACTACAAAATGCTGTGAGCATGCAGTAATAATTGTGAGCACTGTGAGGCACAGTCATACAGTGATCTCACTAGAGTAATTAAAGATCGAGTACTGTGAGGCACAAAGCCATACAGTGATCGCACTGGGATGAAAGATCCAGCACTGTGAGGCGCAAAGTCATACAGTGATCTCACTGGAATGATTAAAGATCCAGCACTGTGAGGCACAAAGTCATATAGTGATCTCAGTGGAGTGATTAAAGATACAGCACTGTGAGGCACAAAGTCATACAGTGATCTCACTGGAGTGATTAAAGATACAGCACTGTGAGGCACAAAGTCATACAGTGATCTCACTGGGATGAAAGATACAGCACTGTGAGGCACAACGTTATACAGTGATCTCACTGGAGAGATTAAAGATTGAGTATTGTGAGGAACAAAGTCATACAGTGATCTCACTGGAATGATTAAAGATCGAGTACTGTGAGGCACAAAGTCATACAGTGATCTCACTGGAGTGATTAAAGATCGAATACTGTGAGGCACAAAGTCATACAATGATCTCACTGGAATGATTAAAGATCGAGGACTGTGAGGCACAAAGTCATACAGTGATCTCACTGGAGTGATTAAAGAACGAGTACTGTGAGGCACAAAGTCATACAGTGATCTCCCTGGAGTGATTAAAGATCAAGCACTGTGAGGCACAAAGTCATACAACGATCTCAATGGGATGATTAAAGATCGAGTACTGTGAGGCACAAAGCCATACAATGATCTCACTGGAGTGATTAAAGAACCAGCACTGCGAGGCACAAAGTCATACAGTGATCTCACTGGAGTGATTAAAGATCTAGTACTGTGAGGCACAAAGTCATACAATGATCTTACTGTAGTAATTAAAGATCCAGCACTGTGAGGCACAAAGTCATACAATGATCTCACTGGAGTGATTAACGTTCCAGCACTGTGAGGCACAAAGTCATACAATGATCTCACTGGAGTGATTAAAGATCCAGCACTATGAGGCACAAAGTCATACATTGATCTCACTGGAGTGATTAAAGATGCAGCACTGTAAGGCACAAAGTTATACCATGATCTCACTGGAATGAAAGATCAAGCACTGTGAGGCACAAAGTCATACAGTGATCTCACTGGAGTGATTAAAGATCTAGTACTGTGAGGCACAAAGTCATACAATGATCTTACTGGAGTGATTAAAGATCCAGCACTGTGAGGCACAAAGTCATACAATGATCTCACTGGAGTGATTAAAGTTCCAGCACTGTGAGGCACAAAGTCAGACAATGATCTCACTGGAGTGATTAAAGATCCAGCACTGTGAGGCACAAAGTCATACAATGATCTCACTGGAGTGATTAAAGATGCAGCACTGTGAGGCACAAAGTCATATCATGATCTCACTGGAATGAAAGATCAAGTACTGTGAGGCACAAAGTCATACAATGATCTTACTGGAGTGATTAAAGATCCAGCACTGTGAGGCACAAAGTCATATAATGATCTCACTGGAGTGATTAAAGATCCAGCACTGTGAGGCACAAAGTCATACAATGATCTCACTGGAATGAAAGATCAAGCACTGTGAGGCACAAAGTCATATAATGATCTCACTGGAGTGATTAAAGATCCAGCACTGTGAGGCACAAAGTCATACAATGATCTCACTGGAGTGATTAAAGATCCAGCACTGTGAGGCACAAAGTCATACAATGATCTCACTGGAATGACTAAACATGGCCCATAACAAGTAGGTCAAATGCAGCATATATTTTTCTGAATTTTGTATGAACATAATGGTTAACATTTAAATCACTTACTTCCATTGTCTCTAGAACGTTAATGATGTTGTCATGTTTTATGATGCCACCATTTATTTTACAGTCACAGTTTATGTCCTTTTTGCCATGTCTGATGGTACTACATTTACTGACATTAGTGGTAATTTTGTTGTTGATATGCCAGGTATCTATTTTTATAGACCATTTTGGAGACCTTTCATATCTTTTAATGAAGTAATTTCATTGTCTGTTGCACAATAATCAACATCCTACTTATCCAGGGCAGATTTCCCATTTCTGCATCTCATAATGATAATCTAAAAAAAGTGTTGCTATGACAGACCTTACTGGACTGCACTGGCACTGGAAAATTCAGAGGTGCCTTACAACCCTGATCTTTATTTTTCTGTTACTTGGCCAGTGTTTTAGCCATTGAATTTCAAATAAACTGACAGCTAATGTTTTCAGACTTTAAGTTATACAGATGAATATCAAAATTAAAATATGAGGCACACTGCCGGTCCTTCTCAAGGATGTTACAAGTATCAAAAGACAAGATGTCCCCTTGGCAACTCATACTGTTGCATATTTGTATGTGTCATTTTGGATAAGCTACATTCGGACCCTCTCCATGATTTTATAAAGACTACTGATCAGGATGGTTGCTATGACATCAGGTCTAAACGGATATGCAGTAGCATGCATTTCTGAAGGATGTGAGTCTGAAGCCCAAATGTCTGTCATTATTTAGTATCTGCAATCCTCAATATTTTGCCAGAAAAACTAAAATATTTATGAGGAACAGACCAAAAATATGACATAAAAATCAGGATACTCTGTAGAATTCTGGGCAGTTGAGAGGTATGTTTTCACTATAGCCTGTTGACATAGATCAGTGATATGTTCCCATGTTAGCATTTTACTTAATGCGATTAAAACATGGTTTTCTCTGATTATCCAATGGAAATTACCAAGTTTGCTGCATGGTCCCATAAGGTTTTTGAGTTTTCAGTGTTACTTGGAACAGCAATTGCAAACAGAACACAAAATAATATTTTACTTAGACTTGTGCAATAACAGATACCTAGTGGAGATTCGGAGATGGCATGATGAAAATATTGCAAATCACAGCAGAATTTAGCATTGCTTTCTCACAGTGCTAGGTTGCCTAATTCAGTTTTCAACTGACATGATTTCTGTATAGAGTTTAATTATATCCCTGTTTTTTATGGGTTTTCACCTAGTGCACTGGTTTGTTCCAGCATCCTTAACATGTGCCAAGGGTGAATAGGCATTTATCCAAATTACCATGGATGAAAGTGTGTGTGCGTGTGTGTGTGTGTGTGTGTGTGTGTGTGTGTGTGTGTGTGTGTGTGTGTGTGTGTGTGTGTGTGTGTGTGTGTGTGTGTGTTTCTGTGAATGTGTTGCATAAGGCAAGTGAATTTGTGTATCAAACAAGATGACACCCCATTCAGGATTGGTGCCTCTTTCTTGTGTCTTGTGAATGCCAGAACAGGATTAGGCTTCCCTTTGACCCTACATTGGACTAAGCAGGACATTTGGGAATGAAATAATGATTGACTATTAATCAATCAATAATGCACAATAGGATGTGTGTTACTGGGGAATTAATGTCGACCTAGGGATGTTGTGAGGCCAAACACTGCAGGTACACATTGAAGAGAAAAGAAAAAAAAAAACTAAACTTGCTAGTCAGTTTAGTAGTGGCTCCATAAAAATGAGTCAAGTGCTTTTCATTCATTAATGCCAGGCCTCCCTAGCAATGGCAAGCAGCTATTCATGGTATGACATTGCTACTTATACTATGTTTTGTAACATGAAATCACTTGCTTTCCACTTGAAAGTTATGTCCACCTATTATATATACATTTTAGTTGTTTTGCTGCTGGTCACCATTTGTGTGTCCTTCTATAAAGTATTAAAAGCAGATAATTCCATTATTAGTTACTTTTCACACTAATCACATTTTCTCATTTTCTTTTCCTCAGCTGTTCTTTACTAGCTTTCAGCTGGGAATGCTTTGTTGTCATATTTCGGTTTAATTATAACCTTAGTCTTGTAATGGTTCTGGTCTGATAGTCTGATGACCTAAATCCAGAAGTTCAAATTAACAAACTGTGACATCTGAAAATATTTTAGTCTTACTTCCTGACATTTCAGAAATGTATTTTTTCAAACTGCAACACTAAATCCTATTTACAGAGCATTTGAACTATTACTGAAAAATGTATTTGTTGGGGGTGGTGGGGTACTATGCATTCATATCCCCCATGCAGAGGGTTAAACCCCTGCACCCTTGCTACTTATTATATTCAGTTACTTGGTAAGTGCATCTTACAGCAGTACCCCCTCCATTGCTGCAGCAACCCTCTTAAAAGGCAAGAGTTCAATTACAAAATTCTAAATCTTCAAATATGTTGAATTTTACCATATTTTTTGGTAACTGTCAGTATTAGGACCCTCACATTCCAACTGGCATAGTTTGGGGATCTTACTCTCAACATATTGATTCTTTAGACTACATTCAACAAACAGCCAATCACAGTCAGCAGATTCAGGGATCTTGATTCTGTAGACTACTCTCAACAAACAGTCAATCACAGTCAGCTGATTTAGGAATGAG